>NC_085858.1:23060722-23073222 GCF_034702125.1 Engraulis encrasicolus
TACATTACATTACATACATTACATTACATTTCATTTAGCTGACGCTTTTATTCAGAGCGACTTACATTTGTTATTTTCAGGGTATATGTATCAGGGTATTGGTTACAGTCCCTGGAGCAATGTGGGGTTAGGCGCCTTGCTCAAGGGCACTTCAGCCATGGGTGCAAGTGTAGGGAGAGGTCAGGAGGGATTCGAACCTACAACCCCCAGATTGAAAGACCAACTCCCTGACTGTTGCGCTATGGCTGCCCATGGAGCAGGATGTGCAGAGTTGTGACAATAGGGGTACAGGAAGTTGGTTGGTGACATGGTTCACAAAGATTCAAATAACTCTCTAGGGAGCAGCTTTCTTTTTCGCTAGACACGAACGTAGAACCACTTACATAATAGGCAAAGATCAAGAAAAAAAGAATTAAAAGGAATTACATTAACATTAACCGTTACCGCGCTTTCTGTGTTCTACGCTGACTTCCTGGAACTATTTTGGAACTTTGTCAATGACAATTTGTGTGTCAAAGGCTCCATGAGCCGCGGTTGTTGTGTAAAAATATAACACTAAAGTCAATGAAAGTAGCCTAAGGGCCTCCGCACATCGGCCCGACAAAGTGCGGAGCACTGCTCCGCCAAAATTCGATTCCATTGTTGTCAATACAACCCCGCACACCGGCACCGATGTCCGCGGACATTTGTGGATGTCGGCAAGCGATTAGTGGCGAGTTCTATTTTGTCTTAGCCGCTCATTGACTATCCATGCTATGTTTGTGTGAAATTGGGTTTGGGGGTCAGAATTGTGTCGGAAGCGAAAGTGCTCCGCACTTTGTCGGAGCCGATGTGCGGAGCCCCTAACTCTTACTTCCATGTGTGCGGTTGGAGGCTGCTGTTGCTTAGCTTGCTAATACAGCTCTTGGTCAGTGATGTTTCAGCAGTAGCACACATCAGGGCGGCGCAACGACAGCACATGCCACTTTTGTATGGGTTTGTTTGTTTTTAGTGGACTCTCTAAGAAGATTATTAAGTAAGGGTTAACGTTCGGCGAGAAGGTCGCTACCGTGGAATAGCAGCACGACAGAGAGAATCTCTAGACCCCGACGCGGAGCGGAGGGGTCTTGTTCTCTCTGAAGTGCTGCTATTCCACAAAGCGACCGACTCGCCGAAAGTTAACCCGCTTATTATATGGATATACTTAAATGATTCACACATGGTGGGGACATTTCTTTAGGCCTATTTAATGTTAAGTCTATTATAGTTTTTAATGTCAAAAGATTGTTGCTGCGCAAAACAAAACAGTGCCGTTGTGGAACACCGCTAGGCAACAGCTAGGTAGCCAGGACAACAGGTGTTGTCTATCACAGCAGCTGATTAGAGTTTTGTTGAAAAGTCGCTTTAGCAGTGAAAAGTCTTGTTGCCATTGACAGCGGTCTGTTATAGACCAACACGTCCGTTATCGAAAAATAACAGACGTGCGAACGTTGGGGAGCCCCGTTGAAATGAATGGAGCATTCGTCCGATGACGTCACATCATATAATAATTGCAGCATATCAACCACCAATTACTAAGTAATTTATGGGCAGCATTATGGCATAATGGCAACATCGGTCATGGGGACCCATGTTTGAGTGTCATGAGTCACCTCCTAACCCCTTACCGCATCTCTACTTTCCCGTCTACTCTCAAACCATCCTATCCTAATAAAAGCAAAAAATCACCAAAATATATAGTATTTTACAAAAACGTGTGTATGTATGTACATTTAGGTAGGTGCCTAAATCTCCTCTGTATGTGAGCCAGAATCTGACAAGCCAGCGTGCAGTGCATTGCTTGAAAAGGAGGGGAGGGGAAAAAAATTAAAGTAGTTTTCAAAGTCATCTCCAACTTATAGGGCTCTGTTTCATTTGCCTTATTTTCATTCCGTGTCTGTCGGTGAGTCGGCACTTTTAATCCAGAGTCTAATGGGAGAGTACATCTGTAGAGTTCATGCAGGCACCCCAGGGGCTTCGAGACATGACCTCCGCTTGGCTACCGCAGAGATGTACCATACGTACGGTATGGATGGAAGGAAGACACTGGCAGTAAAACCCCCTGCTTCTCTCTCTCTCTCTTTTTTTAAAGTTTCTTGTACTGTATGAGATGTAGAGTTTTCACAAATCTCGTTTCAGTGGTCTCTGTATCAACAATAAGAATTTTTGGAGGGTTTTTTTTTGTTGGTTTTTTTTGTTTGTTTTTTAAAATTGTGGTTTATTGTCTGTTGGTGCCTCGGAAAATTGGCTAACTATGGCCTCACTGACAGTGACAAACAGGATATGGAAGACTGGAAATATGCCTTAAAAACTCTGTGCTTGTGTGTGTGTGTGTGTGTGCGTGTGTGCGTGCGTGCGTGCGTGCGTGCGTGCGTGCGTGCGTGCGTCCGTGCGTGCGTCCGTGCGTGCGTGTGTGTGTGTGTGTGTGTGTTGTATGCATGTGTCTATATACGGTAAGAATATGTGTGCCTGCGTTGTGTGGTGTGTACATGTTCACACAGTTCACACATGGCTCTGCACTTTACCAGGCATGTCAACACTGTGTGCGTGTGTATGTGTGTGTATGCAGCAGTGTGTGTGTGTGTGTGTGTGTGTGTGTGTGTGTGTGTGTGTGTGTGTGTGTGTGTGTGTGTGTGTGTGTGTGTGTGTGTGTGTGTGTGTGTGTGTGTGTGTGAGTGTGAGTGAGTGAGTGTGAAAGAGAGAAAGTGTATGAGCCCTTGGGGCTGTGCTCTTGACACCCTGGCCTGCGCTACCCTGTTTAAACATGTCTGCTCTGTCAGTCACTGGCCCTCCTCCTTCCTCTCCTGACGAGGGGAGAAAGCTGATGGAGTGAGCCTGTAAACACAGCCAGTCCCTTTAGCTCTTATCTCAGATCAGCCCTCTCACTCACTCACTCACCTCCAGACAAACCTCAACCCACTGTGTACACATTTAAAACAGGCTTAATGGTGGTTTCCTAGAAGCATAGGTTGACGAAAATATAAGTCCTAGAAAAATAAGTTGACAAAATATAAGACTAGTCAAGTCAAGTCAAGTAGTCAAGTAGGTTTTATTGTCAATTTCTTTACATGCACTGGTCATACAAAGAATTTGAAATTACATTTCTTGCTTTCCCATACAGACATAGACTAATCTAGGTAAGGACATAGACAGTATAGACATAGACAGTACTTATACATGGACTTAAGACAGTATGGACATAGACAGTGCTCATACAGACATTTAAAGTGCAAGACTGGACAACAGAAGACTTGTAGAGGACATACATTAAGAGGTATTGTTGTGCTTTTGTGCTTTTCCTAAAAAAAGTCCTTTATAGCGTTCTGACATGGTAATAGTAGCATTTTGAAGAAAAATAAATATTAAAAAAGTCTGTCAAGTACACCAGCAGCAGTGTCTGTGTGTGTGTGTGTGTGTGTGTGTGTGTGTGTGTGTGTGTGTGTGTGTGTGTGTGTGTGTGTGTGTGTGTGTGTGTGTGTGTGTGTGTGTGTGTGTGTGTGTGTGTGTGTGTGTGTGTGTGTGTGTGTGTGTGTGTATGTGTTTAGTGCAGGTAGAAGGTGCGGTGTGCGTCTGTGTGTGTGTTCGTGTGTCTGTGTGTGTGTGTGTGTGTCAGTGTGTGTCAGTGTGTTTATGTTTGGGTTTAGTGCAGAAAGTGCAGTGTGCTTGTGTGTGTGTGTGTGTGTGTGTGTGTGTGTGTGTGTGTGTGTGTGTGTGTGTGTGTGTGTGTGTGTGTGTGTGTGTGTGTGTGTGTGTGTGTGTGTGTGTGCATGTATGTTTTAAGTTAGTGCAGGTTGAAAGTTCAGTCACAAGTATAGTAGTGCAGGTGGAATGTTCAGTCGCAGATATGGTGGTGGGGGATGGGGGGGGGGGGTTGTCAGTGGCCTTGCTGGCTAGAGGCTGACAGTGGAGGGAGAGTGGGTTGAGTGTTCAGCATCTTGATCGCTTGGTGCATTGTGCTGCTCGCCAGCCTGGTGGTACGGGAACGGAGGCGCCTGTACCTCTTTCCAGAGGGCAGGAGGCTGAACAGTTTGTGTGCAGGGTGGCTTGTGTCTTTGATGATCATCAGTGCTTTCCGGGTGAGGCGTGTGGTGTAAATGTCCTGCAGGGAGGGGAGTGGTACTCCAATGATCTTCTTCGCTGTGTTCACAACACGCTGGAGTGTCTTCCTGTTTTTCTCCGTGCAGCTTCCTCCCCACACTGTGATGCAGTTGGACACGACGCTCTCTATGGTTCCTCTGTAGAATGTTGTCATGATGGAGGGTGTAGCACTTGCCTTCTTTAGTTTGCGCAGGAAGTAGAGACGCTGATGAGACTAGACTAGACTAGAAGCATAGGTTGACAATATATATATATATATATATATATATATATATATATATATATATACGTATAAGGAAGAAAGTCCTGTTGTCTATTCTGTCCACCTATGCTCACATCACAGGCGATTCACTAACTAAATTAGCTGTGATTTCAGTTGCGCTTGGTGGCTGTGTCAGCCAGGACTCCATGGAAGATCATATTATATCCGAACATAACCAGTCAACATTACAGTAGCAAATCCAGATGGTAGTAGGACAGGTGTTGAATTTAAATGATGGTAATGTTCAGTAGTATTGTGTTTAGCATTCAGTAGCTGTGTGGGTGTTTGTGGGTGTGTGTGCGTGCGTGCGTGTGTGTGTGTGGGCCTGTCTGCGTGCGTGTGTGTATTTGTGGACAGCCGTGGCCTAATGGTTAGGGAGTTGGTCTTTCAATCTAAGGTTCTGAATCTAGGTTCGAATCCCACCTGACCTCTCCCTACACCTGCATCCATGGCTGAAGTGCCCTTGAGCAAGGCACCTAACCCCACATTGCTCCAGGGTCTCTAACCAATACCCTGAAAAAAATAGTAAAATGTAAGTCGCTCTGAATAAAAGCATCAGTTAAAGGTAGGGTTGGAGATCTTTGAAAAACGATTCCTGTGAGCTATATTTTTGAAAATACACAGCCCGCCTCTCCCTTCAGCCCTCCCCTCAAAGCCACGCCTTCAAAACACATGAACGCGCATGCAGTCTGTCAAGTGTTCGGATTATCCCGGGAACCCACGAGAGCTCACGAGGCGGGGGCGGGCTAGAAGCCACGACAAATTAGCCAAGCTAACTTCCAGCCATGGCACTGTCTCCGGCTACGGTAAGAATGTTCAACATCACAATAAACGCACAGGCCGTCATGGTTGCCATTTCAAGAAATATTGATGACAGTAGATGTATACTAGATTAGTTATTGAACTTGACTTGAAACGTGTTACTTAGATATCTCATTCTAACTTCCTAACACTGATGACAGATGCTATACCGTCATCCCTAGACAGTAGTTCTAGCCAGTAGCTACAGTACTGACACATTATTTTGACAGATGTGTACCGCAGTATACATTTTACTATTGTATTTATATATACCCGACACCACAATCCGTAGTGTTTTAGGCTATGACTTCAGATTTCACTTGGGTTGTCGCACGCGCAGACACAGGGACAGAGGGAGTAAAGAAAAACAACCGAACTGATCAACGCTAATGAAATTGTTTTGGCTGACGATATTTTCATATGCTTTAGACCTTCCACGACCACGAGAGCTCCAGCTCTGACTTTCCTGGCCCATCACAATCATAACGACCTAACAGCCCAGTAGGACCGATGGCCAGAGATGGAGGAGGAGGAAGATAGACGCAGCAGAGGTCGGGGGTATTGATTAGGGAGACTCCAACAGAATTGACGCCCTGCTAACTGTAAGGATGTACATTCATCCCTCAATAACATTATGTCCTGCTGTATTCCTCCAGATGTGTAAGTATTGTAATGTCTAATGGATGTTATCATAACGGATGTACTCTTTATCGCAACACGAGTAGGCTACACGAGTACACCTGTTGTGATAACCATTACAATATTTCTACTCCTATGAGTAGTAGTGTGATATTACATGGTTGTAGGTACACAACACCAGTGGTAGTTCAAGTACATCCATAAAAGCCCATCTACTTCATACATCTGTGTAACCCCTGGCACAACACCAGTTTGTAAGAAATTGACTGAAAACGTTGTATGCATACAATTGGCACATCTTTATTTATATACACAATAATGATTGCTTATGTCCATATTGGTCTTATTGTCAATATAGTTATTTAGTCCCCATCATCAAATAGAAAATGCACTACATAAAATGTATTTATTGCTTTGCAGGCCTTGATTCAATCATTGAATTTGAAGCAATCCCATCGGTTACTGCAGCGTGCCCTGACCCGTGACCCCAGTTTGATGTTCGACCTGGCACATGACATCTGGTCCTCAGTCACAGCCCAGTAGCACAACCAACCTGGCGCCTCTGCGCAATCTGTAAGGAGATGCCCATGAACATTGAAAGGAAATGCTGTGGTGTTCTCAGTTTTGATAAGACATTGGGCTGATGTAGGACCAGGTGAGAGAAACGGTCTCTTCAGGCATGCAGCCTACAGACAGTATGGGGCACTTGAACAGGGCTGACGTTGTAATACACAGTACAATACCCAGGATTAGCCAGGGTTACCCTGCTCCACTAGAGCAATATAAAGGGTTTATACAGAGTACGGTATAAAACACACAAACCGGCAGTGTGCAGAGTTTTATTATTTTTCATTATCTGTAGGAGCATTCATCTGTACATCTCACCTTTTTGGTTTGGAACCATGTTTGTCTTGTTACCATTGTTTTTTTCATACATAGAAAATAAATGCAACCTGTCAAATAATCTTCTGATTGTGGTCTTGTGGAATATATAAATTATGTAACCATGCATTTTCAGTCAGAGAATGAATTAAAAAAAAGCCACACAGTCAAATTGTGTCCACCAATATTTACTGTCATTGAAATGTATGGACAATTTAAACAATGTACTATTACACATGACGCTAGATACATTACTTTATACTATATTTACAGTTGTCATTACCACACAAAAACTCTGGGAAGGTGGGTAAAAGCAGCAACTGTGAAGGGCCTAGTCTGAGGTTGGAGGCGTCTGTGCTGTAAAAAGATAAACAGAATTAGAAATCACATATCTGACAGTAGCTCCAGTGACATTTTAAATGTAAGTAACCTGGGTTGTTGGGGCAGGGACACCAAAAATAACTCCTTTATCTGGGCTCACCTGGTTGTGAGTGTCTGCGGTCAGCCATCCCTCTTAGGGTAGAAAGTCTTCTGCGCAGGACGGTGCCCTGAAGGTTGACGTTCACAGTATGCAGCCTTCATGTCCTGGAACTTTTATTGTGCAATTTTCCATATCTGTAACAAGCAATGTGTTAGACTATATTAGGGCTTCATTACATCAAATTACACAGCAGGGTTTTACAGGGTGTTGACTACAGTCCCAGGACCTAAGTGGACTTGTGTGCCTTGCTCAAGTGCACTTCAGCTGTGGATGGAGGTGTAGGTAGGGAGAGGTAAGGATGGGATTTCAACCTGCTTCTCTCTGATCTTAGGACCACCTCTCACCATCAGGTGATGGCTGGCTGCTACCTCAAATTTCATTCATGGCCCTAGTTATGTTCTGTAATCAGCATTGTTTTTACCTTACACAAATAAATGTAAATGCATTCAGCACCATGGGGGGCTGTGAAGACCTTTGAGAATATTTGCAGAACTACATACTGAATTGAGCCATCCGCCTTTCTCTTGGTTGGTGTGTTGAGATGGTGACTGCAGTCCAGGCTTCTTGGATTGGAGGAGAAAAGCTGTGGCTTTTACTGGCATAAGTATGTGGTTGTGGAAGGACCCTGTCTGCTGTTGACCTGAGGGAAAAAAGAGCACAAATTGCATATTAGCACAGAGCCCATGCTTAGACCATAGACAGATAAATCATCTGGCACAATCTGCATGCAACCAACAGAACCTAGAAAGAGAAAGATTAGCAGCAATACACAAAGGGGACAAGTATACAACAAACATGCAAAGTGTTCTGATAAGGTGCATGGAGGTAGTCTGTGTTGATTCCAGCAACCTCAAAGACTGAAAAGTGTCCCAGTGTGTTGAATTGAAAACTTGGCGCGTGCGCGCGCACACATAGGAATATCATAATTTAGTGCAGTGTTTCTCAACAGGGGTGCCGTAGGGCCCCCTCAGGGGTGCCGCGGAAACGTGGCTGATAAATAAATTATATAACATAAAACATATTTGTCAAAATTGATAAGTTAATGTTAGTCAGTGGAATCTTTGATCTGCCATTTACGCACAATAAAGTAAATATTGGTCACCCCAGCTGCAACTTTGAACGTAGGTCGTGCGACTAGGTTGTGTGTCTCCAAATGTGTTACATTCTAAGGTTGTGTGGTATCGGATGTGATGCTATATTACGGCTAGTTGGTTTGGGGTGCCTTGAAATTTTTCATGAATTGAAAGGGTGCCTCGCCTAAAAAAAAGGTTGAGAAACACTGATTTAGTGTATCAATTACAACTACAGGATCTGTTCGCTTTTGTCAGATAGAACCATTGTTTTTCAAAGGCAGATCATTCCAAAAAGGATAGTAGTATCTGCAACTGGACGAAATTACACCCACAAACATGAATAAAATAAACTACCAGTGTGCGGTGATTCATTCTTCATTTACTTGACAGCCTTGATATGTTGTGATACAGGAGCAAGGAACAGCAATGGAAAACACCACACCTTGGAATGGACAAAGCAGAACATTTCAATATAACCAGGGTAAAACAAATAATGTACCGGCATCTCCATGTGATCATTCAGTGTAGCCATCACAATAAAGATCTGCCGTGTAGCCGTCATGGTCATTAGGTGGTATTTATCAAATGCAAAACTACCGTCTTCTCAAAAACGACATCAGCGAGTTAACAACATTACACCCACAATCATGTAAACATTTGAAAACCCAAGGCAATCTATTTTGCAATGCTGGAGCGGCGAACAGGTTGTGCTGATTCCCTGATTGACGCTCCCAACCCAGGACGCTCCCATTTCATCTCGCTCCCACTAGCCAGACTATCGGTACCACCGCCATATGACGGAGCTAGTTATGTTGTTGATGTTAGTTTTTTGTTTCTAACCCTAACCCTAACCCTAACCTTAACCTTAACCCTAAACCTAACCCTAACCCTAAATTGCTTGTATGTGGCAGTATATGATAATACGTGAAATATAATCGGGTGGGACCGCACGTCCGGGAGTGATAGAAACACCTGGGACCGCACGTCCGGGAGCGATCTCAGTTGGGAGTCTCCATCCCCTTACCGTTCTGTCTTGTGCTTGCTACTATTACCAGAGTCATACAACAGAGACGTACCAAAGCAAAACATGCAAACGATATATTTTTGTAAACCACTAGAAAGACATGGGCTTTGCTGGTCAAAGTAATGTGTGCGTAAGCATGGTAGGTTACTTACTACGGGGTGAATCCGTATTTAGTAACTGAACGCGGATGGAGAAGGGGTGCTTCCGTCCTCCTCCCAGCTGGTTTGTCTGGCTCGTTCGCACAACTAGTAGCAAAACACACAAGAGTAACCGTCTGAGTTACACATAGCAATTCTGAAAACGTGTTCATGTGCACAGAATAAATGCCACAGGGGGGAAAAACACAAAAAATAAAGCGATTGAGGTAGCAGCTATGTTAAGCAAGGTAGCAGCTAGATATGTTGGAGCTTGAGCTAATCCTCTGACCCCTCTCAATGGATACTTGCTTAAAAAAAAGACACCACTGTGTCCTAAACCAATTCACAAAATATTATACAGACAAATATATTATCTCACCTCTCGATTAGAAATATGGTCACCAAAGCGTATTTGAAGCCGCTGCCGTAGCCGACATCATTCTGTGTCCAAGAGTGTCGGGTCCCATTTCCAATTTTCAGCCCATGTTGGAGTCTGGTCTTGCGAGTCCGATGACTATCCAAGGGAGTATGTTATCCTGACATGGTTAGTCCAGTGTTCCAAAAGCCAAAGTTCTTCCTGTAGCTCTGCAAAAGCCACCAAAGTTTCCAAGTAGCTCAGCCTGCTGCTAACTCTCGTTACCTTGCTACTAGCCGAGTGATGATGAGCCTTGTCGCGTGTGCATGAATGATGGGGGCGGGGTCGGTCAAGTTCACGAGTCGGTGAACGCGCAGGGAGGAGGGGTGAGTGCTGGCGGTTGATGGACGTGTCAGAAACCAATAGAAGTGATGATGAGTATTACTTCTATTGGTTGCCGTTTTCTTCTGACTACGCCCTCTACACTGGACCAAAAGATTTCGTTTTTTTTCTAAACACTCTATTTCAATGGGTGCTATGGCGTCATGAGGAGTTTTTCAGATGATATGGTAAAATATGTGCCAGAAAAACATCTCCTATCCCACCTTTAAATGAAATGTAATGTAATGTAATGTAACCGGCTGTTGAGAGGAGGTTATGGCCGAGTATGGCCCTACTGTCAGCTCTATTCGGGCACTGAGCTGCACTCGGAAATGACACACTGGAACTTTAGCGTTAGCAGTAGCATTAACTTTAGCTTAGCCACCTCATCCACCCATGTGACAGGATTTCATTTTTAGTTTACGTTTCTCTGCTTTTTTACCACCACCCCCTCCCCTCTCTTTCTCCATCACTGTCATTCACTTTTTTAAGTTCTCATTCTTGTTGTTCTTTCACTCTTTCTCGCTCTAGCTTTCCATTTAAGTTGCTTTTTGTAGCTTTTTGTTTTCCATTTTTTTGTCTTTCTCTTTGTCTACCTCACTGGTGTCTATCGCTCTTTTGTTTGTCTTCTCTTTGTCTTTGTCATATCTTATCTTTGCTTTTTAGTGCTATCTCTCTCTCTCTCTCGTTGTCCCCTCTCTTTCCCCTCATCTCTTTCTCTTCTGTTTTGTTATGTCCTCCCTCCAGCTTCCCTCTTTTTCTTTCTGTCTGTGTGTTTTTGTCTTCTTGTGTTCCACTCTTGTTTTGCAGATAATTGGCAGGCAACGTGGATTTTTTCACCCGTCTTGGTTTTGTTTCTTCTGCTTCTTCTCCTTCCTGTTAAGTGATGAATAGTTGGCCAGCGATCAAAGGGCAGCACAGCGCAGTGCAGGCCTCTCGTTTCAGGAGGGGAGAGGAGACGAGGGGAGGGTGGATGTGTATACATTCATGTGTGACCATGTGACTGTGTGTGTTGTGTGTAATGTGTGTGTGTGTGTGTGTGTGTGTGTGTGTGTGTGTGTGTGTGTGAGAGAGACAGAGAAAGACTGTGCGTGTGCGTTTGAGTGTGAGTTTGGTCCCCAGCTACAGTCCCAGTGGACAGCCGGGGTCAATGGTAAAGTGTCTGAGCATACACTTCCTACCAGCCCAGCCGACTCGGTTTCATGTTACTGTCCCCTCTCTCTCTCTCTCTCTCTCTCTCTCTCTCTCTCTCTCTCTCTCTCTCTCTCTCTCTCTCTCTCTCTCTCTCTCTCTCTCTCTCTCTCTCTCTCTCTCTCTCTCTCTCTCTCTCTCTCTGCCTCTCTGCAGAACAACAGCAGGTTGAAGCAGCTGGAACGAGAGTACAACCAGAGGCTGGCCAAGTCTGCACAGGTAAACACACACACAGACACACACACCTGCATGCACACACACCTGCATATATGCACACACAGTTACACACACAGTTACACTCTCTCTCTCTCTCTCTCTCACTCACTCACTCACTCACTCACTCACTCACTCACTCACTCACTCACTCACTCACACACACACACACACACACACACACACACACACACACACACACACACACACACACACACACACACACACACACACACACACACACACACACACACACACACACACACAGGCTAGGTATGGCTGCAGCCTAGGGGCCCTCTTCTTCCAGGAGGGCCTTGATTGGAAAAAGTGAAAAATTGCAAAATGCAGACATGTTATCCTTGCCCCAGGCCATCTTGATCTGGCCCTGCACTCTCACACACACTCTCTCTCTCTCTCTCTCTCTCTCTCTCTCTCTCTCTCTCTCTCTCTCTCTCTCTCTCTCTCTCTCTCCCTCTCCCTCTCCCCCTCTCTCTCTCTCTCTCTCTCTCTCTCTCTCTCTCTCTCTCTCTCTCTCTCTCTCTCTCTCTCTCTCTCTCTTTCTCTACCTTACTCTCTCTCTCTGGGGACAGTGGGGGAAGCGGGCTGGAGGGAAATCAGAGGGACAGTCCCACAAAACCCCCCACGCCACCTGTAAACACACACACACACACACACACACACACACACACACACACACACACACACACACACACACACACACACACACACACACACACACACACACACACACACACACACACACACACACACACATATATACAGTACATAAAAGCATGCAATATGCATGGTCTTTCTCTCTCTCTCTCTCTCTCTCTGTCTCTCTCTCTGTCTCTCTCTCTCTCTCTCTCTCTCTCTCTCTCTCTCTCTCTCTCTCTTGCACTCACACAGACACAAACACAGACACACACACACACACACACACAC
>NC_085858.1:23078222-23083222 GCF_034702125.1 Engraulis encrasicolus
AGCCAACTGCAATGTCGGACTGCTTGCGGTCTGCTTTTAAAACCCTTTGAGGAGTAAGGAATTTCTAGAGGTTCTTCTAGAATTTTACTGGAACACTCTACAGCTCCTATAGACGTCTGTGTTAAAAATCTCGCAAAGACATTATGACATCATAATGAGAACTCAAAATTTGGGCAAAATTCTAATCACATATTTGTGATGGTACTCCTCAAAGGGTTAACAGGCATACTCTGACGCTTCTATCGCTTGTGTCCCTCTCGCTGCACAGCAGCGCCACACACCAGCGAATCTCCATCGCTTATTCGTGTCGCCGGCGGTGTGTTCGCCCGGTTAGAGCTGTCTAAATAAGCAGCTCACAGGAATAAGAGAAGGCTGGCCCAGGCAATTACAGTGGAGAACGGCTCAGGAATATCAGAGAGCAGCCTACCTCAGGAGCGAGGGACTGTGGAGGTATAAAGAGGTGGAAGAAGTGATGAGGGGTCCATTCCACTTTCCAAACGCCTCTCCTCCCTTGTGCTTATGGACCCGTGATGGCGTCACAAGACGTCATTGATGTTAGAAGTTTATGTCAATATCTCGTAAAAAAAGCAACTTAATGGTCATTTTCTCTTGCGATGGGGAACAGGACCGGGGGAAAAGTCCCTCAAAGGCTGGGTCTTTCTCAAAACCTAGTGCAGTGCCCTTCCAAGTGTATCAGCCTAATTAGTCACACCCAGTGATTGGATACTCTTTATTAGTCACACCCAGTGATTGGATATTCCGTAGAGTTCACCAAAGAGTATCCAATCACGGTGCGTGACTAACTAGGCTGATACACTTGACACTGCACTAGGTTTTGAGAAAGGCCCGCTGTTGTGCCCAGGCTGACAGCGGGGAAACATAATGTGTTCTCCACGGAGGTGGAGCTCCAGCGAAGCACGGGGCCACAGGCACAGAGACGCACAGGAGACGCCAGAGAAGAAGGAGGAGGAGGACGAGGAGGGAGGTACAGGTGCAGGAAGAGGAGTGCAGGAGAAGAAGGGAGGAGAGGTGAGGGGAGAGGGTGGATGAGTCCAGTGGAGTTATCAGAGAGGAGGCTTTCCCAGGCTAAAGGAGATGATGAGGCGGTGATGAACAAATAGAAAAGACAGAGAGAGAGATAGGGAGAGAGAGAGAGAGAGAGAGAGAGAGAGAGAGAGAGAAGGAAAAAAGGAAAGAGAAATGGAGGAGGTGTAGGATAGATAGATAGATAGATAGATAGATAGATAGATAGATAGATAGATAGATGGATAGATAGATGGATAGATGGATAGACAGATGAGGACAGTGAGGACAGTGGAGAGTAGCCTCGGAGTATTAGCGAGGGGGCCGCAGTACCACAGGAGCAGCTAAAGGGAGCTGGTAGAGGGAGCGACGGAGGAGTGGAGGAGCAGTGCAGGACGGAGAGATGGAGGGAGTAGAGAAAGAGGAAGATGTAGAGGAGTGGAGCAGAAGAGGGAGGAAAGGGAGGGAGGGGGAGGTGTTGCAGCATAGAAGGAAGGAGAAAGAGAGAGAAAGAGGGGGAGAGGGACAGAGAGAGAGAGAGAGAGAGAGGGAGGGAGGATGTAAGGGAGAAAGGAAGTGAGAGATAGGGAGGACGAAGGGAAGAAAGACTGGTAGCGAGAGAGTGATTGAGGGAGGAGGTGGAGGAGGGACAGGCCGTGTTGCCAGATTGGGCGGGTGCCCACCCAATTGGGCTACTTGGGATGAGCGTCTGTGGGTAGGCTAAAAAGTCGATTGGCCATTTGGCGGGTTTTTTTCAGCCGCTTTGGGCCCATAGAAGTCAATGTAATTTGTTGAATTTGGGCGGAATTAAGCGCATTTTGACGGCTTTTGAGAAGCTTTTGGGCGGGATTTGGTCAGACACATCTGGCAACACTGGGGACAGGATGGGATGGGATGGGATGACTAGATACCTCCAGGCTAAAAACGACACGATGCTGAAATGTCTTATTGAGAAATAGTGATTACCAAGGGAGGCCGCGTTAGCATAATAAAGGGCCATTTGTTGCTTTCATGTGGGCTCCCCCACTGACGAAACGAGACACACACACACACACACACACATACACGACTCGCCCACTGACGAAATTAGTCTCATCTCCTGATCCTTCGCCACCACACCACAGAGTGCCGCAGAAAAGCTTGCAACCTTCACCCACGCACAGACACACACACACACACACACACACACACACATACACTCACATACACTCACATACACTCACAGACACACACACACGCACACACACAAATACAAATACACTCCTGCGTACTACTAACAATTATCTGTCTGGCTGGAAGCGGTTTGGTTTGGTGTGTGTGTGTGTGTGTGAGTGTGAGTGTGTGTGTGTGTGTGTGTGTGTGTGTGTGAGTGTGAGTGTGTGTGTGTGTGTGCGCGTGTGAGTGTGTGCGCGTGTGTGTGTGTGTGTGTGTGTGTGTGAGTGCGACCTCTCTGTGCCCTCAGTCCCTGTGCCTGTGGCGTTAACGTGTCTCCTGTGTTTTTTTCTTCTTCTTTTTTTGTGCTGGTGGATGTGCGGCGGCTTCTGCCTTTCATCTCATCTCCACCACAAGAGTTGCCCAACTCCAAACTCCATACTGGGCCCTCCTGTTTGTCACACGCCACCACTCCTTTCTTCTCTTCCTTTCCTCTTCTCCTCCCTTTATTTTCATCCCCTCTTTCTCCTTACTCCACCTCTCTTTCTCTCATTCTCAGTGTCGTCTCTTTCTGCCCCTTGCTCTCTCTTTCTCTGTCTCTGTTTTTCTCTGTTCTCCCTTTTTTTGGTCCATCTGTTCTGTTTCACTCACTGTTTATCTATTTCTCTCTCTCTTTCCCTCTCTCTCCCCCTCTCCCTCCCTACAACTCCTTACTCTGTCCTCTGATTCTTCATCTTTCTTTTTCTTTCTCTTTCTCGGTTTCTCTTTCTCTGTGTCTCTGTCTGTATGTCTGTCTCTCTCTCTCTCTCTCTCTCTCTCTCTCTCTTTCTCCCTCTCTCTCTCCCTCTCTCTCTCTCTCTCTCTCTCTCTCTCTCTCTCTCTCTCTCTCTCTCTCTCTCTCTCTCTCTCTCTCTCTCTCTCTCTCTCTCATCTCTCTCTCTCATATCTCTTCATGTCATGTGGTGGTGATGTGTGTCTGTCTGGTAAAGTCCCTATGCATCACTTGTTCCTAGGCAGGAGCTCCAAGTCATTCCCATGGTCATCACCCTGCTGCCTGCTGCACATGAAAGCAGCCATACATCCGCTGCTATTTATGGTTTACAGTATGTGCCCAACACATCCGACAAAGTCTTTTAATCTCTCGTGCTTTTCTGTGTGAGTGTGTGTGTGTGTGTGCGTGTGCTTGTGTGTGTGTGTGTGTCTGTCTGTCTGTCTGTCTGTCTGTCTGTCTGTCTGTCTGTCTGTGTCTGTGTGTCTGTGTCTGTGTCTGCACCTGTGGGTGGTTGTACCTGTGTACGTGGATGTGCATACAACATTTTTGTGTGAAGTTACTGTATGTGTGACGCGCTGAAGTATGAAAGGATAATATCACAGCCCTGTGATATAGCTGTCATCTCCACGCCCACACTCACCTGCCCTAACCTCTCCAGTTTAGTAGGCAGCTCACACACACACACACACACACACACGCGCGCGCGCACGCACACAGCTGTTCACGCGCCCCGCTTGAGAAGTGGTCCTTTTAGCTCACGGTGCTGTAGGGTTGATGTAAGGTTCCTCAGTACAGAAAGATCAATCTTTGCAGTAGAGTGCTCTTCCCCCATGATAAAATGGCAGGCGTACTATTCATCATTTACAATACAGCCAGTGTAACTGCATCAAACCTTGCTACTACAGTAGATCTTTTTACTATTGTTGGGGGGTGGAGCATTCAGGCTCATGAGATTTGAGATTTTGTTTATTAAAAATGTTGGTATGTTAGAGCTGATAAACACATTCTGATGCAGCATGAGGATATTCTCTTTTAAATGCAACTTATTTCATGTTTTTCTGTGCTGCAGAGGCTGCAGAGATATTTCGTTTTTATAGGCTGAGGGCACCTTTTCCCGAAAAGGACTTGGGCATTTAGCAGACGTTTTTTGTTTTTGCCTTTTTAGCAAATGTAGGCATCAATATGTTAACATCCAATGGCCTGGAAAGTCGATGTATGTGGATTGCGGGGGGGTCAAATCTAAGCTATGGCTGGTGTAGGGATCGACGCACCGCAGGTTCAAATCCCATACCAGGAGGAAGCATCTGGGTATTGTTGTGCAAGTCATCTAACTGTAGCCCCGTATTGCTAATGTAAAGGTGCTTTAACCAATACCCTGCACCTAAATAAAGTTGGGATTACACAGGATGTGTTAAAGGTACACTGTGCAGGTAAGTATTCATGAAAAAGGTAACATTAGTGAATGGGCAGCATGAATTCTGGAAATAAACAACTAAAAATCTCACACAGTGTCTCCATGGTCCGCCATTTTGAATTTCCAAAAAATAGCAAAAAAAAAAAGACTCTACTTGGACCATACTAGGAAATATTTGTTTATTACTTAGTAAACTTTCATGTAAAGATCAAATTTGGCAATAGGCAGCCCAGTTTCAGCATAGTTGCAGTACCTTTTTTGACCATTTCCTGCACAGTGTCCCTTTAAGTCTGACGTGACAATTAGCTCCCACTGTAATCAATGGAACTGACTACACAAGACACAGCAATGCACCGACTTTTCTATAAACGTATGTTTTCTATATACACTATGTACACAACCAGGAGGGACCATACAGGGTTATTGTGGAAGGCTGTTCAGTGCCGTGATGGCAGATGGCACAAAGATTACTGTGTGTATGCATTACTGTATGTGCTTGCATGGGGGATTGTGTGTGCGGTTTTGTTTCCGTTTTGTTGTACGTGTTTGCATGTATCTTCATTACCTTCGCCAGAAGGTTATGTTTTGCCCGCCGTGTATTTATTTGTCAATATGTCTGTTTGTTTGTTTGTACTTCGT
>NC_085858.1:23088222-23090722 GCF_034702125.1 Engraulis encrasicolus
CCATGTCTGCCAGGTAATTTGGTGTTGCTCTGGTATTTCTTTTTTCCAACATTCTGAACTCTTGAATTAATCATATTCAATGTTTCCCCATCTCTCAAATGGGTTTGTATTGTTTTTTTCCACCTTATGATGGCTTACATCACTGATGGTGACAGATGGACTTTGGATCTCATGGATATTCCGTAAAAATATATGGAAATGCAAATGGAACACTTCAAATGAACTCTAAGACCTTGTATTGACATCTTGGTGATGGTGTAGTATGGGAATAACACACATCTGACTGGAAAATAGCTGAGAAGTCTACTGTCCAATTACTTTTGATCCCTTGAAAAGTGGTCAACACACACACAAAATGTTGCTATTTCATTCCTGTTTATGCGATATGGATTTTAACACCCTCACATTAACGCTGAGAGTCTACAGTTAATGCACAGCTTGTTTGTTTTATTTCAAATCCATTGTGGTGGGGTATAAGGTGGAAAAGGATGATAATTGTGTTGCTGTCCAAATATTTCTGGCCCTAACTGTATGCATACAATATGCATATGTGCGTGTGTACATTTGTCCATGTTTTGTGTGTGCGCGTGCCTGTGCATTCAATGTGTGTGTGTGTGTGTGTGTGTGTGTGTGTGTGTCTGTGTGCGTGCGTGCATGCGTGGTGCACGGTGCATGACTGAACGGGCTGACTGGTGCTTCTCTGTGTCTTAGTTTACTGCTCCTTTGGTCCTCTGGAATGCCAGACTTTTTATTGTTTTGTTTTGTTTTATGTACTCCCCAGTCAGCGCAGTTCATAGTTTTAAGATGACACATCTGTCTTAAGCGAAACAAAACAAAAATATGAGTCTCATTGAATATTTGTGTTCTGTGTGCTGTGCTTGGGCTTCTGCCTGCCAGAGTGACTTGCTTGGTGTCTGTAGTGCTCTCGTTTCCTCTACCAAACTAACCTGGGAATTCCCATCATGCCTTGTGTGCTCATCGTGATCTGAATGAAGTACAGCATGGAAACCCATGCTGCAATCTTGGCCTGAGTTTGCCTGCAGCCTGAGGTTCGTTTGTAGATCCACCATGTCGACAACCAGTATTCCACCTAGCTTCAGATGGTATTTTAAGTAGTTTAGACCAGTGGTTTTCAACCACTGGGGGGGCTGTGAGGGGGTGCTAGGCGGGGGGCTCGCCAGGTTGGCGGAAAAAGTGTCAAAACAAAATAAGTAACTGAATAAATTGAATAACTAATGTTCACCAAAAATAACATAATTGGTCAACATAATTGGGAATGAGAAATGCACATTTATAGCTTAGTCTGCTGTGTCAGGTAGAGTTTTAATTCCTATAAATACTCCTTGGGTTGGAATTAGGATGCAGTCGATGTAATTTTGTTGCGAAATTTGCTTCCTGTGAGAGCCTACTACAGCAACCTGGCCCAGGACTTCTTGATCCAGTGTTCTGTAAAATACTCCATGCCAGATAATCCTACAAACCCCTATTGGGCATGCGCAGACCATGAAACGTCAACACCAGCTGATCCTGAGAAATATTAATATAGTAATATGTAATATTAGCGGAGAACAGATAAATACAGTGCTTAAATGTACAATTTACACTACAAGTGTGTGTTTATTAATGTCATTTGTGTATGTGTGTCTTAGAAATTGAAGTGTGACCCTGGCAACTTAGCTAACTGACTCGGTTTTGCTAACGTTTAATAAAAATCCAGGTTTTTGGTAGTACTTGTGTCCATGACCATGCGATTTTATTTTCATATCTTTCATCTCGTAAATCTAACACCCTGTTTGGTGTTACTCTTTTGTATTTTACTGTAAACCAGGTGTCACCAACGTTGTGCCCGTGGGCGCCAGGTAGCCCTCCAAGAGCTTCTGAGATGCCCACCAAGGATGTTAATAAACAATGACGACAACCAGATTTTAGTCACAGTTAATGTTTTTTTATTTAAATATGGGATTTAAATTATTCTTCATAACCTATGAGCAAATTATCATTCAATAATAGTGTGATTTGAGAATGAAGCCAAGACATCAGTAGATGATTTTGAACAAAAGTAGCCCTCAGTAGCCCTCGGGTAGCCTGTGGTAGCCCTCAGTAACCCTCGGGTAGCCCTCAGACCCAGAAAGGTTGGGGACCCCTGCTGTAAACAATATTACATAGGAAAATATGACAATGTAGGGAAACCTGTCCGAACACCGACCCTGATTGTAGCCCCTGACTCCCAGGTGACACAGCTGATTCTCAGAGCTTATCATGTGTCTGAGCCTCTATATCAACCATAGGCTTGACGGGACTCGTCCCCTTCAAAGGAGACCGCTTAATATCTTTTCATTCAATGACCCACTCCTCTGGGTTTGTGTTGATCTTACTGTAGATACTATAGCTGACTTTTTTCATCTTATTTTTTTTTTTAAATCTTTTGCTTTAATTTGGTTGGCTTGGTGCACCATAGGAGTTCCACAGACCACAAAACTATGTGATGCCCCTGTCTGCA
>NC_085858.1:23103222-23105722 GCF_034702125.1 Engraulis encrasicolus
ATCCACCTTTAACAGTTATGTTCTTTTTTCTCATTTGTTAAGCACTTTGAGTTGCATCCCTTGTATGATACAGTGCTATACAAATACAATTATTATTATTATTATTAATTTGTTCATGAAAAAGGTGTTGGAACCCTGGTTCTCTTTGACCAGACTGCTAAAGAGCCATGTTCATTGGCACAGCAGTCAGAGCACACTCCATGATCCTCCACACTCCAGAACCCTGCTGATGGCACTCCATTACACCGTCCGCCTGTCTGTCAGTCAGTCTCTTCACAGATTTCGGCAAGAAAGCTCTCTACGACTCCTGCGTGAAAGTGAGGCACCAGACTATATTGGGAAGAGCGGGGGCATGGAGGTGGTCGGAGCTGTTTGGGCCAGCTTTTTCTTCAAGGGCATGCTGGAGGTCCTTGTATAAGCCTCCAGTGGAGAAACGTGCTGCTGATTTACAGTGGCGCTTAGTTCATGGAGCCATAGCCACCAATAGGCACATAGCGCACCTGAATCCAGCGGTGGGGAGGGAATGCCTGTTCTGTGGGGAGGAGGAGACTGTGGACCTTTTGATTATTTTTTGCAAAAGACTGGAGGGACTCCTTTTTGTTTACATGGGTGGGCGAATGTGTTGCAGCTGCCTTTCTCACACTGTAGTTTTGTCACTGGTCCTTCTTACAGGGTTATGGTGACATGGGAAGTGTGCCTCTTCAATTTCTTAGTGGCCTCCGCCAAGTTGGCCATATGGCGAACCCGAAAAAATAGAAATCTTGGGGAGGGGACAACAGACCCCGTGGACGTTTTAAAGGGGATGGTGGGGTGTAGGGTCAAGGTGGAGTTCGCATATTACAAATTGGTGAATGATGTGGATTCTTTTTTGGGAATTTGGGGATTGGGAGGACTGTTGTGTGAGGTGGATGAGGAGGAGAGGTTGGTGTTGAGGCTGTAAGGAGGGAACTGGTTTGGTTTTGTTTTTGTTTTTGTTTTTTTTCTTAGCTTTGCTTAAAAAATGATGATGTTTTGAAGGCTTTTTTTTGTCAGTCAGTCTGTCTGTCAGTCTGTCTGTCTGTCCCTTAGGGGCTGTAAGTTCGCAGAGACCTTTTCTACATTTCTCAAGACTGTGTGCGTGCATGCATGTCTACGTGCGTGCCTGCCTGTGTGCGTGCATGCATGCCTGTGTGCCTGCCTGCCTGTGTGTGTGTGTTTGCGTGCGTGCGTGTCTTTGTGCACGTGTGTGTGTTCTCTACTGTCCTGGTTGGGTTCATGAGTCCAGAGTTGAGGCCTGGGGGCTGAATCAGCCTGAGTAACGTCTGAGCAGAAGATGACACCACAGCAGCATCCATCACACAGATTATAAAGATGGGCCTTTTTTCTTTTCTTTTCCACCCTTCCCTTCCTTCCTGTCTTTCTTTCTCTTCTATCCTTTCTCTCTCTCCCTCTCTCTCTCTCTCTCTCTCTCTCCCTCTCTCTCTCTCTCCGCTGTGTTTCTCCTCTGTTTTCCGGGCATTGCTGAATGCCTGTTGTCTGCTTCATGAGGCTGAGGGGAGCCACATGAAAGGAACGTCTCTAATGACAGCCAGGGCTCTTTCCCAGAACCGCCTCTCCCAACGCAACACTATGCACCCTACAGTACTCACACACACACACACAAACACCCCCCTCCACACACACACACACACACACACACACACACACACACACACACACACACACACACACACACTCATGATAGTGTCACACACAGATGGACACACGTGTGCGCGCGCCGTGCGCACACACACTCACATGTGCACCCACACACACATACGTGTACATGCACCCGCACACGCACACTTACAGTAAGTGTAGTCTCATACTGTGCATTATACACACTCCACACTGAATACACTCCCCTGATGCACACACTTTGTAGTGCCACATAGACAGCTTACCACACACACACACACACACACACACACACACACACACACGCGCACACACACACAGTAGACCTCCCACTTCAGCCCTACGTCATGTCACTTAGATCCTTTTTGTTTGCACTGTACAAAATGATGATGATGAGAAGGAGGAGGAGGAGGAGGAGGAGGAGGATGGTGGGGATGAAGATAATGATTAACAGTCACATGATTAAGGCCACAGGCCCCCGGCCTCTATCAGTTGACCCTAGAGGGATGGAGAAGTGATTGTGGCAGAGAGAGAGAGGGACGGAGGGAGAGAGGGACGGAGGTAGAGAGGGACGGAGGGAGAGAGGGACGGAGGGAGAGAGGGAAGGAGGGAGAGAGGGGTGAGGCGTGGGGGGTGGGAGTAAGGGGGAGTTCTGCCCGGGGTCATGACCAGGGCAAGAGAGGCACACACACACACACACACACACACACACACACACACACACACACAGACACACACACACACACACCCCTGCAAGAGGAAATGCAAGTGTACTTACTCACCCCTGGAAAGGACGTCACCCCGCCACACCAGCTATCTATTCCCGTCATCATGACCTCAGAAG
>NC_085858.1:23115722-23133222 GCF_034702125.1 Engraulis encrasicolus
GTGGGGGGTCAGGCCAGGCATAGAGCAGGGGAGAGGAGAGGAGAGGAGAGGAGAGGAGAGGAGAGGAGAGGAGAGGAGAGGAGAGGAGAGGAGAGGAGTGGAGAGGAGAGGAGATGAGATGAGAGAATGGGAGAAGAGAGGCACACTGG
The DNA here is from genome assembly GCF_034702125.1 of Engraulis encrasicolus. NCBI lineage: Eukaryota > Metazoa > Chordata > Actinopteri > Clupeiformes > Engraulidae > Engraulis > Engraulis encrasicolus. Next base: position 23,115,872 of record NC_085858.1, read on the forward strand.
GTGGTTTATGGCCTCTGTCCCCCACCTGAGCATCCCAAACTGCCCCCCCCCTCCCCCTCCCTTTCCCTATCCCACCCCTGGAACTTTACTGGACAGCCCACGGATCACAGAGCTTTACAGCAGGTCAGGCCAGGTAGGCAGGGCAGGGGCTCTTACCATCAGAGGGAAACATAGAGAGAGAGATAGAAAGGGGAGGGGAGGGAGAGAAAGAGAGAGAGAGAGAGAGAGAGAGAAAGGGGAGAGAGAGAGAGAGAGAGAGAGAGAGAGAGAGAGAGAGAGAGAGAGAGAGAGAGAGAGAGAGAGAGAGAGAGAGAGAGAGAAGAGAGGAGAGATTGATTGAGAGATTTGGGGTGAGAGAGAGAGGGTGAGAGAGTAAAACATAAATGGGGAGAGAGGGATGGAGACAATGGAAGAGAGATGGAGAAAAGAAGAGGTGAGAGGGGAAGAGGGGGACCGGAGAGATATATAAAAGAGGTGGGGAGAGAAAGAGAGGGCATGTTGACCTGCGGCAGATACTGAGAACAGCTTGAAAGGTGAAAGAGCAACTGGAGATGAGGCTTTGAGGTGTTGGGAATCCCCCCCATGTCTGTCTCTCCCGCGCTCTCTTTCTCTCACACACACTCTGTTTCTCATTATCTCCCAATTCAATGGCTTTGCTGATATGAATCCATTAAATGCTATTTGAATGCAATAACCAACACTGAGAAAAAAACTACAAAAACATCATCAATAGCTCAATGATGAACCCTGTTGTTACACATCTCCTTATGGATCGATCATGTTTTTTTGGGCTGGTACAACGTCAGCTAATGTCCATGAATTTATTAGTAATTGGTAATTAATGTACAAGTAATGAATATGCTTCTTAGATATTCTACTGCAATACAATAGTAACATTAGCTGTGGTGGCACCATCTTGATGTCTGCTACTACAGAAATGTCTATTATCCTTATTTTATTGTTTTTATTTATGTAGTAAGCCATGTCCACACATGTTGTTGATAGTCACTCGCAACTCACTTGGTCGTCACTCGCTCATGGACTAGTTTGTTAAGGGCCCTGTGCGGGTTTAACTGCCACTGCAGCCATGCAAAGTTTTCTATCAATAATCTGAATTCTGCAAAACGTATTAATACAACTAGACACGACAATCAGATCAGGTGCATGTCAATTGGTTACTCGCCTACTCACATCGCAGAATATTTGAAGCTTGGAATCCACCCGCATCGCAAGACGTATGCTCTTGCTTGTCCAGGCCTCGCATCGCCACAACACATCAACCTTCTACTGGTTCCTCTCGCTGAGCGAGTAGAGATGTGCGTGCATGCTGCTTTAGAGTATTTCTAAGCTATTTTGAAGATGCTGTGGAAGCCTATCCATTTTCCCCAGGAGGGACGGAGGTTTCAGATCATTCTCTCAAGTTAATGAGATCAGGCCAAACATCTTGTGTTTCTCTGTAATGTGTTTGTTTTTGAAGGGATCAACCTGATCGCACAGAATTTCGTGAAATTGCGAAAAAGTCTTTGAAATGAGAAAAAAATCCTTACATGAGACATAGAGTGGTGGGAATAAAGAGAAAGCACTTTGTATGAGCCCCCATCACAGAATTTTGGTAAAATCTGTGAAACTGCCTCCGATTTTGTGTCACAATGGTCTTTGTTCATTTCACGGAATTCTGTGAGATCATGTTGAGGTGATGGTGCATTTTGCTATGGAATGTGCTCTATCTTCTCATCCTCTATCTGCACACTATTACAATGTGCATATTTAATGCCCTGGAGACCCCCAGGGTTGTCTTGTCTCTGTCTGTCTGTCTAACACTTTCTCTCTCTCTCTCTCTCTCTCTCTCTCTCTCTCTCTCTCTCTCTCTCTCTCTCTCTCTCTCTCTCTCTCTCTCTCTCTCTCTCTCTCTCTCTCTCATTCTCTCATTCTCTCAGTCTCTCTTTCTTGCTCTCTCTCTCTTTCTCTTTTCCTCTTTCTGTCTTTTTCTCCTGTTTCGTTTACCACTGTTGCAAGAGAGAGAGAGGGTTCTGTTACTGCTTACATGTCAGCTTGCAGTAACATAAGTAATTGTATAGGTTTGTGACTGCGGGCAGACGCGGCGGGGTTCGAGTTACCGCGGAGCCAGTGTTTACACCGGGCCCCCTCTGTGGAGTGTCTGGGGGTGATAGTGGTGGTGGTGGTGGTGTGTGTGTGTGTGGTGGGGGTGGGGGGCGTCCACTCTGCCCCACCGCCATGCCTGATGGTACACTCCAGCCAGGGGCTCGTTGGGGCTGAATTGGGGCCGCGTTGGGGCCACATTGGGGCCACATTGGGGCCACGGAGACCCGGGGCCCTGCCTGCCCTGCCTGTGAAGTCCATCTACTCCCACCTCATAAACCCACATACCAGCAGTCCACTACTCACTCACTCACTCACCCCGGGCCTGCCTGCCTGCCGGTCTGCCTGCCTGCCTGCATGCACTCAATGCTCCTCATTCTGCTCTCTGTCTCTAACCCTCTCTCTCTCTCTTTCTCTCTCTCTCTCTCTCTCTCTCTCTCTCTCTCCCTCCTCTCTCTCTCTCTCTCTCTCTCTCTCTCTCTCTCTCTCTCTCTCTCTCTCTGTGTGTTTAGATGTCTACTGTGTGTCTAAATGTGTACATGGGTAATTGTGTGTGTGTGCGTGTCCGTGTGTGCGTGTCCGTGTGTGTGTGTGTGTGTGTGTGTGTGTCTGTGTGTGTGTGTGCTTGTGTGTGTGTGTGTGTGTGCGTTTGGCTTGCACATGGGAGACCTGAAAATGTGTGTGTCCGTCTGTATGCGTCTGCGTATGCCTGTGTGTGTGTGTGTGTGTGTGTCTGTATCTGTGTCTGTGTCTGTGTCTGTCAGTGTGTCTGTGTGTTTGCGCATGTGTGTGTGCGTGCGTGCACTACTACTGCTTGTGTGTGTGTGTGTGTGTGTGTGTGTGTGTGTGTGTGTGTGTGTGTGTGTGTGTGTGTGTGTGTGTGTGTGTGTGTGTGTGTGTGTGTGTGTGTGTGTGTGTGTGTGTGTGTGTGTGTGTGTGTGTGTGCGTGCGTGCGTGTGTGTGCGTGCGTGCGTGTGCACAAGCAATAGCTGCTGAGGCCTCTCTCTCTCTTCTCCATACAGTAATATTGCCCCAGTTTATCTTCCAAGACAAGTCTTTGTAATACAATCCCTCCCCCCGCCCTCTCTCTCTCTCTCTCTCTCTCTCTCTCTCTCTCTCTCTCTCTCTCTCTCTCTCTCTCTCTCTCTCTCTCTCTCTCTCTCTCTCTCTCAAACACACACCTACCCACACACACACACACACACACACACACACACACACACACACACACACACACACACACACACACACACACACACACACACACACACACAGCACACATAGCACACACACACACATAGTACACAGCACAGCACACAGAGTGATCGAGAGAGAGAGAGAAAGAGAGAGAAAAACAGGCCCCCAGACTTCAAACAGATGTTCCCAGGCTCACTCACTCCTCTCGGCCCCGTGAAGAGGCAGGACGCCTGGCATGAAATGTCAGATCCTCTCCCCACTTCCCCCCACCTCACCCTCCTCCACACACACACTACAGACAGACACACACACACACACACACACACACACACACACACACACACACACACACACACACACACACACATGTACACACATGTACACACACTACAGACACACACACACACACACACACACACACTACAGACACACACACTGGATGGGCCTGATGGAAACACAGCAGGGAAAGATTAGTGAGCTCAGGGCAGCTGCACATGTGCAGACAGGTATATCGAGTAAAGGTTCCCCTAATATCCACACCGCCTCAACAGGGGAGAGAGAGTTCTTAGAGTACCATCACACTGTATGTGATTGGAATTTTAGCAATATTTTGAGTTTTCATTATGATGTCACAACAGTTTTATGGGAGATATAGAATGTTCGGTTAAATTCTAGAAGAATTTAGGGGAAATCCTTATTCCTTAAAGGGTTAAAGAAAAATACCTGCTCCTGTATCATGGAGAAACAGTGGAGAAGTCTTCCTAGCCTGGGTCTGCTCTGCATTCAGTTGGCACCAATACCACCTCAGGAAGAAAGAGAGCCCCTATAGAGAGAGCCCACACACAGGGAAACAATATTTCCTCGTGGAATACAGGGGAAATGTTGTTTCTTTGAGACTTCCTCAGTAGTCACTCCATTAAAGGTCTTACAAAAGAGTTCCAAAGGCACACAACTTGATTATCTTAAAGGTGCGCCTTGTAGGATTGTGGCCAGAGTAGGTATTGCAACTATGCTACTATTTGATCTTTTCATGAATATTTTCTTAGCAATGAACTAGTACAGTATGTTGTGCATCTAAAAATGTGTATTTCTGGTCATTCAAAATGGACGATCCACCTTCTCACGTATGAAAAGTGCAATTTTTCAGTGGATAATGAGATGGGGTTTAGATCAGAGGGTTACAGGTTCAAATCCCACCCTTCACCCCCTACCTCACTCCATGGCTGAAGTGCCCTTGAGCAAGACACCTAACCCCATGTTGCTCCAGGGACTGTAACCAACAACCTGTACCGGTACTAACAAAACAATCGCTTAGTCACTTTGAATAAAAGCCTCAGCTAAGTGTGATGTAATGTAATGTAATATAACTTAATGTAAATGCTTCTTTGATCAGTGAAACCACCACCTAGCCAGGGCACGCCCATCCTTCCTGTGACGCCACATGAAAACCTAACCATTAGCACCCCTGGATGGAAAAAGAGTTCCTAGTGTAACATTAGAGAAGCCCTCCTGGTTTAGTCATTTGGTTCTTCATTCAGTGGGACCACCACCGCTAACAAACCTCCTCTGCAGGGGAAAACGTCTGGAGAGGAGGCTCCAATGCCAATATGTTTTCTGCAGATCTTTAACGGCTGCATATGCACACCTGTTTTCACTTACTCAGCTGTGGCTATCTAGTTCTAGCTCCCAGCTCTGGAGGAGAGAGTTTACAGCGGGACACACAAAGGATCTAGGTGTTGTATGCATGCAACCCCGCAGGTTAACACACACTGATATGCGCACACAAATACTCTTACAATTCTCGTCTTCTTTGGTGGGCGACTTCACCTGGAACTAGGCCAGTGGCCATTTTGTTTTGTTAAAGTAATTTGAGGGGTAAGGCCATAACTACATTATTTCTGACCTCCATGAAAAGTTTATTTTCCCCAATATGATGAACTGGCCCTAGCTCGTTATGACTCTGAGGCACTTTTCAAATCAGAACATCCACACCGTAGGCTATAGGTGGTGTAGTCATTCTCTCCTTAAGGCAGAACTGTGTTTGCTGAACAGTGTATTCTTACTTACATATAGGTGTACATCCACATGTGAAGCCAGTGCACATACTTGCTACAGAACTATCAGAGCTCTGTGCACGATTCTGGAGGTATCTCCAAGGGGGCAGATAGCCACTGATCCACTGAGGTTATCAGCAAAAGTTTCTTTGTTTGTCTCACAGGGTCACTGACATTTTTGGGAGATTGCCCCTAGTGGTTGAGTCAATATTGCACCTTCAGCATGCGTCTGTGTACCTTGCTTTCAAGCGAGCTACACACTCTCACACACACACGGATGGATGCACGAGCACGGATGGATGCACGAGCACGGATGCAAACACACACACACACACACACACACACACACACACACACACACACACACACACACACACACACACACACACACACACACACACACTGGTCCCTCTCACTGAGTAACTTAATCAAAGACACCTCTTTCCAGTTTCTTCATTCTCCTCCCACGCCCTGTGTGTGTGTCTGTTTGTGTGTGTGTGTGTGTGTGCGTGTGCGTGTGCGTGTGCGTGTGCGCGTGCGCGTGCGTGCCTGTCTGTGCTGGTGCATCCATCCATGTGAGTGTGTGCTAGTGTAACTGAAATGAAATGGCTTTCTTTTAAAACACCCCACTGTACACTTCCACAAAGGGACACACACACACACACACACACACACACACACACACACACACACACACACACTCAAGCACACCCCTCTTCAAGTAGTTCTTCCAAGTTTTGCTTGCTTGTGTGTGTGTGTGTGTGTGTGTGTGTGTGTGTGTGTGTGTGTGTGTGTGTGTGTGTGTGTGTGTGTGTGTGTGTGTGTGTGTGTGTGTGTGTGTGTGTGTGTGTGTGTGTGTGTGTGTGTGTGTGTGTGCGTACATGTGTGTGTGCATGCGTGAGTGTGTTGAGTGAGAGTTGTGTAGACATCAGCTCTGTGTGAGGAGAGGAGAGGAGAGGCACAGGCTCTCTGTTTTTGATGTACCCTCTTCATGTCTGACGAGGGTTCTCTGTCACTTTCACGTCTCTCCTAGAGCCCTCCCATCCTCTCTCTCTCTCTCTCTCTCTCTCTCTCTCTCTCTCTCTCTCTCTCTCTCTCTCTCTCTCTCTCTCTCTCTCTCTCTCTCTCTCTCTCTCTCTCTCTCTCTCTCTCTACCCCTCTCTCTCTCCCTCCTCTCTCTTACTCAGTTTTCTTGTCCTTTTATTCGCTCACATCAAGCGCTTGAGGAGGTGCCAGGTTGTGTGTGTTTGAGTTGTTCTGAACGAACGTGCTGCTGAGGACTCCTTCCTTTCTTTTTCTTTGCCAATGACAGCTGTCAGGAACGTGTGTGTGTGTGTGTGTGTGTGTGTGTGTGTGTGTGTGTGTGTGTGTGTGTGTGTGTGTGTGTGTGTGTGTGTTGGTGGGTGTGTGTGTGTGTGTGTGTGTGTGTGTGTGTGTGTGTGTGTGTGTGTGTGTGTGTGTGTGTGTGTGTGTTTGCGTGCGTACATGTGTGTTTGAGTGCATGCATGTGTGTGTGCGCGCGCTCGTCTGTGTGTGTGTGTGTGTGTTTTGTGTGTGTCATTTGTGTGATGTGTGTCGAGTGTCTTGTGTCTGTCATGCTTCAGAGAAGGAGGGTGTGTGTATGTGCCGTTGCATGTGTCTGTGTGTGTGTGAAGATGAGATGATGCTTCAAGAGAGAGAGAGAGAGAGAGCGAGAGCAAAGTGAAACGTAAAACAGAAAACAGAAAGCTCTATATATAGATGAAACATCCTGTCACTGTCTTGGGCTGGGGAAAGAATACCAGGATCTTCAGTCGCCAGAAAGAAAGAAGAGAACTTCATCAGTAACTTTTCTTTTTTTGTTGTTTTTGCTCAAAAGAGACACCATCAAACGTTCCTCCTCCACAGAAGGGTTCTGGTACCCTCTGCTTGACTGTGGCTCGCACGCCCTGGAGAATCCTTCCCAGGATCCTCTTCTTCCTCCCATAGAGAAAAGCATGAGACAGAGGCTCTTCCTGGTATAACATCCCAGGGCTAGACCGTGGAACAAGGCTGCTGGAGATGATCTGAAATATTACTATTTAAAAGATCATTTGGCGCATATTGTTGGTGATGAGATTTGTATCTGGTTCTTTGTTTTTGTTGTTGTGTACCTCACTTTGGTGAATTGCTCTGTGAAATGTTCATTGCTTTCACATTGTGAAGATATTAGGGCCCGACCGATATGTTTTTTTCAGGGCTGATACCGATACTGATATTTATGGAAATGGGAGGCCGATAACCAATATGTGCAACCGATATTTAATGCAATATAAATTATTATTATATATACACATATATTTAGTTATAATAATGAACTCTCACAGACTCAAAGTGGTTGTGAAAGTTATACAAACTTATCGGTGGAAATGTATTGAAAGTATGGCCGATACCGATATCCCAAAAATGCGAAATATTGTCACGATATGTCGGTGGGGCCGATATATCGGTCGGGCCTTAGAAGATATGACAGGAAGTAATTGGAGAGACAGGTTGGGTAGAGTTGGGAAATTACCCCTAACTCAAACCTGGATGCACGCGGACAATTTATTTATATATACATATACACATATACAGTACATTTATGTATGGATGCATAGTAGTGAAGTGTGCTATAGCTCTCCCCTGCATGTGAAAGCATTTTTTTTTACTCTAAAGAGGGATTGCTGGTAGCTCTAGTAGTCAATGCATACCGGTATCCACTTCTGACAGTTATGATCTTGGATATGAGGAGATCAGTGTAGTAGAAGCAAGACGTTAAGCCCAGGCATTCCAAACAGCCCCGATGAGGGAAGATGAAATCAACTGGCTGGTTTATAGTTTTGTTTTGTTTTTTTAAGGGGGAAAAAGCAGACATGTTTGAGCTCGTCATCAGGTCTTCATCAGAGCTTAGTGAAGTGAAGGGCAGTCATGGGTGAGCGGTTAGGGCGTCAGACTTGCATCCCAGAGGTTGTCGGTTCGACTCCCGACCCGCCAGGTTGGTGGGGGGAGTAATCAACCAGTGCTCTCCCCCATCCTCCTCCATGACTGAGGTACCCTGAGCATGGTACCGTCCCACCGCACTGCTCCCCATGGGGCGCCACTGAGGGCTGCCCCCTTGCACGGGTGAGGCATAAATGCAATTTCGTTGTGAGCAGTGTGCAGTGTTCACTTGTGTGCTGTGGAGTGCTGTGTCACAATGACAATGGGAGTTGGAGTTTCCCAATGGGCTTTCAAAATTGAGGCCCCTTTCAAATGAAAAAAAATGAAAATCACAACCCTGATGAACATACCATGATGTATATAAACATGTAGGGTTTCTTTGATAAACAGGATATGCCTTATTACCGCCGCCAAGGAGGTTATGAGATTGTCCAATTTGTGTGTTCATTTGTATCTTTGTGCGTTTGTTGTGTTTATCTGTAAATGGATGAAAAAAGTATCCGCTGATAAAAACATCTGCATATGTTCTTGGCAGTCATGGGTAAGCGGTTAGGGCGTCAGACTTGTAGCTCATTCAACTCCCGCCAGATTGGTGGGGGGAGTAATTAACCATTGCTCTCCCCCATCCTCCTCCATGACAGAGGTACCCTGAGCATGCTACTGTCCCGCCGCACTGCTCCCTTGGCGGCATTGGGGGCTGCCCCCTTTCACGGGTGAGGCATAAATGCAATTTCATTGTGTGCTATGTGCTCTTGTGTGGTGTGGAGTGCTGTGTCACAATGACAATGGGGGTTGGAGTTTCCCAGTGGAGCTTTCTTCTTTACGTGTAACCAGGCCTGATAGAGGGCAACGAAATTGAGCTACAATTTCACTGAACAGTTGATTTCTAGTTCGAAGTGCTATCAAGGTAAAAGTGCCACCAGTGCTTGAATTGGATAGTGGTTCCAAACAAAAGCAACAGCTGTTTCCCAGACAGACAGAAGGGCCTTGAGAAGGACTTTACATAGTGGCACACACTCTGCTCAGTCTGGGAATTCAATCAGGGGATCAGAGGGCAGCTTCCTGATGTCAAATTCAAGGTCAAATGTCAATCCTCTTCCTTTGTCCTTGTATAGTCCCAGCAGGTCAACCACCATGGACTTCTTCTGTTGTCCCACCACTCAAGTCATAATTGCACATGATAATGTAAATGTGTTTTTCTTTGCCCACAACAGCACAGCAGTAGCCTAATCACGAGGGACCCAGCGCTAGATGAGTAATCAAAACTAACAGCCACCTTATTATCCGATCAGAAAGCAGCATCTAATCATGGCAAATTACACGCTTGTCAGTTTAGATTGTTTTCCTCCAGCTTGACTTTCTCAATTTTTACTTTTCCATCTTTATGACTTGTCAATGTAATGTCATCTCTCTTTCACTCTCTCTCTCTGTCTCTCTCTTGTGCTTTGACACGCTACTGCTTTTTCCTCCCTTCACTCATTTTCAAACGTACACTGGATGCAAGCCCCAAATACTATTGGTGCCTTCCAGTCCCAAATCATCCTAATAAGAGATCGCACTTATCCAACCTCCTACTACGAAAAACGCTCTGGAACGCCAGTCGAAGTGGGAGCTCCAACTAGCGAGGTCGGGGTGACTCGCACTACTCCCACCTCAACAAATCGAAGTCGGCTAATAATGGCGGCGCCCATGGAGCCGTTATTTAAAATGTCAATAAATAGTGAAACCCCATTTCTCTTTTGTGCAGCTGTTCCAAACACAGCTATTTTTACTCAGCATAAACCTTGTGTTATTACATGATATTGTCTCAACATAAATGTAACATTATGACCATGGGCGTAATTTCGGCATGGATATAAGGGACGCGTCCCCACCAATATCCAGCGATTATCGTTTTGTCCGCACCAATTTGATCACTGGGGCTGGGGGGAAAAACGGTCTCCCGTCTCATTCGCATTGCGGCGAAGAAAGGGTTAACCAAAAGTCCTTTGCCAAAGGCTGACGACCAATCTGATTGGCTGTGCCTTCCCCTTCTTTCACGTGAGACTCTAGGTTGTGTATGGTTGCTAGGAGGCAGGAGCGCCAAAAAAAAGAAAAAAAAGAAGCTGAGGTCTTTTCGGTAGGTTCTATCACTGCGCTTATCAGTGGTGTTACCACACGGTACGTTATTAAATTACTCTGGCAGGCTAACGTTCCAGAATCTTTGGTGCAACGTGGGTGACACGGGCACATGACTCACTGCCAAGTGAGATGGCAGGCAAAAGAAAAAAAGTGGACATACGGAGCTACTTTTCAAAGAAATCTGTAAGTCACACTATCACTCGCTAATGAAATGACGTTTGGAACACAGCCCGTTAGCAGGGCAAACTCGTTATCTATGAATCAAGTTGTCTACGATGGCACAACTAACTGCAGAGACTGTTGTGCAGTTGAATATCCAATGGCTGTCAATATGTTAATGTTGCATTATGTCCTGCAAATGATAGAATGTTTGTGACAGTGACACAATAACTCCTCGTCAACATAACACGAGACAGATTTATCACGAGGGCGCCTTTGTAAAACGTCGGCGGGCACCTTAGCATAATGACAAACAAAAAAATGCAGAATTCAGAAGGGGATAGGTCTGGAGGTCTGAGTACCCGCGCCTCCCATTTTGCCTCTCGTCCCTCCCTGTCTTTTCTTTCAATTTCGGTTGCGCGTGCATCACTGCATCCAAAGGGTTGGTGCTGCCCACCCCCTCTCTCTCTTTCTCTCGCTCCACATGAATTTCACCAACCTCTAACCTATTCAGTGTCTCGTTTCCCCAATAATCAACGTCTTTGAAAGCGTGACATGAAATCGGCATTGCGCGTCATACATTTTTGAAACAAATAGGCTATGGAGACAGCACCGCTCGTGCTTATAAATCGACGTGGATCAATGACCATATTCATAGACCATGCTCTCCACATTAATTTCACCTAGGCCTACCTCTAACCTATTCCGTGTCTCGTTCTCCATTCTCAATAATCAACGTCTTTGAAAGCGTGACATTAAATCGGCATAGCGCGTCATACACGTTTGAAACAAATAGGCTATGGGGACAGCACCGCTCGTGCTTATAAATCGACGTGGATCAATGACCATATTCATAGACCGTGCCCTACATCTGCATGACATGAACCTATGATTGATAATGCAAAAAAGCTTCTGGAATCTTTGTCTTGGAGCACTTTTGTGTCCCCACCAATGTCAAAATCAAAGTTTCGCCCTTGATGGATATGACAGAGTAATAGCTATTGTGGCTTTTTTGGCTCGTATCAAAACACCTAGCTAAAGTCAGCTGAACCGCGGCGGTTGCCATGGATGTAGAACTTCCACATCAACTGTCAGGAACGGCAGCTGAAATATCCAGGTAGGATAAGTGCGATCTCCTTCTAGGATGACTTGGGACTGGAATGCACCATATGTATGTGGCTTAGCCTCCCCACTCTTAACTCCGTGAGTCCTCCGTCCATCTATCCGCCCGTCCGTCCGTCCGTCCGTCTGTCTGTCTTTTTTTCCCCTTTTTCCCCCATCTTTGTCCTAATTCTCTATCTCTCCACTCCTCTGTCTCTCCTCCTCCCCTGCTCTCTCCTTTTTGGGCAGCTCTGGTTACGTTCCAGCCCTGGTGTCTACCTCAGCTGGTTGTCCTGAGGTATGCCTTGTGTTCCTTGGGTGTCAGCTCCAATCAGCGCCGGCCCCACAGGGACAGTGAGCAGTGCCTTCCCCTCTATCCCTCTCTCTCTCTCGCTCACTCCATCCCTCCTTCTCCCCCATCCCTCTCTCCTTCCTCCTCCCCTCTCTCCTGTACTCACCAACGGGCCTACTCCTCCTCCTCCTCCTCCTCCTCCTCCACCTCCTCCTCCTCCTCCTCCACCTCCTCCTCCTCCTCCTCCTCCTCCACCTCCTCCGCTTTCTGAGTGTTTACCGAGCCAGGAGTGACCTTGAGTTGGCCCGAAGGCCCCGGATCGTAGCGGCAGAGGCCCCCGCGCCTGTCAGAATACACCACAAACCTCCGAGACACTCAGGGGGCCACAAAACATAGGGCCCACAGGATAAACCAGGCTTGGTTTCTCTGTGTTATGAGCACCCTTCTGCCCGAAGGTGGGGTGTTAGATCCCAGCGGTTTACGCTGTACACTCAGAGCTGTAGTTTTGCGATTTGCGCCCTCGCCCTAAGACATTGTGTTGTAGAGGCCCTTGTGGGTTTGCACTGACAGCTTGGCTTTGCTTCTTCCTAGGCCACCAGCTCCAGCCCCTTCGACGCTCAGCCTATTGTTTGGGATAACGCCGTGCTTGGCTACTCTGGGCTTGGCTTTCGTGGCCAAGGGTCCGGTTTCATGCTCCAAACCATTTTTCTGGTCCAGTTGTGAAAGGGGTTACGCTCTCGAGTTGCTCTAGGTTTGCCTTTTCAGTCATTCCAGTCCTCCTCTCCCTCACTAGATGAAAAAAAAACCCACAAATTGAAATTGTAGTTTTTTTCTATTTCCACCCATAATAACATCTACACAGAGGCAGAGCAATTGGGGGATTTTGTTGGGAGAGGAGAGGGCATTTTGGGGAGGAGGTGTAGGGAGAGGAGAGGGCATTTTGGGGAGGAGGTGTAGGGAAAGACCGGGACATTTTGGGGAGGAGGTGTGGGGAGAGACCGGGGCATTTTGGGGAGGAGGTGTGGGGAGAGACCGGGGCATTTTGGCTGGGTGATGGCAGAGGTGGAAGGTAGTGTGTATTGTGTGGGAGAATTACATTTTTACATTACTCTACACTTTTTTTAATCCAAAGCGACTTCCAGTTATTTTAAGTGCAGGGTATTGGTTGCTGTCCCTGGCGTTGTGTGGGGTTAGGTGCCTTGCTCAAGGGAATTCAGCCCAGCCATGGAGTGTGGTAGGGAGTGGAAGGGTGGGATGCGAACCTGCAACCCTTTCATCTAAACCCCATCTTCTTAACCACTATGTCACGGCTGTACACGGATGAGTGACATTCCATGCGGGACTTGGGGATGTGGAGAGGTGACGTTCATTTGGGACAGGGTGATGGGAGAGAAGGAGAGGGACAGTAGGTTGTGTGGGATGCATCACATTTGAGGGAAGACAAGTGGGTGTAAAGAGAAGAGGCCATTTACCCCGCGTGTGGTGCTGTGCTGTGCTGTGCTGTGCTGTGCTGTGCTGTGCTGTGCTGTGCTGTGCTGTGCTGTGCCGTGCCGTGCCGTGCCGTGCCGTGCTGTGCTGTGCTGTGCTGTGCTGTGCCGTGCCGCGCCACGCCATTCCGTGCTGTTGTGTGCTTTGCCGTGCTGTGCCGTGTCGTGCCATGCTGTTCTGTGCCATGATTTAGCATGGTTCTGTGCCATGATTTAGCATGGTTCATTTCGGTAGGAGCTGCCTGTGCAGCCATCACTTTGAAGTGGCTCCCAGTCCTCTCATTGCCGCTCCACAGCTTAATTACAGAAATCCAGAACTATCAGCACAATCCACAACAAGAACATTAGTTTGGGACTGAGCACTCGTCACTGTCCTCTCTCTCTCTCTCTCTCTCTCTCTCTCTCTCTCTCTCTCTCTCTCTCTCTCTCTCTCTCTCCTCTCTCTCTCTCTCTCTCTCTCTCTCTCTCTCTCTCTCTCTCTCTCTCTCTCTCTCTCTCTCTCAGAGATTACTCTCTTTCTCTCCCTCTCACACACAAAGACAATATTTCGCTCGTCCCTGAAGTCTTTCTTTTTCCTGGATAATTCAATTAAATTTTAAAAAGAATACTAGGTGTCCAGAGCAGGACATGTGGTCTTGCCTCCGTGGTGACAGAGTCTCAGACACACACCGTACACCACACACACACACACACACACACACACACACACACACACACACACACACACACACACACACACACACACACACACACACACACACACACCTCACATTCTCTGATTCTTTACTTTTTAGGAATCTCTAACCCTCTAACCGTAATCAAAGCCGCTTTCTTCTCTCTCTCTCTCTCTCTCTCTCTCTCTCTCTCTCTCTCTCTCTCTCTCTCTCTCTCTCTCTCTCTCTCTCTCTCTCGCCCCCCATAGCTCCTTCCTCTCCCTCAATCATTCTGCCATTTCGTTTTTTTCCACCTTATCATCTCGTAACTTCCACATTTATAAGCTCTGTCCATTCAGCACTTTTGTCAAAGATTTCCCATAGCTTAGTGTGTGTCCACGTCTAGTGTGGCGTGTCGTGTATGTTTTCGTGTGTGTGTGTGTTTGAGTGTAGTGTGTGTGTTTGAGTGTAGTGTGTGTGTAGTGCGTGTTGTGTGTGTGTGTGTGTGTGTGTGTGTGTGTGTGTGTGTGTGTGGTGGATGGGGGGATTCCTGACCAGATTTGTTTGAGTGCTGTGCTGTGCTGTGCTGTGCTGTGTGGAGAGGAGACCACACTTTTTCCTGGGCTGTAATTTGGAGTCAGACAGCCCCCTTGATGGGGGAGACGAGAGAGCCTGTGGCCCGACCACACTATAGTAAAATGGGGGCGTGCGTGCGTGCGTGCGTGTAGATGTGTATCGCTAGTTTCTCCTATGCAGAGACACACACATCTAAAGAAAGGACGTCTTTCTGTGTTTGTGATAATGTTTGTGTTCCTGGGTTTTCACCCTCTCCACCAGAAGCCTTCTTGGGTAGTCTCTCTTGCTCTCGTGCCCCCTTGATCTCTCTTTCTCTCTCTCTCTCTATCCTCTCTCTCTCTCTCTCTCTCTCTCTCTCTCTCTCTCTCTCTCTCTCTCTCTCTCTCTCTCCAGCCTGCTCCATCTCTCCATTTTTATCTTGACATCTGCTTTACCTTTCATTTCCTCTTGCTCTCTGCTCCCTCTTTCACTCGCCCAACCAATAGTACTAACAGTTCAACATCTATTTCCTGAGTGAGTACAACTGGGGGGGGCGGGGGGGCAAACTCTTCTGTTTAGATCATTCTCCCTCATTCTGACTTTGGGTCTTAGCTCTCAGGAAACATGAAAAGCAACAGGAATAAGAGGAAAGTCCTGGGACTGAATATTCATCTTTTCTCCCTTCTCTCTGTCTCTCTGTCTCTGTCTCTCTCTCTCTCTCTCTCTCTCTCTCTCTCTCTCTCTCTCTCTCTCTCTCTCTCTCTCTCTCTCTCTCTCTCTCTCTCTCTCTCTCGCCCCCCATAGTTCCTTCCTCTCCCTCAATCATTCTGCCATTTCGTTTTTTTCCACCTTATCATCTCTTAACTTTCACAGTTATAAGCTCTGTCCATTCAGCACTTTTGTCTATTCTTTGACTTGTACTCTCTTTTTCACACTCCTTCACCACCTCCTCTCACACACACAGACACACACACATGCACACACACACATACACTAAGACCTGGTTCCATTACTACCACTTCCACTCGCTTTTTGCGGGTGCACGTGAAAGTGTGGCCCAACGTGTCCCAACGTTTTCAAGATCGACATGAAGTGCTTGAAATCCCCTCAAACCTGCGCTTGATGCCCTACCGTGGATGATATGGTCGGGCACACGTTTACCACTCGGCCGACCCGGGTTCGATTCCCGGTCCGGGTCCTTTGCCGGTCCTTCCCCATCTCTCTCTCCCAGCTCACTTCCTGTCTCTCCTCCACTATCCTGTCTCACAAAAACCAATAAAGGCTGAAAAGCCCCAAAAAATACTTAAAAACAAAATTAATTAAAATTACAATTTAAAAAAATATAATAAAAATCTCTCTCTTTCTCTCCCCAGGTCACCCAGGTGCGTCAGGAGTGTGAGGTGAAGCTGAGGGGTCTGATGCCAGCAGAGCTCAGGCAGGAGCTGGAGGATACCATCACCTCCCTCAAGTCACAGGTACGTATATACACCAACAAACATACTCACACGCACGCGTATAGAAAAGATACCATCACCTCCCTCAAGTCACAGGTATATACACCAACAAACACACTCACGCACGCGTATAGAAAAGACACCATCACCTCCCTCAAGTCACAGGTATATACACCAACAAACACACTCACACGCACGCGTATAGAAAAGACACCATCACCTCCCTCAAGTCACAGGTATATACACCAACAAACACACTCACACGCACGCGTATAGAAAAGACACCATCACCTCCCTCAAGTCACAGGTACGTATATACACCAACAAACACACTCACACGCACGCATATAGAAAAGACACCATCACCTCCCTCAAGTCACAGGTACACATGTTCACCCCCAAATCAGTGGCCTCTCCTCTCCAACCGTACATGTATTGAAGATATGTGCAGAGCACGCATAGTATATGCACAGATTGCACACACAAGTCAAGACATACAGTATGCTGTGTCTCGGCCCTGCCATGGGATAGCGGTAGGGCACTGGGTTACTTCGCCAACGACAATCCTTCCCCGTCTCTCTCTCCCACTCATTTCCTGTTTCTCCACCACTGTCCTATCAAAAACAGAGGCAAAAAAAGCCTTAGAAATATATATATTTTTAAAAGACATACTGTATGCTGTGTCTCAAACGGCACACTTGTGTCAGTGTATTGACTATTAGTGCACAGTGTACTCAGTGCACTGAGGTCTTAAGTGCATCGAGTCGATGGAAAGTTTGGACTTTCAGTGTGCTTAGTAGTCAGGTGTGAGCGCCACCCAACGCACTAAAACGTGGTGCCCGAAGTGCACAAGTGCGCCATTTAAAGGAAAGCAACAGCGATGGCCTCCCATTGAGCGTGCCCATAACCTTACACACCAGGGCTTTACATTAACTTTTTCACACATTGGCCACTGTGGCTAGTGGTTTTCCCGAGTCACTAGCCATTCAGGTATTCCACTAGCCACAGATTTTATATTGTTTTTTTTTCTTTTCTTTATCGTGATAGTGTACATCTAACCTTAGAGGATGAGGTGCTAAAGCAAGATGATTGTATAACCTTCTACATGGAAGTATATCAAGCAAATAGAAACTGAGTTACTGAGCTTTTTCACTTTTTCTCGAACTTAAATACAAACAATTGTGCACAAGGGGCACACAATAGAATAGGCTATGATGCGTATGTCATACCAAGGAATA
>NC_085858.1:23138222-23145722 GCF_034702125.1 Engraulis encrasicolus
CCAGTGAGATTTTTTTATGTTTTGATCCAGACCTGCCCAAGATGGAAAGCTTTTATTTCAACACAGCTTTCAGTTAAATAATAAGAATAATAGTTTACTTTTTTATACCGCTTGTATACCGCAAAACACCCAAGGTCACTTAACAATGCATCCGTGTAAGTGTGCGTGCGTGCGTGCGTGCGTGCGTGCGTGCGTATGTACTATGAGCATGTGTAAGTATGTGTGCTCCACATAAGTATGTGTCTCTTTTTTGCTTGACTTAAGCAGCCAATCATTATCAGTCTTGTGTGGTTTCTGACTCCTCTTAGTAATCCTGCCAGCCATCTTGGCTGAGTAGCTTGTCTGACTGGTGATTGGTGATGCACGACACATGCGTATGGCTGACATACTTAAATGGCTTAAGGGCCGTACACACACACCGCTGCTATTTACTAGCTTCTCGCTTGCTCGCCTACTCGCTACTCTATCATGGAACGTTCGCTGAAAGTTCCCGCGGCTTTAACTGCCAATGGACAGGCGAGAAGTACCGAAGTCTGCTTTCCAATTGGTAACTCGCTTACTCGCGTCGCTCAAAGATAAAATATTTTCAACTCGAGATCCGCCCACATCGCATCGCTTGTACAGTACTCGCCTACTCGCCCGCGAGTCTCGCTGGAACACATTGACATTCTATTGACTTCATTCGCTGGAACCTCCCCTCTGTGATTTTTGTGGACATCTCTTATCAATTAAGCATATTCTAACTTGCCCTGCTCTCAGAAGGAAAAGACAACAGTTTTTTAAAGAAGACACTATTTTTGGTATTTTTAATAAGGTCCCACCTTTAAAGGTTTTGAACTTTTTAAAATGTATTGATGTGACCAAACTTATTTAATGTATTTATTCAATTATTTATATCATTGTTGATTTTTAATTTGAGGCGAATTCTATTACCTGTACTGGCCATGAAATAGCCACAGTTTCTATTTTCTTTTTTTGAACTTTATTGCCAACAGAGAACTTAGAGGCAATCACAACCACATAAACAAACATATCACACCCAAACAAACAAACAATACTAAAACAATAATATGCATAAAAACACACATATAAAAGAAAATAAAATGAAAATACATACAAATAAAAAAATGATAATACATAATGAAATAAAAATAAAAGGGGGGGGGGGGTTCACCTTGATTGCTAGCTTATATTATGTATGTCTTATGTAACTATATGCTTAACCCATATAAAGAATGACAGGTGTCCATCTCCTAAGGAATAGGGGTAATTTTAGCTGAAGGATGGCAGTCATATTTTCCATCAGTTGGACTTGGTTGCACCTCAGTCTCCATTGAGCCACTGTAGGAGGCTCAGGCTGCATCCAATGCATTGTGATCATTTTTCTTGCGATCATTAGTAGGACATGCAAAATATAACACAGGTCTTTGGAAAAGTTTTGTTCTGTTGTTTTTTCCAGCAAAATAAATACAGGGTCAAACGGTATGTCCATGTGCAGTATCTTCTCCAGTTCTGTCTTAATGTCTCTCCAGTATGGCTGTATCTTGGGACAGTCCCAAAAAATGTGGGTATGGTCACCTACCATCCCACAGTTTCTCCAGCATTTATTAATACCCCCAATGTTGAAGATACTAACCTGAAGTGGAGTTCTAAAGAATCTCACCTTTACTTTCCAATCAAACTCTTTCCATAATTGACTTCCCACCCCTCTATGACATTTAGAACATATATCCTCCCATTCATCATTTTCAATTATTGTATTAAGTTCCAGCTCCCATTGTCCTTTTATGTGTAACGTGTTATCTGACATATCTGTTGTTAGTTTTTGGTATATTTGAGACACTTGGTGTTTTATTATAATACGGTGTTCCAGTATATATGCAAAATGTGCTTCAATGCTATTGGGGTCTTCCTTGAGTATGTCCCAATCTGGATGTTTTGTTATGTAGTTCCTGATTTGGAGATATCTATAAAAATCGGTTTGGGGCAGATCAAATTTATCCTTAATTTGTGAAAAAGTCTTGACCACCTGCCCATCTAGTAGCTGATTGATTACTCGTAGGCCTTTCTCAGCCCACCTTCTAAACACTATGTCAACTAGAGATGGGAGAAATTCTATATTTCCTACAATGGGCATGGCTCTTGACAAAGATGCCTTTCCTTTTAGGTGTCTTTGAATCGTATTCCAAACCTTAAGGGTGTATTTAGTATACATGTTCTTTACTTTGATTTTCTTTTGTGACTGTTGACTGAGGAAGGGTAGTGTATCTAGTGCAATTCCTGGCAGAGAACTCTGCTCAATAGACACCCAACCCATTTCACCTCTGGCTATCCAAGCTACCATTGCTCTAAGTTGGGCTGCCCAGTAATACAATTTTAAATTAGGTAGACCCAGACCGCCTTTTTTCTTGGATGACATCAATACTTTCAACCTGACTCTTGGTCTCTTATTTTGCCAGATGAATTTTGATATACGTTTTTCAAGCATTCTAAATGTGGACTGAGGAACTATAATGGGTAGCGACTGAAATAAGAACAGGAACCTTGGCAGAACATTCATCCTTACTGATTCAACCCTACCAAATAGAGACAAAGGCAACATTTCCCATCTACTTATATCTATATTTATTTCTTTTATCAATTTGTTGTAGTTTGCATTATATAATTGTGAAGGCTTTGGTGTTAAAATAATCCCAAGATATCTGAATCCCTGCTGGGACCTCTTAAAAGAGACCAGGTTATCTAGTTGAGTTGGCCAGCTACCTACTATCATCATGGCTTCAGATTTATCTGTATTAACTTTGTAACCCGACACAGTACTATAGGCGTTGAGGCTATCCATGAGTGCTGGAATAGAAGTGATAGGATTTTCTATAAACACAAGTATATCATCAGCAAACAATGAAATCTTGTGCTGAATATTTCCTTCATCCCTTATACCTTGAATATGTGAATTGGTTCTTATCAACTCCGCCAGAGGTTCAATACTTAGCGCAAAGAGAGAGGGAGACAAAGAGTCTCCCTGTCGTGTTCCACGTCCCAATGGGAAGAAATGTGAACAGTGTCCATTGACTCTGACTCTAGATATGGGGTTTTTATAGAACATTTTAATCCATTTAATAAAAGTTTCATTAAAGCCCATATTTCTGAGTGTCTGTTGGAGGAAAAAGAGGTCCAATCTGTCAAAAGCTTTCTCTGCATCTAAACTCAGAAGCATTGATGGAACATCTCTATTGACTGCAACTGCTTGTAAGTTGAGTGCCTTTCTAACATTGTCCACTCCTTGTCTGTTAGTAATAAATCCCGTTTGATCTGGCTTCACAAGTTTATGTATATATTTTTGTATTCTCTTTGCAATGATTGAGGTTAGAATTTTTAAATCTACGCATAATAAACTAATTGGGCGGTATGACATACATTGTGTAGGGTCTTTATTTTCTTTATGAATTACACTGATTACTGCTTCTGACCATGAGTGAGGTGGGTCTCCTTCTCTCAAGGCATAGTTATACACTCTGTTCAGCAATGGTATTAATTTGTTTACAAATGTTTTATAGTATTCTCCTGGGAAACCATCTGTTCCTGGTGATTTGTTATTTTTAAGCTTAAGAATGCTCTCTTTAATTTCCTCATCTGTAATTGGAGATGATATTACTTCAGATTCTGATGGTGTTAATGTATTGAGTTTGATCAACTTGAGGAAATGTTTAACTTTGTCTTCCTTATGTGGGTCCCTCTCTTCTTCATATAGCTTTTTATAGTAGGTAGCAAATGCCTCTGCGATCTCATTAGGCTGTGTTAGACTCCTACCTAGATGTGGACATGATATCTTATGTACAGTCCTGTTAGACTGTTCTTTCCTCAATTGAAAAGCCAGCAGGCGACTGGCTCTGTTTCCCATTTCATAATATTTCCTGTTTATAAATCGCAATGCTCCTTCAGTTTTATAAGTTAACAGGTCATCCAGTTTTTGTCTAGTCTCTTTTAGTATTCCCAAAATCTGTGGGTTGTTTGTCTGTTTATGTTCTGACTCTAAATCCTTAATTTCTTTCTCCAGTTTGTTTTGTTCTGATAGCCTTTCTTTCTTCAGCCTTGAGGAAATAGCAATGATTTTACCCCTCATCACTACTTTAGCTCCCTCCCACAAAGTAGAGGGGGATACAGACCCATTGTCATTTAATGCCATGTAATCTAACAACTCTTTTTGAATTTCCTCCTTAATGAGCTCATTACTCAACAAAGAAACATTCAATCTCCAGTACTTAAACTGCTTGCGGGGCCCCATGCTTAGCTTTAAAGTTACAGGTGCATGATCTGAAATTGTGATAGGTTCAATGTTGCAGTCGCTGGTCCTGTAAAGTTCTGTCCCAGATATCAAAAACATATCTAATCTAGAGTAACTCCCATGTACATGAGACATGAAAGTAAAATCTTTCTCTCTAGGATGTAGATATCTCCATACATCAATTAGACCCAACTCATGCATCATTGCTTGTAGAGTAGTAGATTTTTTGGATGCTGGACCCACCGTTGCTGGGAGTCTATCAATATTTTCTCTCAGGACACAGTTGCAGTCTCCTCCTATTAAAATAATACCCTCTGCTTTATCTGCTACCAATGCTCCAATATTTTTGAAAAAATCTCTGCTGTCTTCATTGGGGGCATAGAGATTTAACAAAGTTATTTTTGTACCACCAATAGTCCCTTTTACCATCACATATCTCCCCTCCTTGTCTGTAATAGTCTGTATATGGCTGAAGTAGACTGACTTATTAACAAGAATAGCCACTCCCCTCTTCCTACTACTCTCAAAGGAAGAGCTGAATACCTGGCCCACCCATTCTCTTTTCAATTTTAAGTGTTCTTTTTCTGACATATGAGTCTCCTGTATCATTGCTATTGAGCAGTGTAGTTTTTTAAGCTGGCTTAATATCTTTTTTCTCTTAATTGGACTGCCTAGACCCTTAACGTTGTAAGTAACACAAATTAAACTGTCCATGTTAATATATAATTCTGCTTTTCCATCCCCAACATTCCTAACTTCCAAGATATAAACATGAGGAGAGAGAAAAAAATAAGCATATTTTTGCATAGCATTGAACTCAAGGTGAAAGACAAAACATAAATATAAAGAAAAACAATGAAAAAAACACAGTAGTAAACTGTAGATTTCCAAATACCCAACTGACTTCCCGTAGTCTCATAAAGGTGCCTGGCCCATGGACTAATAAGAAAACCAGCCCCTGATGTAACCTGGGCGAAGGATGGTGACCACTCCTCCGTGGGAATCACACACCGTGTGTCGGCGCTGTCGTCGTCCAGCTCGTGGATCATTCGCTGCGCCCTTCAGCAGAGTTCCATCCAATATTATAGAGAATAGTCTTTATCCTAATAATTCGGCTATAAAAAGCCTACTTTCTCCTGCAATGTAAACTTGGCATGTGTTCAAAAAGTTCACTCGTCCTTGGCAAAGAAGGCATGCATATCCGCGCGCGTCATCATCGGTTTAGTCTTTTCACCTCCCTCCTCTGTGCGTTTCCAAGTAGACCTGGCCATCTCCCTCTCCATCTTTTCACGTTCGTCGATCTTAGGGTGAATATTAAGCTCTTTGAGTGTTGGTAGGGCTTCTGTGATCGTCGCGAAAGTCTTTTCACCCGAATCAAACAGTATTTTTAGCTGTGCTGGGAAGACGCATTTGGCTTTGATACCTTTTTGTTTTAAACTCTTAATCACCTTTCTCACCTCCGTTCTTTTCTTTTGCAGCTCTGGGGAGTAGTCATGATCAAAGTAAATCTGTTCTTCGCCGTAGAGAATTTTCTGTTGTTTCCATGCTTGCCTGAGGATGGCTTCCTTCTCCGAGTGATCCACGAATCTCACTATAATGGACCTTGGAGGGTCGTCGGCTTTTTTTGGTTTGGCTGTGAGCGCTCGGTGTGCCCTCTCAATTTGCAAGTTCCCGTCAGGCATGGGGTCAATGACTGATTTCAACAGCTCCTTTACAAACTCCCTAGTGTCTGCACCTTCACTTCCCTCAGGCACTCGATATATTCTTAGGTTATTGCGTCTGAGTCTATTTTGCAAGTCTTCGCACCGCGCCGTTAGATCCATATCTCGGTGTAACAGGTATTTCAATGCCCTTTCATACCTCATCCCATTGTCCTCAATCTCACCCACGCGATCTTCCACCTCTGTCGTTCGTGTGTCTAGGGATTTTACTTCACCTTTTAGTTCCTCCATTGATGATTTTATTTCGGCAAGCGATGCTTTGATTTGTTCTTGACCCTTTCGGTTTTCGGCTCGCATCTTTTCCAGCTCAGCTAGCACTCGTGACTCAGCGTCCAAGCCAGGCCCAAGAACTTGAACTTGTTTCATATTTCCACTTTCTTCCTTCGCAATTTCGCCCTTTCTCGGTCCTTTACCTTTAGATGATGATGCCATTCTTTCGAAATAGTTGTTTTTGCCAAGTTTTTTGTCGATTAGTTAGGATTTTAATGATCAAATGGACGGAGCTCTGCTGTCAGCTCATGCCCTGCACATGACGTCACCGGAAATAGCCACAGTTTCATATTTGGCCATAAATGTAAACAAACAAACAAACAAACTTCATTGGCTGAGCGAGTAACTAGTAGCGACGTGTGTGTACGTACGGCCCTTTACATCCTCTCAGCACCCAGCAAACGCTTGGCAATGTGTCTATGAGTCACTAGAAAACAGCTCTTGTATAATATTCGATGGAAGTGCATATACACTGGGTGACGCACATACCGGTGTATTTGATACCATATGTGCCATACTGATGTCTGTAAATGTGTGTGTCCTTGTCGAAGTAAGTGTGTTTTATATGCTGTGTGTGTGTGTGTGTGTGTGTGTGTGTGTGTGTGTGTGTGTGTGTGTGTGTGTGTGTGTGTGTGTGTGTGTGTGTGTGTGTGTGTGTGTGTGTGTGTGTGTGTGTGTGTGTGTGTGTGTGTCTCTGTCTTCAGGTGACCTTCCTGCAGAAGAGGGTGACAGTATTACAGGAGGACCTCAATGCCAGCAGAGGGAGAAGGTGAGGAGACACACACACACACACACACACACACACACACACACACACACACGCGCACACTATCATACTCACACACACTATCATACTCACGCACATACACACAGGCACACACACACACACACACATACACACAAACACACTATCATACTCACACACACAAGCACGCACACACACACACACACACACACATACACCTTACTTTCACTTTTTACTTTCACTTTTACTAGGACATTGCACATTAGGACATTGGACATTGGACAAGATGGGAAAGCGCAAGCTCTGTCTTTGTCAATGCAAATGTGCCCACATTTCAGGCATTAATGAGGAACCTCATCTATAAATGTATATGTAGGTTAAATGAGTCAAGTAATGGTATCATAATGGGATTGTGCAATGTAAAGGAAAGTGCCACTCAGTTCAGATCTGACATATGGAAACAGTGGAAAAAGCAATTG
>NC_085858.1:23150722-23173222 GCF_034702125.1 Engraulis encrasicolus
CATGAAAAAGGTAACATTAGTGAACGGGCAGCATGAATTCTGGAAATAAAGAACTAAAAATCTCACACAGTGTCCCTTTAAGAAACCTTTCACATATGTAGTGCCTCATACTTGATAAGTTTTGCCTGATCCCAATGACCAATACCCTGTTCCTCCCTAGACAGGTACAGTAGATCATGTACGGTAATGCCCAGCCTAAGGCACTGACAGAAGCAATGCACCACTAACTTCATACTTGATTGATATGTATTTGTTGCACATTTGAAAATCTTGTGTCAAAATTGATGTCAAATCATGTAAGGCAAGGATGTCCCACACACAGATGAGCTCCCTTTTAATCCATTTTTATTTTGGTTTTGGCCCTTACATTGCCTTACTCTGCACTGAACTTTTCGTTTTGACCCTGCACCTATGTGAGATTTGACTGTGATTTATATATGGCCTGCAAAATGATTTGATAATTTATCTGGGATTACAAAGAAATTGACTTCATCTGACTTGAAGTGTGCAAACCAAACTAACCATCACATGTTCTGTGCTGTTCTCTCTCTCTCCTTCTCTGACTCCCTTCACAGGTAACATCAGTTCATGCTGCATGGATGAGAGAGCGGCTCTCCGAAAACCACAATATGAAGTGAGCACATCACAACTACTAGAGGCCATGTGTACACACACACACACGCACGCACGCACACGCACGCACGTACATATACATCCACACACATACATACACACACATACACACACACACACACACACACATACATACACACACATACACACACACACACACACACACACACACATCTGAAGGATCATCAAAGTTCAACTCATGTACTGTGCCATTTTTACTGTTATTTTGCTCTGTAATGTTTTTTTATTTAATGCATTATAAATGTGTTTTGTTTGCCTTTCATACATTTTTAAACATATTTAAGACCTTGTTTTGTGATATGTTGGTCATGACATGAATTCAATGTAATGAATCTTTTTTTCACGTCCATTTTAATGTTTTAACTATGATTTCAATCAAGCTGCATCAATTTTATTAAAGACCTCCCCATTTCACTCAATGATTTGCTCTGATCATTTCAACTCTTCATTGTCTTGCATTTGTCATTGAGCCCAGGTACATGCAAGGAATTTTCAGATTTTAAATGCCATGGGGGCAGTAGGCTTTTTAGTTTGCACATGAGACATTTAAACTCATTCATTCCAAATGTGACCATGTTACTGTTTCAGGAATATTCCGGTTCCAGAATACAGTTTCACACATGTAAATGGAACTTGTGGAGTTCTAGAACGTGTGTTAAACTGAATGCTGACAATATTCTGTTTAAAACCGGAACACTCCGTGCATGTACGGTACTAGCAGTCATTGCTGGTCAAGGCATTCAATACTCTAAAATCAGTGCATTGGTTTGCTTTCTTATCTTCTCTGAAATATGTTGTGTGTTTTTTGAAATACTGGAAACCCACTTGCTGCGTTCATCCCAGCTCACCTGGTTCCAGCCTCCAAAGAAGGTCAGCGGCTGATTCTGAAGGGAAGCAGCAATTGAATATCACGTTCATGACCTTGGGAGAAGACGGCTCACGCTAAGAATACTCAAGACTAATTTAAGCAGCATCCTCAGTCAAAATGCCATATCAGCCTGTATAGATTTTCTGTCAAACATGATTTCAAAGGATCCTTTTTTATATATAAGAAACATTTCCCAAACAAGTCTATTCCAGACAGCCGTACATGGTGTTATTTTGTATTCCGGCTTGTCTCTGGAGGATTGCTACCCTGGGCGCAATACATCAAAATGGCTACAGCAGCAAAGAGAGCCAGAGAGAGAGAGAGAGAGAGAGAGAGAGAAAGAAAGAGAAAAAGAAGGGAAAAAAGCAACAACAGTCATAGCGCTTGCTTCACATGTGGCAGGAGAACACCTTTTGAAAGGGCTCTTCCTGTCTTCACAGGAGCATTCTTGAAGGAGCATTCCAGGTATTTGCACCATGGAGACATGAAAGGGAAGAGGGTGTATTGTGGTATGCTGGCTCTGACTCTGGCTCTGGCTCTGACTCTGGCTGGGCCGCTGTTGCCAAGGGCTTGAAAGCTTGAAAGCTGGAGCTCTTAACACTAACGCTGCTGCTGCTGCTGCTACGGCTGCTGCGCCTACTGCTGCTTCAAGACTGCTCTTCGTCTTTAATTATGTCGGCAGTTCAACACTCACACACACACACACACACACACACACACACACACACACAAACAGGGCTCATCTGTTTTGATCTTGCTGGGGTGTTGGCCCTTCACCTATTCCCCCACAGATACCTCTTCCCTAGTAGAATTCCGAAGCTTCATATTTATTTAAAAGTGACATACACACCAGACACTGTTTTTTTGTTGAAGAACAGTAGTACTTCATTCAAGAACACAGAAGTGCTAGGCATTCTACACAGCATTGCATTACGTCGCGTTCCAGAATAATTAGTGTTCACAATTATTTATACAGTAAATAGTTGTACACTGCCACAGCCGGTTTTACGAATAAGCAGACTAAGCAGTTGCCTAGGGCCCTACCAAATTTGCCCATTGTATGGGGCCCCCAACTATCAGCCCTGCCATGGTAAATGCCACTAAACATAATTCAAAAGGGCCCCATGTCTGTATTTTGCCTAGGGCCCCCAAATGGGTAGAACCGCTGCTGCACACCTTTACCATTGCCTTTCTGGGTTATAAAAGCTTCACCTTCACAATGCACAAGTGCCATTGTGAAGATGCAGTAAATACTTTCAACCATTTTTCACTCGTTTGGTAGCTTTATAAAGAAGGCATCAGAAGCATTAATGAATGTGCACTCTTGGGAGTATGAAGCACTGCAGAAGGTTTGACTTCATTCTGTTTCCTAACAGCACTGTAGTCACCTCAGACTGCCTTCTCCTTCTTCAAACATACTTCCGCTGGCGACTGTCAAAGTTGCACTGCAGTGATTGGGTGTGGATACCATCTTCTGGAAATAGGCAGCAGCCTACAGTAGCTCTGATGGAACGTGCATGTCAATTGTTTTCTTTTCTTTTTGTACTCTCCTGTGTCAGTCGCCACGATCTTTGTATTTAGATATACGTCCTGCAAATGCAGTTTAAAGGATGATCGGAAACGCAGCTTTTTCTCTGGCAAAGTCCCCTCTTTCTACTGAAGAGAGAGTGAGACTGTTTGTTTGACATTTGATGGTGATCGGTTCCAGCAGAATCCAATACCAGGAAGCAATTTCTGGGGGTATGCAGCAATCAGAATCGTATTCTTACGTTGAAAATTGCTCTCTTTTACGCATTCATTGCCCACTCCTACCCCTGAGTCCCCCGTATTGTCCAGTAGTTTA
Organism: Engraulis encrasicolus; assembly: GCF_034702125.1. Classification (NCBI taxonomy): domain Eukaryota; kingdom Metazoa; phylum Chordata; class Actinopteri; order Clupeiformes; family Engraulidae; genus Engraulis; species Engraulis encrasicolus. The sequence goes on from NC_085858.1 coordinate 23,154,088, forward strand.
TAGTTTCGCTGCCGCTTCCAAAGGTAATTTTACACCGCTGCATATTTATTTGATGTGTCGATTCTGTGCTTTGAGACGGAGGGAGGGATTGTCTGATTCGGTGGAGGGGGGCGAGTGGATAGAAGAAAGCCTTTGGGTAAAACGATCATGTTTTGGAAGGATCACACGAATGACACGCTGCCCTTCTCTTCCCCAGCAGGCCAGTTTCAACTTCCTGAGTGGACTCTCCGTGGTTTCCCCACGGTCGCCTTGGGGTGGAATTTCAGGCGGGCCTCTGGGTAGATTTTCAATTTACCTGCAAAGTGTAATAATCAGATGAAAGGGCGTATGTACTCTGTGTGTGTGTGTGTGTGTGTGTGTGTGTGTGTGTGTGTGTGTGTGTGTGTGTGTGTGTGTGTGTGTGTGTGCGTGTGCGTGTGTGCGTGTGTATGTGTGTGTATGTTTCTGGCCATCTTGCTTTCTATTTCTGTTCTCTGTACATGAGACCTCTCTTTCACACTCACTCGCTCGCTTGCTCAGTCAGTCACCCTCTTATGCATACTTTCCTTTTCATTCTTTCTCTCTCTCTCTTTCTCTCTCTCTCTCTCTCTCTCTCTCTCTCTCTCGTTCCTGCTCAGCCTCTTACATTCTATTGTTTATTATTTCATGAGAACGAGGGAGCCGCCTTACGATGAAGATGAAGTGGTTCAAATAGAACCTGTCTGAGCTGAGCGGAGCTGAGCTGGTCGGCCGGACTGACTATAGAGTCGCCATGGGCCATGCAAACAAACTCCCTCACCTAGAACCACTGTTGCCGCCGCCTCGGGCCTTTGAACTGCACCAGACCTGTTGGGCTTCCAAGCGCACTGTCCCAGTTAAGCAGGATCAAAGGGGAACTCCTCACAGACATACGTACGTGCACACCCGCACACACACACACACACACACACACACACACACACACACACACACACACACACACACACACACACACACACACACACACACACACACACACACCCTGCTGTCTGTCTGGCTTATCTGTGTGTCAGACTCAGCAGTCTGGTGACATGTCTCAGCATTACCTCATGACATTCAGGGTGCACCTGTCTTACCCGCAGAGGAGAGGAGAGGAGAGGAGAGGTGAGGTGAGGTGTGTTGCGTTGCGTCACCGCTCCACTCGCAGGCCATTGTCCTCACCTGTAATTGCACCTGATTTATAGCAGGGACAAGATAGGAGAGGTATTCTGTCAATAAATTTCAAAAGGCTGAGATGCCTGATGTGCCTCCTGGCTGCACGTTGCGTTATTGATTAAAATTACCCCGTGACTTTAATCCGACCTCGCTTTAATCTGTTCGGCAGTCGCCGTTGTGATTTTAGGCCCAGTTTACACAGTAGATCTTTTTCTTGCAGCTCCATATTTTTCTGTCGAACTCCTCTGGTACTGTTAACAAAAAAAAAAACGTTATAATGTACCGAAACTTAACAATACACTGGTTTGATGTGCTGTAGCCATGCAATACCGGAATGTGTAAGTGTGGCTTCACTCAATAGGAACATAATATACTGTACTGTGGGGCTCTTTTTTCAGTTCCAGTAAGTCCGGACTGAAGAAATTTCATATATTTATTTTTCATAAATGCAGCCAATGGTTGTCAGTAGCGTCCACTGACCTCTTGTTTTTCAAAGTGATCTGAAACCATGAAGTGTCAAGTTCCTCCGGTGTGTCTCTCTCGTGTTGTTTTTAAACTCTCACAATACTTCCTCCTCTATCCTTTTTTTTTAAATCTCAGCATTCGTTTTCCATTATTCTGTGTAGAGCTGTCACTCTTCACACTTTGCATCCATGATTTTTTTTTTATCCATTTGCTCGAATCAGCAGATCAATCTATTCTATCCGCGTGTCTCATTGCAATATAGATTTCCCGTCACAGCCCGACTTCATTCCGTGCTCACACGAGCAGACCATGCCCCCTCACCACCCCACCCCCCACCCCCATACCTCTATCTGCACCCCCTCTCTCCTCTTTTTTTCCCTCTCCCCCCGTCTGCATGATCTGATCAGATGACTCCGTTTTCCACTCTGTTTTATGCTCTTTACCTCTATACGCTCCACTCTCTATGCTCTGCTCTCCCCATAGCCTGTGTGCGTGCTGCGTGCTTGCTTTCGTGCGTGCGTGTGTGTGTGCGCCTCTCTGTCACTCCCACTCAGCTGTCTGCCTTCATGTTGAGGGCCAGTCTATAGGGCCAGGCCCCGGTCCCCGGGCTGCTTCCCCACTCTACTTGGTGCAGTGTGGTGTGGTGTAGTGTGGTGTGGTGTGGTGTGGTGTGGTGTAGTGTAGTGTAGTGTGGTGTGGTGTGGTGTGGTGTGGTGTGGTGTGGTGTGGTGTGGTGCGGTGTGGTGCGGTGTAGTATGGTGTAGTGTGGTGTGGTGTGGTGTAGTGTAGTGTGGCGTAGTGTGCATCTCAAAGACAGTATACAATGTAATATAGTCTGTAATGAACTGTGCTTTTGTCTGTTGTACATCAAAGTGGTGGGTGTGTGCGTGTGTGCGTGCGTGTGTGTGTGTGCGTGCATCTTGTGTGTGTGTTTTCACGTGCGTGTGTGTGTGTGAGTGCATGCGTGAACAGGTTGAGTTGTGGGGATGGAGGTCTATAACAGTGTTTCCCAACCTTTTTTGTCTTAAGTACCCCCTAAGCCTTTTCTCATACCACAAGTACCCCCTGACTCATGATTTATATCCCAATGTGACTATGCTCCATACATGTTTTCATTTTTCCAAGTACCCCCTGCAGGGTGCTCGCGTACCCCTAGTGGTACACGTACCCCTGGTTGGGAAACACTGGTCTATAAGATGTGTGCATGCAGTGTTCAGTCATTGTTTCTATGACTATCTCCATTTTATTTACGTTCCTTTACCCTTTTTTCTCTACCCCATCCAATTCCTGAATTCAGAACAGATCATTCAGTTTGGTTACCATTCTGCAAATGCAGGCCAGCTGCAGGGTGGGTGTGAGGCCTGTCAATAATGAAGGCATCAGAGCCTATAGGATTTGTAGAAATATGTACAGCAATGGCCCATTCCAGTCCCAAGTCATCCTAGTAGGAGATCGCACTTATCCTACCTGGACATTTCAGATGCCGTTCCTGACAGTTGAAGTGGAAGTTCTACATCCATGGCAACCGCCGAGGTTGAACTGACTTTAGCGATTTAATACGAGTCAAAAGAGCCATAATAGTTATTACTCTGTCATATGTTACATTTATGTTGACACAATATCATGTAATAACACAAAGATTATGTTGAGTAAAAATGGCTGTTTTTAGAACATCTGCACAAAAGAGAAATGGAGTTTCACTATTTATTGACATTTTAAATAACGGCTCCATGGGGGCCACCATTATTATCCGACTTCGATTTGTTGAGGTGGCAGTAGTGTGAGCCACCCCGACCTCGCTAGTTGGAGCTCCCACTTGGACTGGCGTTCCAGAGCATTTTTCGTAGTAGGAGGTTGGATAAGTGCGATCTCTTATTAGGATGATTTGGGACTGGAATGCACCATTAGTCATGTAGAAAAATAAACTTGGCCTGACTTGGCCACAGAGCATCACTCAAACATAGTGTTTGCAAGGTTCACCATGAGGAAGGCAGAACGCTGAAACCTGTCTGTGTACCAACCATATAAAAAGTTTATGCATGGCTCGACCTTCTCTTTTTTATATGTTTTTCAGGGTTTTTCAACTTTATTTAGACAGGACCGTGAAGAGTGGGACAGGAAATGAGTGGGAGAGAGAGACGGGGGAGGATCGGGAAATGACCCGGGGTGGGAATCGAACCCAGGTCGCCGGCGTAGCAGTCCAGTGCCCAGCCGACTAAGCCACAGCTGGGCTACAACCTTATCTTAATTGTAGTCTGTTTGTGCAGATGGGGTTGTCGTGCCGAAGAGCGAGTCCCTGCCAGAACACGAGTGCCCTCATTGAAACCAATGACATTTTTTGAGAGAAAATTACACTAATTTTTGCTGAATGAATTACATAATTTATGAACTAAAAATATGCTTATGAAACATTACTCGTCCTCCACTTAATATGAGCTATTTGAATGAAACCGTAACATTTGTTATGACAATTCTTCGATTCTTTTATGGAAATAATACTGAAATTGTAACCAGCTCTTTGTAATACTTCCAGAAGGAATGTAGATGCTTTATTGATAGGCTTTCCATCTTAAATTGTGTCGAATTTGTCTGCAAAAGAGGGTAACAAATATCAGAAAAATTGGTCATTGGTTTCCATTGGTTTCAATGAGGGCACTCATGTTCTGGCAGGGACTCGCTTTTCGGCATGACAGGGTCGCCGGTGGGCCTAATGCATTCACTGAAAATACTCAACTACATCATAACAACATTGCTATGACATTATAATTAAGTAACAGACATAGCCATTACAATTTTAGTGACTGTAAGGTTATAGCATAGGCTCTGCGCAAAGAGGTTTTAAGGTTCGCCGTGATAAATGACAGTTCAGCAGTGTCGCACCCAATCTCATTTCAGCGCACCATGCATACCAGTATACCAATGTGCAGGATGATGGGTGGGGGGGAGTAACTTTAACGAGGTAAGTGGTAAAAGCGAATGCCAAAACAGAGAGGGGTGCCGCCGCGGTCGACAGCTGCAGTGACTGGATGCTGTCTGGTTGGCAACAGTGGTTTTGGCTGTGTGTGTGTGTGTGTGTGTGTGTGTGTGTGTGTGTGTGTGTGTGTGTGTGTGTGTGTGTGTGTGTGTGTGTGTGTGTGTGTGTGTGTGTGTGTGTGTGTGTGTGTGTGTGTGTGTGTGTTGACGGCATCAGGGGAGTCATTGGAGGACACAAACCAAACCCTACGCGAGAGGCATCAACACAGCACAGCACAGCCTCTCTCTAAACCTACTCCTCTGTCTGCCCGTCTCACTGCTTTGGTCATTTCTGCCTGTCTCTCATGACTGACTCTCCGTCTTATCTCTCAGTCTGTCTTTCTTTTTCTTCTGTCTCAGTCTTTTTCTCTCTCTCTCTCTCTCTCTCTCTCTCTCTCTCTCTCTCTCTCTCAGCTGATGTGCTTGTATTTTTGTCTATCACTCAGTGCATTGAGAAGAGTCAATGGAGGACAGAGCACCCTGTCTGAAATCTGCAAACACCAATCATTAGCAATAGGCTGCGCTTTGCTGCACATGTTTATTGTCTGTGTGTGTGTCTGAAAAACGTAGTACTACACCATTATGACAGTGTTCAGGGCTTTTAGCAATACATGATGACATTATGATTATGACTATGGTCATTGCCATTCTGGTAAGTGCTATAGCAGGGGCCATGCCTTGCTGGGTTAAGCAAATACAAAACGTGTGCAAAAATTTACCAGTCTGACATATCAGATTTAGAAATTATCTTTATATATATATATATATATATATATATATTAGGGGCTTTTTATGCCTTTATTTGACAGGACAGTCTGAGATGGTGACAGGAAGCAAGTGGGACAGAGACACGGGGTGGGATCGGGAAATGACCCCGGCCGGGCTCGAACCGGGATCCCAATGGGCATGCAAGCCCAAATGTGGGGGGCACAGTGCGCTGCGCCACAGCGCCACCCTAGAAATGATCTTTGTTCCACATGGGAAGAATCCACAGCCCAGCTAGAAAACATTCCAAATGTTGGAATCAACGTCCATGGTTGGAATGCGTCACCTCATTATATGTCAGTATTTGTCTGAAGTTGTATTTAATTCACCCAACCAATGGGCTTGCTAGTTTTCTCTACTATGTTGTATGATGGGAGATCTGAACCATCCCTTTGGAGTGTAGAAAGTAACTGTGACTGCTTTGGTAATTCATCCAGATGTGGAGATGTCATGTTCCTTAAAGGTGCACTGGGTAATAGTTTCAGTCATTTATTTCCAGAATTCTTGCTGCCCATTCAGAAATGTTACCTTTTTTTACAAATACTTACCACCACCATCAGATTATAAGTATCCATCATGACTGGGTAAAATGACTTTTCATGCATGAATAGGGGGGTCTTCTCCATGTCTGCCATTTTGCATGCCCAGAAAAAAAAGAAGAAAATAAATGCTGCAAAACTACCTGTACTTTGGACATGCTAGTAAATATTAGTTTATTATTTCAGGATATAGTCATGAAAGATCAAATTTGCTGATAGGCAGCACAGTTTACAGATTTAATGGACAGTATAGTTACAATATTTACTCTGACCACAATCCTACATAGTCCACCTTTAAACATTAAATATTTCAAAAATTGTCCGTCACACTTGTCTTCAAAATTGTGGAGTGAGTGAGTGTCACAGTATCAAACCAAAAGACCATGACACGCTAGCCTCGTATTGTATATGTATACATGCTCATTTCGGCTTAAGTCTCCCTGGTCAAAACTTACCTATTTACTTATTTCAGTCCAGCTGGCAACTTCCTCTGCTACGGGGAGTAATATACTGGGAGAGTGAACGGAGCTGAACTGAAAGTGAACTTTTTTGTATTACAGGTTTTCATACTCCTAATCACTATGAGTCTGGCTTGTCTTCAAAAATCTCCTGTTTGTGTTTTTCATCTTTCATTTTCTCCTTCATTTCAACAGTTCATCGCCTCCCAGCGCAGCATCCTGAAGTCAACTGTGACAAAGCGGAACTCTGACTTCTCTGGTCTGGTGGTCACCATCCTGGATACCCCCCCCCACACACACACACACACCCCCTTCCCAAATCTCTCTTCTCTTCCCATCTCTTCTCATTTCTTCGCTTCTCTTATCTTATCTTCTCCTCTTCTCTTCTCTTCTCTTCTCTTCTCTTCTCTTCCCATCTCTTCTCTCATCTCCTCTTCTCTTCTCTTCTCTTCCCATCTCTTCTCTTCTCTTCTCTTCTCTTCTCTTCTCTTCTCTTCTCTTCTCTTCTCTTCTCTTCTCTTCTCTTCTCTTCTCTTCTCTTCTCTTCTCTTCTCTTCTCTTTCTCTTCTCTTCTTCTCTTCTCTTCTCTTCTCTTCTCCTTTCTCTTCTCTTCTCTTCTCTTCTCTTCTCTTCTCTTCTCTTCTCTTCTCTTCTCTTCTCTTCTCTTCTCTTCTCTCCTCTTCTCTTCTCTTCTCTTCTCTTCTCTTCTCTTCTCTTCTCTTCTCTTCTCTCCTTTCTTCTCTTCTCTTCTCTTCTCTTCTCTTCTCTTCTCTTCTCTTCTCTTCTCTTCTCTTCTCTTCTCTTCTCTCCTCTCTTCTCTTCTCTTCCCCATGGTGATAACCCCCATCCCACCCCTCACTTATTGGCCACATGAATGAACAAGTTTGGGGGGGGAGAGTAGCGAGCTAAACAGCAATGCTTAGCGCATCTTCATTTCTGTCTGGGCAACAGAGCAGAGGCAGCAGCGGCAGCGAGTGTTTGAGCGAGTGAACGAGGGAGTGAGGAAATGAAAGTCATTACTGCCGATGAGGAGGGTTTCATGGCCAAAACGGGATTAGGTGCACATCAAACATTGTTTCTATACATTGTTAGACTTTAAAGTCATGCGCAAAATGGGATTAAAAACCCCAGCAAGAGAAGAGAAGAGAAGAGAGGAGAGGAGAGGAGAGGGGGAGAGGGAAAAAAAGAAGAGGAAGAAGAAAGAGCCACCAATAAATAACCTTCAGTACTCTTCTTACCCCCCCCCCAACCTACACACACACACACACAATACACCACCACCCCCAACCCACGTTCCCTCCCCAACACTCCCATCTACAAAAGCTTCTGCAGATACTTCACCAGCTGCATCTCCATCACAACCCCCCCCCCCCTCACACACACACACACACACACACACACACACACACACACACACACACACATCTCCATATTCAGTCGGTTGATTCTGCTGTTTCTAATCTGCGCAGCATCCTCCTCCATCCGCTTAGAAAGAGTGCATTCCAGGTTGCCTCCACAGCCTTCCTCCATCTTCTTCGCCTTAGCCCCTTCTCAATTCCTCCTCAGTTTGTGTGTGTGTGTGTGTGTGTGTGTGTGTGTGTGTGTGTGTGTGTGTGTGTGTGTGTGTGTGTGTGTGTGTGTGTGTGTGTGTGTGTGTGTGTGTGTGTGTGTGTGTGTGTGTGTGTGCGCATGCGTACGTGCGTGCGTATGCATGCCTGTGTGGGTATGTGTGTGCGTGTATGCCTGTGTATGTGTGTGCATGACTGTGTGTGTGTGTGTGTGTGTGTGTGTGTGTGTGTGTGTGTGTGTGTGTGTGTGTGTGTGTGTGTGTGTTTTATGCATCTGTGTGTTTTAATGAAATGCCTACTCATGTCCCGAGATGTCCTTTGTAAGCTGGGATGGGGGATGGATGGAGGGAGGGAGGGAGGAGAAGAGAAGGGGGGGTAAAGCTGCATGTCCGACTTCAAAGCAGAACCGGACTCGCGGCTTAAATTGTGTCCTCTTTGCTCGGCTGTCTGGCCCGACGATTCTGCTGACAAGGCCTCTTTCTGTCTTTCCTGTCCCTTTCTTTCTGTCTCGCTCTATCTCTCTCTCTCTATCCCTCTCTCTCCATCCCTTTCTCTCTCTCTCTCTCTCCATCCCTCTGTCTCCATCCTCTCTCATTCTCTACTTCTTTATTTCTCTCTTTGTCTTTCTATTTCTCTCTGTCTCTGTCGCCCTCTTTCTCTCTCTCTCTCTCTCTCTCTCTCTCTCTCTCTCTCTCTCTCTCTCTTTCTCTCTTTCTCTTTCTCTCTCTCTCTCTGATGGTACCACACACGGTCCATCCCAGAGCCACTGTAAGTGACTGATCTAATGTTGTCCCATATAAGTTATTGTAGGGTCTGGTATTCATCGTGGCATAGGCTACATGACCACCTAAGTGCACAGCAGCAAGAAATTGATGTTTCTTTTATACAAATTATGAAATTGTTGTTTTCTCTCTCTCTCTCTCTCTCTCTCTCTCTCTCTCTCTCTCTCTCTCTCTTTCTCTCTCTGTCATCTTGCCTGTCACTTCTTCACTGTCACCCTCTCTTCATCTTTCGCTCTCAGAAGGTGTTTTCTTCTCTGACGTGGTGTTCTGAGACATTCTGAGATTCATTCTCAGTCTTTCAGACAAACATGTGCACACACGGTGTGTTACACATACCCAGAGTGTGTAGTTATTGTTATGTGGCAGTGTTGTTGTTGTTGTTGTTGTTGTTGTTGTTGTTGTTGTTGTTGTTGTTGTTGTGTCTCTCTATTGTCTCCCGTTCTCACTTTCCTTGTCAGTGTTCGCGATACTTTTTTGTTTCAATTCAACTTGTCATTCTTTCATCCTCTCGGTGGCTGCCTTTCTCCCTCCCTCTCTCCTTCTCTTTCTCATTTTCCCTGGTCCCCTTGTTCCTTATCTGTCGCGTTGGCTTGTTTCTCATTGGAATGAGAGAAATGGCCATTTTGCACTACTTCCCCGCACGGTCCGCCCGGACCTCTTCAATAATTGCCATAAGTCTCCCTCTTGGTTTCCTTGGGCCATTGTCCTCTCGCAGTCTTTGGTCTGGCTGAAGATAAAGGGATAATCACTTCAAAGGCACGCTGCAAAGAGTTTAACCCCCGAGCCCAGAGAGGCGGCAGACAATCCAGTAATTGAGAGAGCAGTTACTGATCATAGGGCTTTGTGTGTGTGTGTGTGTGTGTGTGTGTGTGGCGAGAGAAGAGCAGGCACGCTTTCAGATGCTCTCACTTTTAGCTCTGTTTACACATACTCTCGCCTTCTCTGTGGTTCACTGTCTCTCCGAGTCTCTCTCTCTATCTCTCTCTCTGTCTATCGCTCTCTCTCTCTCTCTCTCACTGGCTTTTCTTCTATCTCTCGCTGCCTCTTTCTTTGTGTGTGTGTGTGTGTGTGTGTGTGTGTGTGTGTGTGTGTGTGTGTGTGTGTGTGTGTGTGTGTGTGTGTGTGTGTGTGTGTGTGTGTGTGTGTGTGTGTGTGTGTGTGTGTGTGTGTTTCTAAAGACAGACACGGACAGTAGCTTTTCAGTTGTACCACAATGACTAAGTGAAGACAGTCCGGCTGTGTTTAGAATAAACATAGCCACATTATTTTTGTTGTGTCAGAATGCAAAGATGCATTCCTTAGATAGCCTACATTTCAGAGGTTTGTTCTGATTCCCCTAAAAGTTTCTATAACTTCCCTATAGAGCATGTGACCCTTTTCAGTCTTCTCTTGCTCAAAAGTTGCCGTAAATGGAGGACAAAATCCCTAAACCCAAATATGAATTGAGAGAGAAAGAAACTAATGCCGTATTATTATTTATATTGAACATAAACAGGACAATAAGCCATGGGCAAAAAAGCTTGCAAAAACTTCCGTTTTTATTTCACAATTATTAAGTGTAATAGGACTACATATTTCGAATGTGTACGGAAATATAGCCAAATATATTAAGCTTTTTAAATTAACATCTGCAAAGCACTATTGTTGGCCTATATGTTGTTCATGCTTTGACAAAGCACCTATGCCTCGACACCACTGGCTCCTCTGTAGAACTAACAGATCAGTGAAGAATAGCTTCGTAAATGTGAGCGTATGAGCCATCGAGGCAACGAATGGGTTAACATGAGAACTGCGAATCTTGAAGAAAAAGCGCCTGTGTCTTTAAAGTGGATGTAGCAACAGAAGGATTGTAGGGAGAACGCCATTGGGGCGGTAGATCACTTACTTCTGACGTTCCAAAGCCTCGGGGAGTTGGCTCAAGATTGCTCGGCTTTGATAAGGTCCTTGCAAGTTAGTAGTAACTTTGCTTTCGCAAGTGTTGTCCACGTCGCATTTCAGCGCTCTAGACATGTTTTATTTTTCAGACTATCGATATATTTAGGTTATATTGGAGTCCTGATTCGTGTTTTTGTATAACTGCGTAAAGAAAACAGCTATTTCTGCCGCAGTAGAGGGAGTATGTGATCTTTTTTTTCTATGTACCTTCCTGGACCACTCTGTCGGCTGCTTACTTTGAAGACCGCTCTTAAACCCAGAGCTCAGTCCGTGCTGGAAGCGCCAGAGGAGTGTTACCGTATGGCGTGGCTGCCTAGCGCAGAGGAAAGGACGGAGAAAAATATTATTTTTTGCTAGGAACATTCACATTTTCACCTTTATATATCTGTCGTAAGAATACAAACGCGTCATCGGAACTGGATACGGTGGATTACATTTTTGTGGGGACGAATTGTAGACTTTTGGAGTATCCAAAACTCGTGGATCGATGGTAAGTTCCTATCGAGTATGTTCTCCTTGCGATGGCCCCAGAAGGGACCTTTGATGTGCTGTTCGCTTGCTTTGAAGTAACCTCGCTTCGAGATTTATGCCTTTAACTCGGATATTTGTGGCAAAAGTGGTCTTTTTGATGGCAATGTGCTTTTATTCTTGTCATTATTACTTAGACGCCGCCGATCTTGATTCTTGTACGGTTATAGAGCATTCATTACGGCTGGTGAAAAGAAGTTTGTGGAAAGCATTCCACCCCTCTGTAGTTCAAGGCTGTATTGGCGGGGCTACTTAAAAGCTCTGCCTTTGAACGTTTCTGTTTTTTCCCCATCGCTAGTTGTTGTTCTCTTATTCAAGATAGTTGTGAATGATTTAACACCGTTTTCGAATGCGTAATGGTGAACTGGTTCGGATGGATTTTATTGGTGAGTTTGGAATGTGGGCTAGCTTCTTTGAAGTGTAAAGAGTTGTTTAGGATGAAGCGGAGGGAGCCCATGCTGCGTCGCGTTATGGGGTAGTCTTATTATTCTGAATAGCTTGTTGTCTGGAATGTTCAATGATTTGGATACAGTCATTTATGGTACAGAGTATGGCCAACAGTGATTGTAACAATCTACTGGTGTTGCGGCAGAGCGGAACGGCATAGTGCTGCCTGTGATCTTACGCTGAATTTTCTCGGGGGACGAAATGTTCTGAATCCTAAGCTTGGCTTGTGGAAATGGGGGCGTACGGAGCTTTCACTCTGTAAGGTAGGCTGTAATCCACATGCATGTACCGATTGGTATTTAATGTTTGATATGATATTCATTTTGACAAATAAACGCGCATGGCACCATTGCTGGTTTCATTCCCCGAAAGACTCAGGGCTGATATAGTGTTTGAATATGGACTTATTGGCTTTAATTGAATATATAAGTGATAGTTGTCTCTTTACCAAATGCATGAAGATGACTTGAGTCATTAACCTCTAAAGTATGTGTTTTTATGAGCAATGTTTTAGTTGCTATCTGGTGAACCGTTTATGTTTTTGTGCCATAAATGCTGGGTATAAACCTCTGGTAGGCTATTTGTTGCCTTCATGTCTGATAGCTTGTCTTTTTCGTACAGCCAGCCGTTCATGGCTGGAGAAACTTCACATGAGACATAGTCCCTTGTTTTTTTTCGGTAATGTAAAGTTATTGACTAGTGTAATAGGTGGCGAATATCACATCCGCTCCCGAATTCGGTCTGTTTGATCTCGCTTCCTCTTCTGAGAACCTGTACCATTCTGGACAGACTTCATGCTGCACGGCTGTGTCTTTGAAGTTCGGGTGGATCTGGTTTTGATTAGATCGATACTTTCTTTTCTTCTTTTTCAGAGAGAAGACAGGCAGACCGGCTCCCCTGCAGTTTTGAGAGAGAACGAGAGGCGATTGCAGCTGAGAAGCGAGGAGAGGGAGACGACGCCAAGCTGCTGCCGAAGTCACAGCCATGAGTAGGGCTCTCGCGGACCCCATCACCACCGGCTTCAGAGAAGATGCTCCTCGGCCGCCCGTCCCGGGGGAAGAGGGCGAGACGAAATGCTACAACCCTTGCAAGCTTGCCTTGATGAGACTCAAGGATACGGTTAAATCCGCTGTGAAAGTCGCCCCTCCCGGCTCCGCGGCGAGGAGGGATGAGGATGGACTCGGGGAACCGGAGGGAAGCGCCTCCCCGGACTCCCCACTCGCGCGGTGGACCAAGTCGTTGCTCTCACTTCTTGGGGACCAAGACGGAGCGCAACTTTTTCGGAGCTTTCTGGAGCGTGAGAAATGTGTGGACACGCTAGACTTTTGGTTCGCCTGCAACGGCTTCAGGCAAATGGACCTCAAGGATACCAAAACGCACCGTGTGGCTAAAGCCATTTACAAGCGCTACATCGAGAACCACAGCGTGGTCGCCAAGCAGTTGAAGCCGGCGACCAAAACCTTCATTCGGGATAGCGTCAAGAGGCAACAAATTGACTCATCGATGTTTGACCAGGCACAAACGGAGATTCAAACAGCGATGGAGGAAAACGCATACCAGCTGTTTCTATCCTCCGACATCTACCTCGAATACGTCCGGAGTGGGTGCGAGAACGGTGCTCACGGCAGCCCGGATGGACTGGGCAGCCTCAAACTTGTGTGCGGCTACCTGCCCACCCTGAACGAGGAAGAGGAGTGGAGTTGCAGTGACTTCAAAGCCAAAGCCTTAGCTTCCATGGTGGGACTGTCGGCGAAAGCCCTTCGGGCAGCTCCCTCTGCGAGGGCAGTGGAGGCGCTGGAACGAGGATACAGGTATGATACTGATTTTAAAGTTAACTTTGCTGTGGTTTAATTACACTCTTCTCGAGATGGGAGGATGCACTATGAACATGAATATCAGGACAGAATGAGGTTATTACACTCCTATTACGCATTTCTTCTTACATCTGGAACACGTGCATTTTTTATTATTATTCCTGTGACTGTTTGCTGTACATTATTTTATGGTCGTGCCATGTAGATTCTTCCCTCAGTCCAGGATACAATAAGCTCACCTGGCTCACATTAACCAAGAGAGAGTGAGCTCTTGCTGAGAGAGCAAAAAACACTCTTCGGTGGAGGCGCGAGCCGGTGTAATCACAGACACTCGCGGGCCCTCTGCTGGTCTGCCAAAGTTTCCGGGACTTCGAAACGCTGCCACAGACTCAAGGCTGTCTCCCAATAGTGGGAGAGCCGGCTTGCGAATGTCTCCTCAGCAACACATTAGCCTACATATGGCTCACTTTAGCAGAAAGACCGCGATAATTGTTTTTCCGCCCACGATTTTAATTTCTAATGACATTTGTCCTCAAAGTATTTAGTGGCCCCAAATCCCCAGTCTTTTCCATAAAGAAACGTTGTCTCCATTTAATGGTCTAGGTCTCACTTCTTGCGAGGCGTTTTATAGTGCACCTGCTATTTTCAGAAGTGTGTGGTCACCCAATCATAAAAGGGTTCATCAAGGTGACAGATGTTGCAGGCTATTTCCTCTGACCGTCTCTTCCGCCCACCCCAAGCAGCTCTAGACGGAAATTCCTCCGTGAAACACGGTCAGTGTGAGGGCAGAGGCAGCGCCAGAGCTAGGTGCCATGCCAGCCTCGTGTTTATCTTTCAAGAAGTTGTCGACAAGCCTCTACACGGCCGTAGGAGGGGATGGGACAGGATTCAGGAAGGATATGGGAGCAGCGTGTTAACTGCACACAAGAGGACAGGAGTATTGGGCCAGGAGGTCATGGCCAATGTTTCCAAGTATAGTCTCCAAGTATGGAACCTGAGAGGAATTTCTGAAAAGGAGTAGATTTTAGTGCCAGGTTTCTAGCTTCCTTGCTGTGCGATTCACTTCATTTCGATCAATGTACTGTTTTCCACCTGTGTGGGGTTTGGTAGTGACAAGGAATAACACAATTCTTAAGAGATAGGAAAGAATAGTAGCTAAGAGAGGGTTAGTCGACTGTTAAAAAAGAGCTACTTTTAGAGTTGGATGAAGAGAAGAGAAATGGATGAAATCGGAAGTCTTTTGGCATTTGATAAAGGTCACGCTCTGTGCCCAAGTCACCTGCCACATTCAGCTACTTTGAAGTGCTTTGCTTTAGCTGTTTCATCCAACATCCTTTCAGTTATTTGAGCCTTCCTCTCCCATACACAGGGCTTCTCAAAGCATTTCTTGCTTTCTCTGTCTCTGTCTCTCTCACTGCCTCTCTCTCTCTCTATCTCTCTCTCTCTCTCTCTCTCTCTCTCTCTCTCTCTCTCTCTCTCTCTCTCTCTCTCTGCTCCGTCTGTTTCATCTGTGTTCAACTGATTCGAACTCTGTCGGTCAAACTCAAACTCTCTTCTTTTGATTTGCACATTATTTCTGAGTCTAGCCACTTGTGGCCAAACTTTCCTTGCCGTTAGGGAATGGAAGGAGTTCTGTCCGTCCGTCAAAGAGGGTAGAGTTTGGTAGATAGGTAGTAAAAGAGAAGGGTGAAGAAAGGCAAGAGAGTCAGAGAAGAGGAAAAGGAATTGAAGAGAGGAGACAGAAGTGCGTGAAGATGTGATGGGAGCTGAGAGCCGCACATGAGAACTGGGACAATGTGACACACGGCCACTAGGTGGAGAAGAAGCTACTGCTCAATTCACCTTATCTGGCAGACACACACACACACACACTCACACACACACACACACACACACACACACACACACACACACACACACGTAAATAAGTTAAAATAGGTGAAACATGAGAATGCTGAAGTCTTGACTGATGTGGTTTCAGGTTGTGTTAGTTACAAGGGTCTTGTGCCATTTATTCATGGGATATATCTGTGTGTGTGTGCGTGTGTATGTGTGTGTCTCTGTGTGCCGGCGTGTGTGTGTGTGTGTCGGCGTGTGTCCGTGCCGGCAGGTCGTATAGGCGTGGGGATGCGGGGAGCTCCTATCACATTAGCGCGGGTCTGGCGTTCGCTCCAGCCTCCAGCGCCAACGACAGCGAGATCTCCAGCGATGCCCTGACGGACGACAACATCTCCCTGGCCGACAGCCTGTGAGTACTGTACTGCACACATCGCATTCCTCTTTCCTCATATCCTCATATCCTCTCTTTCTCTCTCTCGCTGTCTTTCTTTCTGTCTGTCTGTCTGTCTTTCTTTCTTTCTGTCTTTCTTTCCCGCTCTGTGTCTCTGACAGAGTTTAATTGCAGACATATGTCTATTCTCCTTCTCTCTTCTCTCGCTTTCGTTCTTTCATTTTATTTCTCTCTCTCTCTCTCTCTCTCTCTTTTTCTCTCTGTCACACTATATCTCTCTCTGGCATTGTCATCTTCTCAGTGTCTCTTGTCTGTCTTTTATCATTTTCATTTCCGCCGTCTTTCTCTTTCCCTGTTACTGTCTTTGCACTGTCTTTCTCAGATACTTTTCTTACATCTCTCTCTCTCTCTCTCTCTCTCTCTCTCTCTCTCTACCCTCTACATTACCCTGCTTACCTCTTCTTCCTCTCAGCTCTTGTTTTCTTCTCGTGGCATCTTTCAGCGGCGTGCAACTCTGGGCCGCCTCCACTGAGCAGTGTGTTAGCGTTAGCATGGCATGCAGTGCGTGAGTGCTAGCTAGCGTGGCACGCCTGAGTAGGAATGGATATGTAGGATGGGTAAAGAGGGAGGGCTGGGAGGGGGTGTCGGGGGGTGAGGGGGGCAGAGGTTAAATCTTTTCTGGGGCTGTTAAGGGATACTGCAGACGTTTGAAGTGGAATATTCCACTTTGAAGTCTTGAAGGATTTGTTATGCCGCTTGGCTGTCCACTGACACCCCCCCCTCCCCCCTCCTCCACCACTCCTTTCCCAAGTCCTGCTGTCTCGGCTGCTGCACTAATTGAAAATCTGTAGATCTTAAGAGAAGAGAAGAACTTAAAACGTTTCGTCTTTTTCGCCCTCCAGGGCTTGTGTTTTTTTGCTGTCTCAGTTGAAAGTTTTTTTTTCTCCCTCTCCTTCTTCTTCTTTTTTTTCTGTCGCTGAAGGGGCTTTATGTGTCTGCTCATAGGAATGGTTAGCGAGCATCGCTATTTATTAGCCGTCCTCAATTGGGACGACAGAGACTTGAAATGGCTCTTCTTACAGTACTCACATTTGTGAGTTTGTTTGTTTGTGTGTGTGCGGCGGGTGTTTATGTGTACGTGCATTTCTGCATTTCTGAGTTTGTATGTGTTTGTGTCTGTTTCTTTGTGTGCATATGTTTGTTTGTGTTTGTGTGTGCGCACACTTGCTTGTGTTTCTGCATGCGCGCGCGCGTGTGTGTGTGTGTATTCATATGTGTTTGTATGTGTGTTGTGGGGCCATCTAGGCCATAGAGCTCCCTCTGAAAGGCCCTGGCAGGAAATAAAAGGCGTGTTGGGACACTTGGGCAGGTTTGATCTCCAGTCCCCCTCCACTACAGGGTGGCACAGACCGACTCAGCTGTGGCCTGTGTTCTCCATAGAGGAGAGGGGGAGAGAGAGAGAGAGAGAGAGAGAGAGAGAGAGAGAGAGAGAGAGAGATGGGGTGGAAGTGAAGCTCTTAGAGACGACAGGAGAGGAAAGAGAGAGGTGGGGGGGGGGGGGGGAGAGAGAAATGGAGAGACGGACAGAGAGAGAGAGATGGAGTGGTGACAGAGAAAAGCGCAGAGAGCACGGGAGAGGAAAAGAGATGAGAGAGAGAGATGGGGGAGAGGAGGGCTGGGTGGGTGGGTTGGGCATGGCAGGGGAACAGAGTAACAGTGTAGCTCGGAGAAGAGAGAGAGAGGGAGAGAGGGATGATAGGTGGCAGGAAATGATAGAGGGAAAGAAAACGATGGCTCCCCTCTGAGATGAGAGGAGAGGAACACTTGCAGAAGAAGGAAGGAAGGAAGGAAGGATGGGAGTGAGTTGTGGAGGTGTACATGGATGGTAGAGGAGAGCGTGGGGGGGGTTGTTGGGAGCGGCAGAACAGACCACCTGGGAAAAGGTAGCCGATGAGAGTCATGGATGGATAGATGGATGGATGGATGGATGGATAGGATGGATGGATGGATGGATAGGTGGATGGATAGATGGATGGATGGATGGATGGATGGATGGATGGATGGATGGAGATCCCAGTCCATGGCGAGGGGTGCATGGATGAAGGGCCTAGCCCAGGACAGGGAGTCCTGAAGGGGGCCGTAGAGGACAGGAACTGGCCTAGTGTCTAGAGATGCTTCTGGTTCTCTGAAGCGTGCGTTCAAAAGTGTGTGTGGCAAAGTGATTGTGTTTGCTTAGTTCGTTTTTGTCGGTGTGTGTGTATGCGCTTGCGAAGCCTAGATCTGTTGCCTGCGCATTCAGGCCTTTGCTTGATCCTCTTGTGGAGAGAGTGAGCCTCTCCTTCATATGAAGAAGACTTGAAAGCATTGGATATGAACCAGTGGTGTGTTCAACTCTCTTCAGACATATTTCCATTCCTGTCTTACTGAGAGCGGCGGACATGCAAGCCACCCCACTCCCCCCCCCTTTCCTTTTTGGAAATAAAAATAAGAGGAAATCAAATAATGATATTAGTGCGTTTTTTGAAGCGCTAGCCTCCATGTTTTTTTTTTTTGTTTCCAGTATTTAGGCCAAAGATGAAAATGTTTGTTTCCAGAAAAAAAGCCATAAATGCTTTCATTTGTTTGGCCCGACCTCATCAAAAGAATCCATGATGCGTTCCAAAACACCCAACGCACACAGGCGCGTGTGCACATACACACACACACACACACACACACACACACACACACACACACACACACACAATTCCACGCGTCCCTGCGACTCTTGTGTAGACGATTAGCCTCTGTTAGGATGCCCAACCCGAGAGAGAAAGAGAGAGAGGGATAGAGAGAGAGAGACGCGTCCCCTCTCTTTTGTTTGTGGAGCGGCTCTAATTCGCCTGCCCATTTTTCTCCCCCGCGTTTTTTTTTCTTTTTCTCTTTTTCTTTTCACGTTTGCTCTGTCTCTTCTTCCCCAGCGCGCTCAAAAGGCATGGCATGGAATCTGAATCTCATTTGGAGATAAAGAATTGAGAGATGGCGCGCGTACGCCTGTGTTTTTGTGTGTCTGTATGTCTGTGTTACTTCTGTGTGTGTGTGTGTGTGCATGTTTGTATGTGTGTGAGAGACAGAGTGTTTGTGTGTGTTGTTGTGTTGTGTTGTGTTGGGATGAAGGATTTTAGTGTGTGTGTGTGTGTGTGTGTAAGTGTAAGGAGGGTGTGTGTGTGTTGGGGAGGGGGGGGGGCGGTTGAGCTTATATCTTATTTATAGATTTGCTTGGACGCTGGGGAGCGCTACGGCAGCAGACTTCAAACATCACCTTATCTTACAAACCAGGCTTTTGATGTAGCGCAGATCAGAGGCAGGCTGCCGAGCGGCTGCCAAATGAAGATTGGAGCGCCCGACCGAGAGCGGGCACGCGGGCGAACGCTAGAGAA
>NC_085858.1:23178222-23203222 GCF_034702125.1 Engraulis encrasicolus
CGGCCAAGCTGGAGAGACTCAAGAGAGAGCAGGACAGCATCAGCAGCCTGGAGGAACGACTGCAGCAGATACAGGAGGTAGAGACACACACACACACACACACACACACACACACACACACACACACACACACACACACACACACACACATACACACACACACACACACAGCATCAGCAGCCTGGAGGAATGACTACAGCAGATACAGGAGGTAGAGACACACACACACACACACACACACACACACACACACACACACACACACACACACACACACACACACACACGCATGGACATACTGTATTGCACTCACATATGCTGGTACACAGTCAGGCGTAGGTACAGTAATGCATCGCAAGGCCACACCCTGCACGGTAGATGACGGCGGGACTTTTCATCGATTGACACGAGATCTGCCACTCAGCAAGGTTATCCGATGTTAGTAGGTCTGCCACATATCTCCATCCATTCCCATCGCTGCCTCCTAAATGTGGAAATATCACGCGTCATGGCTATTCGAGGCGTTCGAGGTTAAATTACATGGAAGTAATCCATTTTCTTGTGTGTGTTTGTGTTTCCGTGTGTGTGTGTGTGTATCAGGAGGAGGAGCGTGATGACACGGAGGCCTCGTGCGGCGCGTCCACTCTGAGCCCTCCGCACCACCCGCTGTCCTCGCTGCCCTCCACCTCCTCCTGTGACGAGGAGGCGCAGGCCATCCTGGACGAGCACCTATCGCGCGTGCTCAAGACGCCCGGCTGCCAGTCGCCCCCCTGCCCCCGCTCGCGCTCCCCCGACCGCCACCTCCTCCGCCACCCGCTCCTGCCCCGCGGCCTCTCCTCCAGGACCGCCCAGGCGCAGGGGCTCTTCTCCCCTCCCGCGTCTGCCAACGGCGTCGTCCCGTCGTTCGGGTGCTACGGCGGCCTGAGCTCCCCCGGAGGCGCCGGCGCCGGGTCGGGTACCGGATCCGGGAACCACCACCATCACCACCAGACCACCACCACCTTCGTGTCGCGGCAGTCCACCCGGCACATCCACCACCACATCCACCACCACCACGGCGGCGCCGCGTCTCCCCGCTCCAGGGAGCAGCTGGAGGCCGAGGCGGCCCAGAGGGTGCAGGGCCTGTGCAGGAGCGCCGCCTCGCCGTCAGGGGCGTCAGGGGCAGGGGCACTGGTGCCCAGGAGCAGGAGCCTGGGCCGAGAGCAGCAGCCAAGCTCCAGCAACACCAGCTCTGCCGACCTGCCACTCGGGTGAGCTCTCCTTCATAACAAGTAGTAGTAGTGGTAGTAGTAGTAGTAGTAGTGGTAGTAGTAGTAGTAGTAGTAGTAGTAGCTGCTTTTTTCCCCCCCGTGGTGGAAATTTCTCACAGTGAATGGAGTGTGAGACATAAAAACCAATTCAATGCGATCAGATCCCCAAAATTGGTAATGTTGTTCAACATTTACCCTAAGACAACACATGGACATGGACAAATGTCAGCCCCCCATAGCTAGCTACATTTGCTAATACATGGCTTCTTCCTCTGTAGGCCAGTTGCTAAAGCTCTTGGTTGTTTTTTTTCTCTGCGTCCACTAGGCATCCGGGCGTGCTGTCGCAGCGGCTGTGGAAGTCCGGCGAGGAGGTGTCCTCGGAGAGCGGCACGGGGGACAGCGGCGTCCAGCTGCCCAGCGACACCACCGACCGCTCCCAGAACGTCTGGCAGTGGATCATGGAGAGCGGACGGCAGCCGCGCCACAAGACCAATGGGTACGCACCTGTTGTTAACCTTTAAGAGTGTATCGTCACACCGGTGTGACGGGAATGTTCGGGCAGTGAAAGTTCTATAGAATTCTGGGCGTCATTCAATACAATATGGAATTGTAGAATCTTGCATTGTTATAGAACGCATTATTTTTATAGAATGCTCAAAAACCCACACTCTTAATTAATACTACATGGCTAGGCACTGGACTGATGCGCGGGCGATTCCCAATCCTTCCCCGTCTCTCTCTCCTATCTCGTTTAATGTCATCTCCCACTGTCCTGTCAATACAAATCCCCAAAACATTTAAAATGCTATATGGCTTTCAGAAAAGTGATTTTTCTTCACAAAAATGCTTCACAGTTGTCTTACGCCCCCATGTATTATGCATATTGTAGATACTGTCATGTATTTTTTTTAAGAAGAAGATAATTATTGATTATTAATTATATTAATTATAATAAAAATTCAAATGTGTATTAAAGTCTTGAATTGGCAGTCCAAACTCAGCTTTGACCACATGTACAGTATAGTGAATCCCTCATGAGCTGTCCCATTCTAACTGTCTTAAATCTCATCTCGCTCCATCAGCGCGGCCCCGGCTGGCAAGCGTTGGCACAGTGCCGACCCCTCGTCCTTGTCGCCGCGTACGCCCACCTGGGGAGGCGGCGGCAGCAGCGGGCACCAGCACCAGCACCAGCGTGGCCACCAGCCCGCCCACCCCTTCGTGCAGGACCCGGCCATGCCCCCCCTGCCCCCGCCAGACACCCTGGCCCAGCTGGAGGAGGCCTGCCGGCGCCTGGAGGAAGTCTCCAAGCCCCCCAAACAAAGGTACGGTCCTAATGCTTCAGCCCCCACCTCCATATCTCCATATATACTTACTGTATGTATAATGGAAGTACCCAACGTCACGTTTACTGGAGGAGGTTTACAAGACCCCCAAACAGAGTTACACTCTTATGGTACAGTGAAGCTTGTATCATAGCTGTTTATCATATACTGTATGCATCTTTGTGTGTCTCTAAATATACTATGTATGGCATATCACATGCAGTATATTACTTTTATGTTACAGCTCTTTAAGCAACAGTGAAATATTAAAGGCATATATCATGAGTGGACAGTTATATGTCAACTGTTAAAACATTTTTTTTTTTTCATTAAGACACATGCTGTAGCTTTGTGGTGTAGTTTTCAGCAGTCGTACTGTGCAGTATATTTGGGTCTTATAATATCACAGTTTCCATACTGCAATGCAGTAGGGGCATCGATATCGTATTGTTTATTTGCTAAGTGACCCCTTGTGTTTGCGTGGCCCTTTGCAGGCACTCTCCGTCCAGCACGGCGCGGGAGAGAGGCCCCGGGGGCCCCGTCCAGAATGGGCCCCTCTCAGCGGTGCCCAGCCCCGGCCCCAGCCCCCTACAGACTGATGAGTACGTAGCATACTTAACCTCCCTCTATTGCTCATTTCATTTCTCTCTTCTTCCGTACATCTGTCTCTTTCTTGATCTCTCTCTCTCTCCCTCTCTCTCATTTTCACATTGTCTATTTCTATTTCACTCTCTATATGGCATGCACTTACACGCATGCATTAACACACACACACACACACACACACACACACACACACACACACACACACACACACACACACGCACACACACTCTCTCTCTCTCTCTCTCTCTCTCTCTCACACACACACACACACACACACACACACACACACACACACACACACACACACACACACACACACACACACACACACTCTCTCTCTCTCTCTATCTCTCTCTCTCTCTCTCTCTCTCTCTCTCTCTCTTTCTCTCTCTCTCTCTCCTGATGAACTCTTGGCTAATCTTCCTCTTTGCCACCCCAGACCCCCATCCTCCCCCTCTCTTTTCCTCCGCCTCCTCTTCCTCTCCCTCCCCTTCTTCTCTTTTTATCTGCTCTCCTCTCCTCTTTTCTCTTCTTCAAAGCCCTCCCCTCCTCCCATCTCTCTGTTTGTCCCCTGTTTACCCAACGCTGTGCAGCATCAGAGGGCTCGAGGCTGTAGCCACCGGATGCAAAGGCTGGATGGAGGGGTGTGGGTGGGGTTGGCGGGGTATGGGGTGGACGGGGGGGGGTTACTTTTTAAAGTTTTAATTGGCTGACCTTCAGTCCTGGCAGCTGGACAGAGAGAGGAGGGGCGTGGGGGTTTGGAAAAGAGGAAGGGTTAGGAGGAGTGAGGGGAGGGGAGGGGGGGTGTCAGTGGTGTTGGTCAGTCAAAGATTTTGCTCTTCTTCAAAGGCCACTGGCCTCCTTCCCTTCTTCCCTCTCCCTCACGCTCCTGTCATCACCGCAGCACGACTCGAGCGCTGCAAGATTTCCTTATGTGCATTCCTGTGTGTGTGTGCGTGTGTGTGTGTGTGTGTGTGATCATGTCTGTGTGTCCGCTTCTATAGTTTGAGTCGGCCTTTGACTCCACAGCAGTATGGTAGCAGGTGCCAATGGGGGAAATTTAATATTGCGTATGTCGTGACAACTGCATATTCATCGATGCTCCGTTTTGGGGTTTTGGTGACCATAGACCTAGCATACTCTAGCATAGTAACAGTCCAAGCACTCCCTAAAAGCCTTCACTGAGAAACTCATTAACCCGTTAAGACATAGTGCATTACTGAATACTCTGTGTTATGTCATAGTTGTGCACTACTAGTAGTTCACTTTTTCAATGACTCATTACAGTGTTCCACTGGCAAAATGGCGTACATCAGTGGTTCTCAACTGGAACAGTCTTGGGACCCACCATTTTCCACTCTGATTCGGTCACGACGCAATTTTTTTTAGCGTCACTAGTATGACTGGTTGCAGGCTACTATCTCGCATAAAAATTCTGATTTTATCTAGGACGCCAGATGACACAAGTTCAATCGCTTATCAAAATAAAAGTTTAAAATTGTTGCAGGAAAAGTTGGGTTTTTTTTGTTTTTATTAGCGAATCAATGAATTACAATTTTTTTTTACACCAAGGCTCTGCGACCCACCCATGAACCCTCCGCGACCCACTTTTGGGTCACGACCCACCAGTTGAGAAACACTGGCGTACATTATGGGGCTACGAAATGTGTCATACCATTGTCTACACATTGAAGTCTCACATTTATCTTCTCTCTCTCTCTCTGTCTCTCTCTCTCTCCCCTCTCCTCCTCCTCTACAGGTCTAAGGAGCCTAAGCGTCAGGCTAGCTGCCAGGGCTCTCCGGTCGGTGGAGGTGGCACGGGCGCGGGCGCGGGTACAGGAGGGGAGACGGTGGTGACGTACTTCTTCTGTGGCGAGGAGATCCCCTACCGGCGCATCATGAAGAGCCACAGCCTCACGCTTGCACACTTCAAGGAACAGCTACGCAAGAAGGGCAACTACAGGTACGGAACAGGCAGACTTGGAGACTTGACCTGACTGTGCGCGTGTGTGTGTGTGTGTGTGTGTGCGCATGTGCGCGTGTGCATGTGTGTGTCATCATAATCTTCAGTTGTCAGAGGCGGACCGCAGTGTTGTGTCCTTCCTCTGACAACTGTATCATCATCATCATCATCATCATCATCATCATAGTCAGCCCTTTTTTATAGTTCATCGTGTTGTTCTTCGTTCACAAGTGAACGGAAATAGAGACCACACACATATTTTGCTTGAATGGTATCAAAACCTGTGTTGGAGGATAGGTTAAAACAAAAAAAGCTGAAGAGGTCATGCAGAGAGCACCGAAACTGAACATTTGTCATGGCTCAGCCCAGCCCTAATCATCAGCGTTTCCCCTTTGGAAAAGGTGTTCTCAGCACCTCGCCTCACATTACGCTACTCGTACAGTTGACGTCAGCACCGCAGATTTCATTCTGGTAGCTTGTACTGTACGTACATCTCATCTCCAGCACTGCCTGAAGGAACCCAAATCAGTGGTGATTGGCAACCGTTTAAAAAAAAAAAAAAAAACGCCCCCATGACCTCATCACAAGCTTCCCAACCCCCCCCCCCCCCCCCTTATTATCAAAGAATAAAATAAACCATTATCCCCCATTTACAACTGAGTGCCCCCACCCCCAGCCCCTCAGATGTCTCCCTCTCAACGTCCCCCAAGGGGGGACCCCATTGAGGAACACTGGCCTAAATGAACAGCGATACGATACGGTCTCAGATGTAGTCTTGACCGGGTGTGCAAGTCCAGTCTATAATGTTTCAGAGCAGGCTCCTCTCCTCACTTGGTCCCAGTCACATGGTTGGGAAGAAACAGAGAGCAGGCCGTGGCGAGAGAAGGAGGAAGGGAGAGAAAGGGAAAAGAAAAAAGGCAGAAAGTAAGGAGAAAAAAGGCAGAGAGAGGGGGTTGAACCACACAAAGTTGCGGAGGGTGAGGGCTCTGAGGAAAAGAAACGAGTGTGTGTTTTAGTGTGTGTGTGTGTGTGTGTTGTAGTGTGTGTGTGTGTGTGTGTGTGTGTGTGAGTAGGGGGGAGTTAAAGCTGGCCGGCGGGGCACATCTGGTATTGATTGGCTGGTGAGCCTCTTAATAGGCCTGCCTTTGAAAGGGCCCAGCTTTCATTTCGCACACAAAAGACCAGCGCTAATTCGACCGTTCTGCACACAGAAAAAAGTGCACACACACTACCACTACACTACACTACACTACACTACACTACACTACACTACACTACACTACACAGACTCATACAGCTCACAAAAAAGTGCACACACACTACCACTGCACTTACCACACACACACACACACACACACACTACACATACGCACACTCGTAAGGCGCACACTCACACAGCCCCGTCAGCCAGCCAGCCAGCGAGGGTTTGATGTGCGTGCCTCTCTTTTCAAGATAAGACGGGTCCTGTTTGGGTGAGCGCTCTGCAGAAGACGCCTAATCTGACAAGTCCTTTTGAGGCGCCTTTTCTCTTGCTCACTTCAATTGGTAGTTGGGGAGTGGGGGGTGGGAGGTAGGCAGTGTTGCTTCCACTAAATCAGTTTAAATTGGTGATGGGTTTTTTGGGGGGATGAGGCTCGCTCGCAGTATCTTCAGTTTTTCTTGGTTTTCGAAGCTGCCTCAACTTACTTCCTGTACCTATTGTTCTTTGTGTTGTCTGCGAGGAGCAGTTGAGTGCTGTTGAGTGAGTGCCCTTCGTCCAACATGCTGCATGTCCTGTACTAAACTTGAGTTATCGTGTGAGATGCAGCACACATAGTATGTATCTGTGCATACATCGTTGTATATGAATTACACTCACATGCACTCATAGCTCAGCAGAGGCTAGCAGGCTACTTGTAGAATAGCTGGATTCAAACTAACACACATAAATAGTGCGCGCACACCTACAACAGACTTGAACCCATGTCCAGACAGCATGGGCACACTCAAGACGGTTCTAACATGGCGGTCGTGTGTGTCAGTGTGGTGGCGGCGTGGCCATGCTTTCGTCATGCGAGTGATCCTTTTCCGAAGCTTGTGAGTGGTATGTTCTCATTCCTGAGCGAGCGAGCGAGAGCACAGCACAGCACAGGATGGTTCCAGCAGTAGAAAATGACTGGCGTTGGGTCATTGGAAGATGGCAGCCGTTCAACAAAGAACAGTGCTGGCAAAGGCTGCCAGAAGCAGATTGGTGCCAGATGTTGCAGAGAGAGAGAAAAAAAACCCTCACCACATAAAACATGTTCCAGTGGAAAGACTTCTCTCTCTCTCCCTCTCTCTCTCTCTCTCTCTCTCTCTCTCTCCATCTCCATCTTCATCTCTTTCTTTTTTCTTTCTCTTTTACTTCCGTTCATTCTTTCTCTCTCTCTACCCCTTTTTCTTTTCTCGGTCTCTGTCTTTCTCTGGATCTTATTTATTTCTGGTTGTCTTTTTTTCCTCTCTTTGTCTGCCTCTCCCCCTTCTGTTCTCTCTCTCGCTCTCGCTCTCTCTCTCTCTTTTCCCTTCTCTCTTTCTCTCTTTGGTCTGTCTCTCTCGATCTCCTCCCTATGAGAAAAAGAGCAGTGCATCCCATTTCAAAGGCTCTTTAGAGGAGGAGGAGGAGGAGGAGGAGGATATCGTTTTTTTCTTCCCCTAGCAGAAATAAGGATGCAATTATGTGGCATGTCTCAAGTACTTAATTTACTCCTTATTTACAAAGCTTCCCCTCTCCAGCAGTTTGGAGGATGCAAGATCAGTTTTCTCCAGTGACGTTTTTTTTCTTCTTTTTAATTCATATTCCCCCATTTCTTTCACAAGACCTTTGGAAAAAAGTTCTTTCCTTCTTTGCTTTTTTCATTTTCTCCCCTTCCACTTTTTCTTGGTCTTTCTTCGTTCTTGCTGGTGGTGTTGGAGTGGTTGGCCTGGGCCATCTGGATTTGCCAGGTCTGTTTACTGGAAGGCTGCGCTATGTTTACGGGCATTGTTTTGACTCATTTGCCCAGGCTCGTAAAAACAGCTACATCAACAACGAGGGGGGAAAAAAACGAACAGCTAAAGTGCTCGGAGCTCTGCTGCAGCGCTCCAAAGCTTGCAGCCCAGCCTAGCCCACCTACCAGCCAGCCCAGCACAGGCAGCCTGCTCCCTCCACCACACACCAGTTCACATGGCATGGGGGTTGGGGGAAGGGGGAAGGGGGTACGTGGTGAGGTGGGGGGTGGAGGGTGGAGGTGGGGGGTGGGGTTGAGGAAAGGCAGTTTCCATTACAACATTAACTTCTGCTGCACATTCCCACCCACCCACCCTCTCCAGGAATGGTTCCGGTTGCTGGGTGGGGGGGGATGCAGAGAGGAGGCTGGCTAGCTGGAGAAAGAGAAAGAGGAGGAGGAGGAGGAGGAGCTAGCTAGAGGAGGAGAGGAGGAGAGGAAGCTGGCTAGCGGGATCATTAGAGTGATAGCAGGAGGAGGCAGGAGAGGCTAGGTCAGTTAGGGGTCTTACACACCAGGGCGGTAAAGCGTCGCGGAACGGCCGCGTTTTTTACCGGCGTCGGTGAAAATACATTGAAACATATCTGTCCTTACACACCAACCGGCTCCGCACCGCGCTGCATTTGGAAAATAGAACTCGAGCGTATTTTTCACGCCGGCGACCGGCGGTGTCTCATTCAAATGAATGGCAAAGTAGCATGCTAGCTTTGGCTGTGGGGAGGGTTTTGAACAGGACTGGCCGCGCACGCCGACGCTGTCAGTGTGAAAGGCAGAGAAAAACACACCGGCCGAAACTAAGCAGAAAGACCGCGTTCGTCCCGCGACCGTTCCGTTCCGCTTTGGTATGTTTTGCCCCTTATGGGTGATCCTGAGGATGGAAGCAGGACAGGAGGCTGGCTAGCTGGTAAATGATGAGCGATCCTGAGTTTCTCAAAAGCATCGTGCCAAACAGTTAGCGCAACTTAGAAGGACGCCAATGGGGAATCGTATCGCAACCGAGTGCGCAAGTTGATAACTTCCGTAAGTTAGCAACGGCACTGTCAGGAGACGTCTTCAGCCTGTTGGGCTGGACTGGACTGTTGTCGTGGAGTGGAGGGGAGTGTAGTGGAGGTGGTTTGACCCAGAGGGTGCTCTGCTCTGCTCTGCTCTGCTCTCCACGCTTCACAGATCAGTGGGCAGAAAGCCCCTCCAGCCTCACCGTCATCTCCAGCGCGGCCCATTCATCATTGCGCAACTCCTCGAAAGAGTGCACAACAACAAAAATGTGTCCGTGCTGTTCTGAGTGCGCGTGCGTGCGTGCGTGTGTGTGTGTTGGAGTGGGAGGAGGGGTGTTATGAGAGAGAAGTAGACGTGCAGCTCGACTCGCAGACTTCGGGGCACCTGAAATTTCCACGTTAAGAGGCAAGCAGAGAGAGAGGAACCCTCTCATTTGACAAGCAGCCCAATTAGGCACCAGTGACCTGGGCACTCCAGCGTTGGGGAGGAGAAGGAGAGAGAGAGAGAGAGAGAGAGAGAGGGGAAAGATAGGGAGGTAGGGCTGGAGGGCTTTTTTCTAAAGGAGAGTCTGTAATTTAATCATTTGTGCTGCTGCTGTTGCAGCTCGAGGGGAGCCGCGGAAAAGCCAACACAGAGGGCTGTAGGGGCTCATCCCCTCTCTCTCTCACACACACACACACACACACACACACACACCCCTTACACACACATCTCCTCACCTCGTCTACCCTCCCCTCGCCACCGCAATCAGCGTGTTATTATTTGCACATTAAAAGACACGCACACATGAACGATTTTGTGTGTGTGTGTGCGTGTGCGTGTGTTGGATAGTGTAGTGGAGCATCTAGAGAATATGTGTGTGTGTGTGTGTGTGCATGCGCGTGCGTGTGTGTGTGTGTGTGTGTGTGCTTGTGTGCTTGTGTGTGTGTACCTTTTTTGTACAAAGTCACAGTGCCGGTAGAGGCAGTGCTATTGACCTTTGTCCTGCTGGATGGTTCCGGAGGCTTCTAAACGCACACACCCCCACCCCCTCCAACACACACACACACACACACACACACACACACACACACACACACACACACACACACACACACACACACACACACTCCCCTCCTCCGTCCTCCGTGCTCCGTGCTCTGACGGCAGCTCATTTGGGAGGCTCCCCGCTGGCGTGTGTAAATAATTGCCTAGGCTGAGACTTTGAAAAGAGAGGGAAAGAAGAAAAAAAGAGAGGAGAGAAAGAACAGAATGAAAGAAAAGAAGCAATGCTCTTAGAAGGGGTCTGTTAGTGTGTGTTTTTTAGATGTGGGGACGTGAGACGGGGTGAAAACGGAAGAATGGAAATGGAGGGATTAGAAAGGAGTACTTTTGAAAGACAGGTGTTTCAGGCGTTCAGAAGCCAGATCGGTGTGTTGATCTCCATAATCAGGATTCGGATATACGAGATGCAAGATATTTATTGTCGTGTTGTATTCATGAATTGTCGAGAATTCATAAGCAATGATAAGTTTTTTTTGCTCAAAAAAAGTCCCAAAAGGGATGAAGAATGAAATTTAGAAAATGAAGTAAAAGTAGGAAAAGTCTCCACTGTAAAAAAAAAAAAGAGAGAGAAAAAAAAGGGGGGGTTGGTTGAGGAGTGAGTGAAGGAGTGGTTCTTATCTATGACGGTTCATGGCAGAGAGATTTTGTTGCACTCAGGATACCAAATCAGTCAAATGGAAAAAAAGTCGATTGAGTGGAACTAAAAAAAAAAGACAATTGAAGAAGAACTGAAAAGACAGTTGTTTGCGTAAATAAGCAAGATAACTATTGTTCTTTTTTCATTTCTTTGAGCAAAGAACCTATTTCTCCCAGTGCGCCTTCAGGTTCACTCTTAGCAGTTATCCGTATGCAGTGTTCTCTTAACGTTTAGCTTTAGGACTTCCATGTACTTGAAGCCAGATAACGATGTAAAACTTGGTTATTCATCACCATCATTATAACCTAGTTATTATCATACTGACCTGTGTATTTTTTTCTCCATTTATGTGTGCAGGTACTACTTCAAGAAGGCCAGTGATGAGTTTGAGTGTGGCGCGGTGTTCGAGGAGGTGTGGGAAGACTCCAGCGTGCTGCCCATGTACGAGGGCAAGGTCCTGGGCAAAGTGGAGCGGATGGACTGAGGAGACCCAGGAGGAGGAGGATGGACTTGAACACTAGGCTGACGACACTAGACTAGACTGAGCCACGCTCTCTCTCCAGGGCTCTCTCCGTAGAGCCAGAGCGCTCCAGGAAGCTTCTCCCACCAAAACGTCTTCCCTCCAAGTCAAGGTTCTGTACAAGGTGGAGAGGGTTGGACTGAGGAGAGGGAGAGGGGGAGGATGGAGGATGGACTTTCAACAGAGACACTCTATATAAGACAAAACACTTAAGAAAACGTCCATAGAAATGAGCGGGGGCGGTTCGTAACGCCAATACGGCGTGTGCTTGCACATCTCCCAGCTTTCAGGCAAAAAGAGCCAATTGCTGCGCTGTCATGGATCCAATCACTCGCAAGCAAGTGTTGCTCATGCGCAGTTGAAAAATAAAGAGAAGAAGCTGCCCAAAATAGCTGCCCCGACGCGTCACCAAGATGGCTGCCAAGTGGAGGGACTTATACAGACGGACTTTGCTTCCAACACTAGGCCGACGGGGCGAGGCTAGACGGAGCCGCGCTCCAGAACTCTTCTCCCACCAAAATGTCTTCCCTCAAAGTCAAGGTCTTGTGGAGAGGATGGACTGAGGAGAGGGAGAGGGTGGACTTCCAACATTGACTGGACTGAGTCATGCTCTCTCCAGAGTGCCAGAATGCCCCCAGAAAGCTTCTCCCACCAAAACGTCACCAACCTGCTCCTATCCCCACCCCACCTCAACCATCCTCATGCAAAGCTGCTTATACGCTCTCTCTCCAGACGAGACGCCAGGGAAGTTTAACCCCAACAACCCCCCCCCCAAACCCTTCAACAACAGCCGCAGCACTTGGACATCTGTGGAGGAACATCCTCCACAAGACAGGCTCCTTCTTCTCGAGCCTGGACCTTGGTATGAAAGCAACAGGAGGCTTTCAAGAACAAGGAAGCAACTTTGTGAAACTTGTGCTTTCGTTCGTTTTGTTTTGGTTTGGATTTTTTTTTTTTATGCCTCCAGAGGACTTCTATTCCACAAAGCTATTGAAGGAATATTAGCCAGTGAAGTAAAAGATGCAAGAAAAATAAGGTGCCGGAAATTTTAAAAAAAAGGGGGGGTTCAGCATGTGAAGCTAGCCCTCTCTCCTCTGCACCTTAACTATGGGACTATTCCAATGGGACTATGGCGCATGCAGACAACGCCAAGAGGGACTGGGGATGCGCACCAAGAGTATGTGTGTGTCTGTCTGTCGTGTGTCAAGGATGGACAAAGCTACCAGCACACTCCATCCGTGGCCACCTCACTGACATTGGGACTTACTGTGTGTATGTGCGTGTGTGTGTGAGAGAGAGAAATAGAGAGAGTATGTATGTGATTTGGAAAGGCCTACTGCCTGCCTACCACAGGAAGTGCTTGCTTGGACAGTGTGTGGAGGAGGAGGAGGCGGATCGCTGAATTGCATACAGTGCGCGGGTTGGCTTCCTCAGATTGTTGCTACGGCAGGCGAACGAAACCTGCTTGCTCTAAGACATGCTATCTACACTATTTACAAATGTGCTAATTGTCGCTCACTTTGTGTGTGTGTGTGTGTGTGTGTGTGTGTGTGTGTGTGTGTGTGTGTGTGTGTGTGTGTGTGTGTGTGTGTGTGTGTGTGTGAGAGAGAGAGAGAGAGAGAGAGAGAGAGAGAGAGCGAGAGAGAGAGAGAGAGAGAGAGAGAGAGAGAGAGAGAGAGAGAGAGAGAGGGGATATGTGAGAGAGAAAGAAAGGATGAAGGGTTAGGAGTATACGTACACGTATATGTGGTTATGTGTGAACGTTGCTATGTAAAAGGTCCTCATAGGTAAAAACATTTATGTATTAATTAATTTTATACATTCTAAGTTGGAAAAAATACTATATATTTATTTAATGTATGAATGAGTGTCATGCCTGTTCCCATCACCCCTCCCCCATGTCCAGCCAATGGGCAAGCTGCTTACTGGGAGATGTCAAGACAGAAATGAAATGAAATCTCACCCACAGTACTGCTCTAGAAGTCTCAGGTGTCAACGGCCAATCAGAATGCCTATGCTGTCAGTGCCAGCCAATTGGAGTTTCCCCGAGTCATGGTCGGCCATTTTGAATGTGTAGGTTGCAAATGGTTTAGATGTCTGGGCCACATTAGATATAACAGAGGTATTCGTATTATGAATATTATTATTATTGTCCTGATAACGCTTCATTTGTCAGTTACACTACACTACACCCCACCACGCTACATGGCTGAATGCCAGTTTATAACGTTCTCAACAGATTTGCTCTTCAGTTTCTGCCAGAGGAAAGCCACGGGGTCCCAGGCCCTTAGCTCTGGCTCCTGACAGTGGCCCCTTGCCACGTCTCTAGTCAGGCCTTTTAGAGCAAGCTGCTGTGCCTTTATGTATAGCCTGACACAGGACAGTGGATGAAGCAATAGTAGTGCATGGTCAGAATGAGAGAATGGCAGTGTAAATTGTTACTAAAGTGCCCCCCCCCCACAAAATGCACAACCCCAACCACTGCACTCCTTCATGATTGATATAGCACATACGTAACATAGCACAGAGAGAGAGAGAAAGAGAAAGAGAGATAGAATTGAATTGGCCTCTGCACCTGAGATTCCCGGGCAGCCCATATTTTTGTCACTACACTAAACGCACATCCTTCTCCCGCCAGAGGAGGGGAGATGTGCACCTGTGTTGCGTTGCGTTGTGTCACCTCATGCGTGTCCTGTTTGGTTGTGTTGAGTTGTGTTGAGTTGTGTTGTAGTGGCGTGGTGTGAATTCGAGTACAGTACCTGTGCCTACATGGTTGAGCCCGTGTGCTGCCCTGCCTCAGGGCTTCTTACCCCCTTGCTTTTTCTAAGGGACATAATATGTTCAAGAGTTGATTTTGTTATTTTGATTGTTTTTGTTTTTATTTTTAGATGCCTTTGAAATATCTCCTAATCATAATGTATCCTAACCTCTATTCTATTCCCTTACCTTCCCTTCCCATCCTGTCCCTACCCATCCCCAAACGCCTTAGGTGGCTCCACTTAAGTGTACATTATGCATATATAGAGAGCTTCGTTTTAAAAGATGACTTGGTACTTTTAATTATTGTAATTATTGAAGAGATGTAGCCTTTATTAAAATTGTTATATTTTTCAAATGAAAACACACGTCTTGCGTCTTGGTTTCTTTGCCTGATCATCACAAAGGGTGTGTGTGTGTGTGTGTAAGCTCAAACAGGGTGGTGGGGCAAAGAGGTCAGCTGTCCTGGGCCCATGGAGATAGGGGGTCCAAAATTGGGTCCTCATTACATTGTATGCATTGGATGGGGGGCCCTTTTAGATGACCTTGTCCCGGGCCTGGCAAAAGCTGTCAACGGCCCCGTACTGTGTTTTTGTGCGTGTGTGTGTGTGCATGCGTTTTAATGCCACCGAACATAGCGCTCCTGAAGGGACCAGAAAAGACTTACAGTAACTCCGTACGTATGTATTGACTGTGAAGAAGACATGTCAACATTGAAGCGTTGGTCTTGGCACTTGCCCAATAAAACCATAAACTATCCACATCTGAAGATGCTCCGGTGACTTTCTTCTTTAACTTGCATTTACTAGTCCTTTCCCGTGAGGCACCAGATTATGAAGGGCTGAAGTGCGGAGGATATCTTGCTCCTAGGAGACCTAACGCCTTCTCAGTGCCCAGGAGCAGGTGGTGATGTCTTTGATGAGTGCAGTGTTGACACGGCCCCATTTTGCAGATACACTGGGACAGAGGTCACTATTCTGGAAACATAAATCAGTACTTGGATTTTCCTTATGTCTTATAATATATATATTCTGTATATATAGATATCTTTTCCTATTTTCTTCACCCTCTGATGAAGACAGAAGCTACACCACCGAATCATGTCAAGTTAAAACATAAAACTTGACCATGTCTGAAACATAAGACATTTTTCAGTAGGCCTATGTATAATATTATATATATATATATATATATATATATATATATATATATATATATATATATATATATATATATTATATATATATATATATATTATATATATAATATATATATATATATAATGAACATCATACATCTATGGAACTATAAACACTCACTGCATTTGACGAATGGTTTAGTAGTGCAGACATTATGCATATACGTATTCATTTTAAAAGATGACATGGTACTTGTAATCTATGTAATTATTAGCAGCAGGGCCCTGACTGTTCTGGGATCAGCAAGAGTACCCAGGAAGAGTGGATTAGCTCTGTGGTTTTCAAAATGGGGGCCGGGAACCCCTGGGGGGCTGCGAGGGGGGCCGCGGAAAGATGGAAGAAAAAACAAAATAAATAGTTGAATAATAAATATAGGCCCACACTAAAATATGCAAAAAATATGCTAAACAATATTCCAAGTAGTTAAGAACCACATTATAATAATCTATTGCATCCCTGAACATCACTAGTATTATTGCTATTTTATATATCCGAATGAGATCCTGACACACAGACACAGACAATGGTTGTGAAAGAGGGTACTCAGAAAAGCAATGTGTAGCACGACTCATTTAAGGTGGGCCTTGGCTGGAATCCACTGGTACTGTATATGGGGGTCTTATCATGGTAAAGTTTGGGAACCCCTGTAGTAGAGCAGCGTAGCAGAGCACTGTTCTGGGTCCAGAATTCACTATGCTCAGGGAGACTGGTCTAGTAGGTCATTAGATGATCGATGAACATTTTAGCCATGTAGATAGGAAGGCGCAGTTAGAACAGTAAAAATACTTGGAGTAGAGTAGAGTTGGGTAGAGTAGGGTAGGGTAGAATAAAGCAGAGTGAGAGTGGTGAGTAGAGTAGAGTAGAGTAGAGTAGAGTAGCAGAGCACTGTTCTGGGAGCAGCACAAGTACTCAGGAAGAGTGTTGTAGTGGAATAGAGTAGAGTAGAGTAAAGTTAGGTGGAATAGAGTAGAGTAATAGTGGTGGAGTAGAGCAGCGTAGTGTACTAGAGTAGAGTAGAGTAGAGTAGAGTAGAGTTGAGTACAGTACAATACAGAAGAGTAGAGTAGAGTAGAGTAGAGTAGAGGAGAGTACAGTACAGTACAGTACAGGACAGTAGAGTAGAGTAGAGTAGAGTAGAGTAGAGTAGAGTGGAGTACAGTACAATACAGAAGAGTAGAGTAGAGTAGAGTAGAGTAGAGTAGAGTAGAGTAGAGTAGAGTGGAGTACAGTACAATACAGAAGAGTAGAGTAGAGTAGAGTAGAGTAGAGTAGAGTGGAGTACAGTACAGTGCAGAAGAGTAGAGTAGAGTAGAGTACAGTACAGTACAGTACAGAAGAGTAGAGTAGAGTAGAGTAGAGTGGAGTACAGTACAGTACAGAAGAGTAGAGTAGAGTGGAGTAGAGTAGCAGTGCACTGTTCTGGGAGCAGCAGAAGTACTGAGGAACAGGAAGAGTGGTTTAGTAGAGTAGAGTAGAGTAGAGTAGTGTAGCAGAGTGCTGTTTTGGGGCCAATCATTTGCACAGACCTGATCCTGATTGCTTTGCAAACGGCTAATGAGGAGGCTTAACAGACATCCCTGTGGGCTGACTGCTGGTTGAATGTGCGTGTGTGTGTGTGTGTGTGTGTGTGTGTGTGTGTGTGTGTGTGTGTGTGTGTGTGGGTGTGTGTGTGTGTGTGTGTGTGTGTGTGTGTGTGTGTGTGAGAGAGAGAGAGAGAGAGAGAGAGAGAGAGAGAGAGAGAGAGAGAGAGAGAGAGAGAGAGAGAGAGAGAGAGAGAGAGAGAGCGAGCGAGCGTGTGTGTGTGTGTGTGTGCCTGTGTGTCTGTGTGTGTGTGTGTGGTGCCTCAGTAGTAGCTGTGTATTGTATCTACCAACAGAGCAGGCTAATGGAACACAAAAGACTGCCGTGGAAAAACAAACCGCTAAGGCCACATTTGTCCACATTACTGCCGTTTAATCGGCTGCCGCACACACACACAGACACGCACGCGCGCGCACACACACGCACACACTCAGTTATATTAATACATACAGCCTTAATTTGGCCACCAGAGCTTTCAGGAGATGCTTAGTGTGTGTGTGTGTGTGTGTGTGTGTGTGTGTGTGTGTGTGTGTGTGTGTGTGTGTGTGTGTGTGTGTGTGTGTGTGTGTGTGTGTGTGTGTGTGTGTGTGTGTGTGTGTGTGTGTGTGTGTGCGTGCGTGCGTGCGTGCGTGTGTGTTGCCTGCCTGCCTGCCTGTCTGTCTATGGCTCAGTATAATGAGAGGAGCACAAAGGGAAGTTGGAGCACGCTGTGGTCAAAGAAAACAGGCAAACGCTGAC
This sequence comes from Engraulis encrasicolus, assembly GCF_034702125.1. Classification (NCBI taxonomy): domain Eukaryota; kingdom Metazoa; phylum Chordata; class Actinopteri; order Clupeiformes; family Engraulidae; genus Engraulis; species Engraulis encrasicolus. The sequence goes on from NC_085858.1 coordinate 23,195,838, forward strand.
CTCAATGTGGACCCCTCTTCCTCCCTCTTAATTAATATGACTCCCCCTCCCTCTCTCTCTCTACACTCTCTAGTCTACTCTCTCTCTCTCTCTCTCTCTCTCTCTCTCTCTCTCTCTCTCTCTCTCTCTCTCTCTCTCTCTCTCTCTCTCTCTCTCTCTCTCTTCCTCTACTGTTCTTCTGTTTTTCCCTCACTCTATCCCATTTCTCTCTCTCTCTCTCTCTCTCTCTCTCTCTCTCTCTCTCTCTCTCTCTCTCTCTCTCTCTCCCTCTCTGCACCCCCACCCCCCTCTTTCCCTTCCATCTCCTTTCTTAATAGTTTCCTGTGCTTTGATGGCAACTCATCTAGGATAAAAGCACTCAGCGATGTCCTCAGCAACACCCCGCAGTAGAAGCTCTCCATTCCAAATCCCATTTTGGGAACGCCAGAGGTCATAGCCAGGCTGCACTGCTGTCGGCAACCAAGGGGCAGGGATGGAGCCAGAGCCAGAGGCAGGGGTGCAGGGACGTTTCAAGGTACTTATAGAGGCCCTAGGTCCCAGGTCCCAGACCCCAGACCCCATATCCCAGAGCACCCCCCCCCCTTCTTTTTAAACTGTTGGTCAACTATTAGGTCTTTGTGTATGTTTTAGATCTTTGTGTATTTTTTTTATTTGTGTATTCATGTACAGTAAATTAGCTGACACCTTAATTTCCTTCGGGATTAATAACAGTACCAGAGATTCTTTAAGTATATAGAGATATGCGAATGTAATAGGTTGCTATGGGCACCTAACATGACCAGGTTCCGGTCTGCCTAAAGAGGTGTGTCATAATACTCCTAGCACTGAAAAGAACAGTCCTTAGGTCTGCCTAAAGGGGGATTTCCCCCCCTCCTCCCCCTTGTAATTGTAGAACCCGGAAACAATGGGCCAATGGAACCTCTCTCTCTCTCTACTCTCTCTGACAGTACTCTATTCTACACTACTCTATGCTCTGCTCTACTCTAGGCCACTATTGGGGATGTCCCATGTTTTTGCAGTCCTGTGATGTCTTGTGCATGTGCTGAGTTCTTTTTTACTTCATAAATGTGAAGACATGGGTATCTTTTTTCTCCTCACCTCACCCATGCTCTACTGAGTACATTATACTTCGAATACAAGCCTTTTTTTTGACAATGACAGTAAAATTCTTCCCCTCCTTTTTCTTTCGATAGCAGTATCAACACTTTTCAGTCACTGAATTTACAAAGGGGCTGCTACAATCGCCACATTTACATGATGTTTTTAATTCCAAACTGATCATTCAGAATGTAATAGTCCAGTCGAGTTTAAATTGCACTTTCATTTAGTTCTGAATTGTGAAGTGTTTACATGATGGGGTTTTTTTTTTTCAAAAATGGAATTTAGCTTTATTCAGAATTAAATTGCAGTTTAAAAAAAGCCAAAAAGCCAAGTGCAGAGCCAGTCAAGTCATGACAAGGGCCCACTTCACCTGGGAGCCCCAGGCAATTGCCTAGTTGCCATGCCCTGTTGTGACAGGCCTGCAGGGCTGGAGCCAGGTCCAGGGGCAGGAACCAGGGGGGCAGGGTGGTAGGGGCAGGAACCAGGGGGGCAGGGTGGTAGGGGCAGGGGGGGGGTAACTTCCAGGCAATTAGCTGGACGGACCCTGGTATGGCATCATCCATTTGGCTTGTCAACTTGTAAAGCAGCACTGCGTAGTTTTTGTTGATCCCCCCCCCCCCAAACTTAAACTAATGTTTCCGAAGTCCGAGACAGTTGGTCATCAACTTGTAAAAGGGTGAAAAGGCCCTCACTTAACTGCCATTCATGGGCTGTGTGCTCATGCTAAAAATGGTTGAAGGAGAGGGAGAAGAGCATGTCGCAGTAGTACTCTATTGACAATTTAGTTTCTAACCTGTAGGTTGAACACAAAATAATCAAATTAGTGCTACTTTAGGAAAGACAAAACAGGAACAGATAACCAAAAGGACCAAAAGAGGCACAGTTTGACCTATGGAATAGGAACACTTTATATAATATGGGCGGAGACAAAACCAGATATTACAGACTGCAAAAGCAAGACTTTTTCCCATCTCTCCCAGGGTTACAGGGTTTAGGGGTAATTGAGCACCACTGCTACTTAAGCTTGTGAAGTTATGGCACTGGGATGCAATCGTATTGTGTGCATCGGTGTCAATGCTATTGCCCAAGTTCAGCTCAGTATTTTTTGCTGCCTGCTGGTAGAAGAACTCAATGGTAGACGTCCTTTGAAGTTACTTTAAAGGCAAGATTTACAAGTGATAAGCAAATCAGAGAGATTGCTATTAAATAACTGGTGAAATCAGCATCAAGAGAGGACAGGAAGGAACCCGACGATAAAGTTCTAGCCAGTCAGCAAGAAGCCTTGCTGGGAAAGAGCAAGACTCCTTTTGCTGCAGACGCACAAGGCTCGTCTCTTCTGAGCTACTCTTTGATTCTAAAGTTGGTTAAAGGCGAAAAAGAAAAGTAGGGAACGGCTCAACCTCGAAACTTAAAAAAGCCAGCGAGGAGTTGTACAGTTAATCTTCAGTCGGGGAGTTTGAGATGGAGCGAATCGAGCAGAGAGGGGTGTCGTCGTGATAATTGGCTTGTTTTGCGTCTAATCGGCTTGTTCAGGTCTGGGCCAGACTTTGATGTGTGAGGATGACTGATTGGTGAACCCCCTTTGAAAAAAAAAAAATAGTCAAGGCGTTGGCATCTGCGCTTGCCCAACCATCCGGCTTCAGTTTTCTTGTGTTTTGCGTACTGCATTTCCAACCAGTGTTTACATTCCACACAAAAACCCTTCTCTTGTCTCAGGGGACAAAAGCGGCTCAGGACCAGACATATCTCTTTAGGTGTGTGTGTGTGTACTGTATGTAGACTGCATGTGTGTGTATGTACCTGTGTGTATGTGACAGAAAGACTGGCAGGTAGAAGTAGATGAAAGTGTGTGTACGTGTGTGTGTGCGCGTGAGTGTGTGCGTATGAGTGAGTGTGTGTGTGTGCGCGTATGAGTGTGTGTGTGTGTGTGTGTGTGTGTGTGTGTGTGTGTGTGTGTGTGTGTGTGTGTGTGTGTGTGTGTGTGTGTGTGTGTGTGTGTGTGTGTGTGTGTGGTTGTGTGCGCATGAGTGTGTGTGAGTGTGTGCGCATGAGTGTGTGTGTGTGTGTGTGCGTGTGCGTGCATGCGCGCGTGCGAGCATACGTGCATTTGTGTGTGCGTTTGTGTGTGCATATGTGCATGCTTGCACGCGTGCATGTGCGTGTGTGTGTGTGCACGTTCATCCAGACGTGTGCATGTGTCTGTGTGACTGTGCGTGTGTCTGGTTGTGTTACGCTGCTGTCCTCTCTGTGACCAGACGTGGCAGGCAGACGGCTCGGGAGGAGTGGGTCGCTCGGTCGTGCCTTCACTTGCCTGTTTGTCGCGCTCGCTCATTTCTGTCTGTGAGAGAGGCAGGAAGCCTTGGAACACCTTCTCTTTCCTTTCATGTCAGATTATCTTCTCGCTCGCACCCACCCGTCCACCCAACCACCCTCCACACAACACCACCACCACCACCACCACCACCATACCCCAACCCCACCACACCACACCACACCATACCACACCGCACCCCAGTTTACCTCTCAGCAGACATCAGCAGGGGCGCTGGCAGTTTTGGGCCGGGCCTGGGACAAAGTCATTTGAGAGCAGGGCCGGTTATAAGCATAGGCCGACTAGGCGGTCGCCTAGAGCGCAATGTGAAGAAGGAGCGCCGAAATGGCGCTCTCCGATGCATAATTTTGCGATATGGAGGTTTTTTTTATGAAGTCGCAATCAACAAAGCGTGGCGAAAGCGCTCCTCACGGCAAAGCGCCCCTCAGCCAATTGTAATATCGCTTTCAACTGTCTCTGGGAAGTCTGTGAACCAATAAACAGACAGTCCTGAGAAAGGGGGCGGGACGAGTGACAGCGTGCGATCTATTTTGAATTTGGAGACTCATTCCAGAGACAGAGGGCAAGCGCGAACAGTAATGCTGCTCTGCTGGGTGGAGAATTGTTATGTTCTCATTAAACCAGTCATTGCATGATGCAGGAGTTGCAGAGGGTGTTTTGGAAGTATGTGATTTAATCAGCAACCGTTTGTGATAATGTAAAGCCTAATAGTTATGAGGCTACTGTTTGGAATTAGAGGGAAAAGAGCTTTGCTTTTGATCTGAGAAATCGCTAGTTAGCATGCTAACATTAGCCAAGTATGCCAAGCAATGAAATCCAGTAAAGTAGCTGTTAGTAGCCTACTCACTAACACCCACCTGACATCATAATACTTGCTTAGGTTGACAAGCAATGTAAAGTAAGACTGGTGCCATGTTTGAAACAAGTTTAGCTGCCATATCTCCTTCCATCCACTTGAATGAATTACCTGCTTGTTGTAAGCTTAAAAAAACATTGTTTCCAGACCAGAATGACATATAGGCCTACATTAATAATGTAACAGAACCATGCACAGCATGTTTTCATGCTGAGTGATGTAGTATTGCAGACAAGTGAGGCTATTAACTATATTTTGTATATTATGAAATTCAAAAGCGTGACAGCTTTTCTCCCTTTCTCTCACCCTGTCCCTCCAGTTCAAATACATAGATAGCCCCCTTCTCATTCTCCTACTCACAAATGCACCACTATTTCCAGTACAGAAATGAAATTGGTTTGGAATCATAGACAGCACAAATGTGTAGCTTATTAAAATTAATATGCTGCCATGCTTTGTGATGCTGTAGGTAGTGTAGATAGGCTATCAATGCAGACCTCCTTGGTAGGCCTATTGTCTACACATGCATTTGACATGCAAATGTACTGTACCACTCTCCTGGCATTTCAATTCCATTTTACAATTCAAACACATTGATAACCTCCCTCTCATCTGGGGTTGGGGGCACCACCACCATTACATCCAAGACACCACACAGTGAAGGTACTTTCATGTGACTCAATCTGATGTGTTGGTCGGCTGTCCAAAAGAACCAGAAATCCATTTGATGCAAAACAGTTATTGTTCTTGATGCTATTTAGTTAAGCTTACTACCGGTATTACTCTTGTGTTCTGTAAGGTATAAAAAAAGGGGGGGGGGGGGGGGGGGGAACTCAAACTCGCCTAGGGCGCCAAATAAGCCAGAACCGGCCCTGTTTGAGAGGCCCTGTAGAACCTGATACTGCTCTCATTTCTAATTTCTAATGTAACAACTCCCGATAATGTAACAAAATTGACCAGATACGTAAGTCCGCAAAACATGTATTTAAGTCTGATAATGAAATAGCTGCATGATAAAAAGGTTATTATATGACTTGATGATAACCTTTTTTAACATTGTGTGTGTGTGTGTGTGTGGGGGGGGGGATTGGTTAACGGTGAGTGTGTGTGTTTCAATGCCTGAGTAGCTGCCTGCTTGTATTGTATTTTACTGTATTTTATGTTTCTTCACCTGTCCAGGGACTGCAGATGGAAATGATCTTGTAAGCTATAATCTGGTGCAGGTCATCTCTTTACTTCTTGTAACAAAAGTACTTTGCACATGGTCCCCTGTTAAATAAACCAAATAAACTTAGCTAAACTAAATAATGTACTGGCCCTCTCACTGAATACATGCAATGCAATGGGATCCCAATTCTAGGCTACCCCTTTTCCTGGGGCCCGGGCAACAGACCCCTTTGTCCGCCGTCCCTTCTTGTCTTCCCTGCACACCAGCCTCAACCACACTTCAACCCCCTCCCCTCCCCACCCACTCCCACCATCCAACCAACCAACCAACCTCCACCACCCTCTGACCATATTTTCCCTCCATAGGGGCCCCCAAATGTCACTCAAGTCACGATGGACTCGTGACAAAATCGTAGGCCTGGTCTTAATTGGTCATTTATGTAAAACAATCGAAGATACATACGAGAAACCCCCCTCACTAAAATAGCACCCTCGCTCCTTCCATGCCGATTGGAAACCCTTATTTTGTGTACGTGACTTATGGCCCCATGATTATATTTCGCCTAGGGCCTCAAACTGGCTAGATCCGCCCCTCTCCTGCCTCCACCCTCCACCCTCCACCCTCCACCCTCCTCTCCTGCCTCCACCCTCCTCTCCACCCTCCACCCTCCTCTCCTGCCTCCACCCTCCTCTCCTGCCTCCAACCTCCACTCCTGCCTCCAACCTCCACCCTCCTCTCCTGCCTCCACCCTCCACCCTCCTCTCCTGCCTCCACCCTCCTCTCCTGCCTCCACCCTCCACCCTCCACCCTCCTCTCCTGCCTCCACCCTCCACCCTCCTCTCCCCCTCCACCCACAAAAAAGTGCTTTCATCCTGGTCTGTCATCTCGTTCATCCACTCACGGCTCCGTGCGAGCTGGAGGAGATCTGTGCTGCTGGTCGGCCAGCCTGTGCTCTTTTCCACACACACGCGCACACACACACACACACACACTGACACACACACACACACACACACACACACACACACACACACACACACACACACACACACACACACACACACACACACACACACACACACACACACACACACAGAGAGAGAGGAGATCTGTGCCGGCCTGTGCTCTTTTCCTGCCACGCTTTCAGATAACGGTCCTTACATCACCTTCTCCAGCCTTCCCATCAGCCCCTTTTACCCGTCTCTTAGACACAGACACACACACGCACACACACACACACACACATCCGCACGTACATTCACATTCACATTCACTCACACACACACACACACACACACACACACACACACACACACACACACACACACACACACACACACACACACACACACACACACATTCATTCACTCACACACACACACACACACACACACACACACACACACACACACACACACACACACACACACACACACACACACACACACAAACAAACACACAACAAACACCTTGACTTCTCTTGTGGCTCGACGCTCCGAGAACTTTTCATATGCTCCTTTTCATATTGAAAGGTCATCACGATATTGTTAAAATACCATTTTGGGCCCCTTTCATCAGGAAAGGTCAACGCATATACCTAAAAGAGGCCCCTTTGAGTCCTGAGAAGCCGTCGGCACCTCACTCTGCGCCCTTCAGACGACTCAAAAGCTCTCCCCAGAAGCAGCTCTTTCAGGATGGGCGCCCGCCCGCCATATTATTTGGATAAGGCCGTGCCACCTTTCAGGCAGAGATGGGGGGGAATTGACTTCGTTTTTATAAAATAAATTCTCAGGCCTCTGATATGAGGAAGTTCTGTCAGAGCAGAGGTCTTGCCATAGGAGCTGAGCTGGGCCCTGGATTTAAAGATAGAGCTTCACGACACTTCTTGTCACACAAACTATGCTAATAAATTAAAAGAGCGTCTTAAG
>NC_085858.1:23215722-23218222 GCF_034702125.1 Engraulis encrasicolus
CCTACGTGGTTGTGTGTGTGTGTGTGTGTGTGTGTGTGTGTGTGTGTGTGTGTGTGTGTGTGTGTGTGTGTGTGTGTGTGTGTGAGAGAGAGAGAGAGAGAAGGAGGCTCTGTCTGTGTGCCGATGCCTCTGGTGTGTATGAGTGAAGCCTACTCGGACTGGACCAGTTTATATGGACATGGGGTAGCCTATAGCAGGGGTTTTCAAAGTGGGGGCTGGGGACGCCTGGGGGGCCGTGAGTTGAGAGAATGCCTGGGGGCGTGGCCAGGTTGGCACGGAAAATGTAGCAAAATTAAATGATAATATTGAATTAATTGACTAACCTAAGTAGCCAAAATAAACAAAAATAGGCTTAAATCCCAGTGGAATCATTTTGTTCTTTACAATATTTATGTATTATGCTTTCACATGACTGGTATTTGGAATACACTAACCTGTATCAAGGTGGGAAACTGGGTGCACAGAAAAAGTAGTGTGGCACTTCCATGTCAGGGGGGGCTTGGCTGGAATCTACCTGTATGTGGAGGGCTAATAGTAAAGTTTGGGAACTCCAGGCCAAAATAGCCTAATGTAATTTCATCTCAGAACATTGCTAATAGAAATGACCAGTTGGGATTACATTGAAACATCTCAGAGAAGGAACAAAAATGTGAGGGGTAAACCCTCAGGGCACTGTTGAGATTTGTCGTCACGTGCCATCCATCCCCACAATATATTAATGATTTTTAAGCATTAGGCTAATATTAGATGCATGGAGGCTCTTGTCCCAGATTAACAAATTTAGCAATTGTCTGCTGGTTTCCTAACCCATCAGAGCCCTATTAATGCGTCTGAACTCATGTCGATGCATCTGAACACTGCTGCGTTAACACAGCGAAAAACATTTTGGAGCAACACCTGCCTAAAACAATGCTTACTTCAAGACGGTAACGTAGATTATCGCGTTTCATGCAGACATCATAGGGTCGCATTCGCACATGATTAGAACTAGTTTTACAGCGGGTAATTTATCCGGATTGCTTCACAGGTGGTAAAACTCTCGGCGAAGTTTACCGATATTGCCGTTATCTTTACTGACATGGCGCGTTCAGACGCGGTTATTATTACTTTATCACAAGTCTCCTCATTGAACTAGTCGCGTCCGGGTAGGGATTTAGAGAGAGGGGGGAGAGAGCGCGCGAGAGACTGAGTGCTCCTTGTGCTTGGGTGTGTGTGTGTGTGTGAGCGAGAGGGAGGGAGAGAGATTCCTTTCAACTCACATATACAACGGAGCAGCCACCCCCCACCATTACGACAGGACAAGTTAGGAGCGCACTGCGGAGGCTTAAGCCGAAGGCCAACGGACCTGATGGGGTCAGCGCCAGACTCCTCAGGACCTGTGCAGAAGAGCTAGCTGAGCCACTGCAACACATCTTCAATAAGAGTCTGCATGCGGGTAAGGTGCCCACACAGTGGAAAACCTCATGCCTCATACCTGTCCCCAAAAAGCCACACCCCAAAGAACTAAACGACTACAGACCGGTAGCCCTCACATCCCATATAATGAAGACATTCGAGCGTGCGCTGCTGCTCAACATACTGAAACCCCAAGTTCACCACGCACTAGACCCACTACAATTTGCCTACCAGGAGAAGGTGGGAGTTGAGGATGCTATTCTGTATCTGCTGCACAGAGTGCATTCTCACCTGGACAAGGGAAGCAGTGCTGTTAGAATCATGTTCTTTGATTTCTCCAGCGCCTTCAACACAATACAGCCACTCCTGTTGAGAAACAAACTACTGCAGATGGGAGTGGAGACGGGGCTGGTGAACTGGATCACAGACTACCTCACAGGAAGGCCCCAGTTCGTCAGACTAGGTGACCTCACATCAGAGACTGTAGTCAGCAGCACTGGAGCTCCACAAGGAACGGTGCTTTCCCCCGTACTGTTCACCCTGTACACCACTGACTTCAACTACAACACGAAGACCTGCCACATGCAAAAGTTCTCGGATGACACAGCCATTGTTGGATGCATCAAAGATGGGCAGGAGGGGGAGTACAGGGGGCTGGTAGAGAACTTTGTTAAATGGTGCAGAACCAACCAGCTGCGGCTGAACACCACCAAAACCAAAGAAATGGTGATTGACTTCAGGCGAACCACCCCACCCCTGGTGCCTGTCTCTATCGAGGGGGAGACTGTGGAGACAGTCTCCACATACAAGTACCTGGGTGTTCACCTGGACTCTAAACTGGACTGGTCTGCCAACTCACATGCACTGTACAAGAAAGGCCAGAGCAGACTCTACTTTCTGAGAAAGCTGAGATCTTTCAATGTCTGCAACAGACTCCTGCAGATGTTCTACCAGTCTGCAATGGCCAGTGTGCTCTCCTATGCTGTGGCATGCTGGGGTGGCAGCATTAGGAAAAGAGATGCTGGACGGCTTGACAGGCTGGTGAGGAAAGCAGGGTCTGTTGTAGGCACAGAACTGGACGTCCTCACAACCACAGCCGACAAGA
>NC_085858.1:23220722-23225722 GCF_034702125.1 Engraulis encrasicolus
TCTCTCTCTCTCTCTCTCTCTCTCTCTCTTTATGGCCCACTAGTTCACACTGATAAGGCCCTGACAATACACACAGGAGATAGGAGAGAACCCAGGGTGAGAAAATAACAGCAGGACACACAGGATGCGTGTGTGTGTGTGTGTGTGTGTGTGTGTGTGTGTGTGTGTGTGTGTGTGTGTGTGTGTGTGTGTGTGTGTGTGTGTGTGTGTGTGTGTGTGTGTGTGTGTGTGTGTGTGTGTGTGTGTGTGTGCGTGTGTGTGTGTCCGCGCACATTTGGGTGTGTATGTGTGTCTGTGTGTGTGTGTGTGTGTGTGTGTGTGTGTGTGTGTGTGTGTGTGTGTGTGTGTGTGTGCGTGCGCTCGCACACGTTTGCATTTGCGTGTGTGTTCATTTGTGTGTGTACATGTGTGTGTGTGCGACTGTGTGTGTGTGCGACTGTGCATGCGCGCGTACGTGCATGCGTGTGTACGTGTGTGTGTGTGTGTGTTTGTGCGAGCGCGCATGTGTGTGTGTGTGTGCGAGCGTTCGTGTGTGTGTGTGTGTGTGGATTTGCATGGGCGTGTCAGCATGGACCTTCAAAGCTTTTATATCTGTGGCATCACAGCGTGAGTGTATTTGTGCACGTTTTATGCCTTTGTACCTATGTGCATAACAGCATGACTTTGTGTGTGTGTTGTGGAGGGGTGGGGGGTAGAGGAATAACTGAGGGGAAGGGAGAGGGGGAAAAAAGAAAAGGGCTGATCATTTCAATAAGCTATCTGAAGCCACACTGTGAGGTAGCAGGGTGGCGAACAAAAAAAGGCCCAGATAAAAAACGAATAAAAATGATCAGCGATGACACGCGAACAGTATTAAAGAAAAAAGAAAGTCCTGCGTGACTTTGTGGTCTCCTGCCTCTGCGTTGCTTCTTCTCCTCCTCCCCCTCCTCCTCCTCCTCCTCTCCCTCTCTCTCTCTCTCCTCTCTCAGCGGTCCTTCCGTCACCCGTTTTATCTCCGGCGAGAAAATAATGAAAGAATGAAAGAAAGAGTCTTGCTGCCACTCGGGCCATTGAAGTCGGAACGTGCGTCGGGAGCGGTGGTGGGAGGTGGTGAGAGGTGGTGGGGTGTTGGGTTGGGTTGGGAGTGCGGGGTGCTGTTTTCGGGAAGACCCGCTGGGATCAAAAGGAGCCGGGGTCTCGCCTCGGCAAAAATTAGAGGCGACGGCCGGGGTCCGATCATCATCATCGGCGAGGCACGGAGTCAGAGTTAAAGCGGCAAACAGTCATTAGGGAACGCCATACACCTCTTCTTCTTCTTCTCACAAGGACGCTGTGTGTTACTGTAAAATAAGGGGAGTTGCTGTCTGTACATAGTCAGAAAAAGAGAGAGAGAGAGAGAGAGAGAGAGAGAGAGAGAGAGAGAGAGAGAGAGAGAGAGAGAGAGAGAGAAAGAAAGAAAGAAAGAAAGATAGATAGCCTCTTAGAGACAGACACAGACAGAGACAGAAACACATCAAGAGAGAGACAGAAGTGAACAGAAAAGTGACAGAGAGAGAGAAAAACACGAGTGACACAGAGACAAAACCATGGAAGGAGGAGACACAGAGAAAGAAAGAGGCAGAGAGACAGAGGGAGAGAGAGAGAGAGAGAGAGTGAGAGAGCCGGAAAAAAATATGGCAGACTTGGTGGTGAAGTATTGGTGGGTAATTACTAGTCTTCGTCAAAGACATCAGAAGAATGCAGTTACAGATCAGGCAATAGAAACACTGGCGGAGGAGTGGAGAGGAGGAGTGGAGAGGAGGAGGAGGAGGAAAAGAAGAAGGCATCTGAAACAGGCCGAGGGGAGGAGGAGGAGGACGAGGAGGAGAGTCAGACCGCAAAACTGCCGTCAGCAAAGTCCAGAGATGAAACAACACCAAAAAAAAGAAGAAGAAGAGAGAGAAAGACTTTTAATCATTTAGAATGAAGCGTCTTCCTTTAAGGTTTCCTCCTTAGACGGGGCCTTCATCTAGTCCTGTGTCCCTGACCCCAGCTTCAGACACCATCCGAGGTCAAGATCTTAAGAAGAGGGAGAGAGAGAGAGAGAGAGAGAGAGAGAGAGAGAGAGAGAGAGAGAGAGAGAGAGAGAGAGAGAGAGAGAGGAAGAGAGAGAGACATTAAAACACACACACACACACACACACACACACACACACACACACACACACACACACACACACACACACACACACACAGTCACTCACACACACCTTGAGTCACTCACTCACACACACACACTGATAAACATAAATACACACTGACACACACAGTATGTGCACACGAACAGAGAGAGAGAGAGAGAGAGAGAGAGAGAGAGAGAGAGAGAGAGAGAGAGAGAGAGAGAGAGAGAGAGAGAGAGAGAGAGAGAGAGAGAGAGAGAGAGAGAGAGAGAGAGAGAGATAGAGAGAGAGAGAGAGAGAGAGAGACAGAGAGAGACAGATAGAGGGAGAAAAACATTTGTAAGTTCTAATTAGTCATTCATAACTCCTTATAAATTATCATGATGTGTCATAGCAGATGCTTCAAAAAAACGTAATTGTTTGTAGATGATCTAATTCAGGGTTTCCCAAACTGGGGTGCGTGCGCTGAATAGAGCAATGGTGGATATGTGTTTTTAAACAGCATTAATGAACAATAAGTAGTTTTTAATTGTATGGTGAATTGTATGCTGAAAGGGTCCATTGGAAGTGTAATTTATAGTGTAATTTATTTTGTCACACAGCAAGTTCACATCATTGGATCTATTGGGAATGAGGAAAATGACTGCATAATATGGCGGTGATTTGCTATCCCATATATGCGGTGATTTGCTATCCCATAGCGCAAACATTTGAGTTTAAATAAATCAAATCAAATCAACATACGCTTAAGGGGTGAGCGAACCACATTAAAATGTACAAGGGGGTGCGCAGGGAAAAAAGTTTGGGCACCACCAATTAGATTCTAATTTAAAGAAAGACATAAAGCGTTGAAAAGACATAAGATTTATGATGCTGAAAGTGTCAAAAGCTATTAAAACATTACAGTGCAATGACTTTCTCTGGCATTTTTCTGGTTTACCCTTTCAGACAAGAGTGTGTGAAATTAATTCTAAAATCTTCTGATATTAAAATCACATTTACAGACCTGTTTTAATGTGATTGAAGGGATGCGCCTTTATTGATTACATTGAATTCATACACATTCTGAAATATCACTACTAGCAAATACAGAAATTTTGACATGGACCCATGTAAGCAAACATGCTCATGCACTCTCATACACATGCACGCACGCACACACGCAGACACACACACACACACACACACACACACACACACACACACACACACACACACACACACACACACACACACACACACACACACACACACACACACACACACACACACACACACACACACAGAACAACACAAATGCAAACACAAAACACACATGCACCCCCCACGCCCCCAAACAAACAAACACACACACACACACATACAGAACAACACACAAACACACACAAAACATCCCCCTGACCCTCTCCACCCCCATTCACCCATCCGCACGCGCACACACACACACACACACACACACACACACACACACACACACACACACACACACACACACACACACACACACACACACACACACACACACACACACACACACACACACACACACACACACACACACACACACACACACACACACACACAGTGCGCTCTTCACAGCATGAGAGCTCGCTTCCTGGTTTCCCCAGCTGGCCCGGGTCAGTCAGATAGAGCAATCTTCATATCGGCCCCAGATTAGTGGCAGGACTTTAAAGGGGGAAGCCTTTGAAGTGACACCAAAGTCGGACACTTGTGTCTCTCATCAAGGCCTTCTCTCCGCTGGCACCCAGTGCTCCACAGAGCTCCTCCTGCTCTCTTCCTCTTCCTCTCTCTCTCTTTCTCTCTCTCTCTCTCTCTCCCTCTCTCTCTCTCTCTCTCCATTTCTCTTCCTCTCTCGTTCTCGCTCTCCCTTCCCTTTGTGCACTGGATGCTTTTGATTTCTCTTTGTTCAAAGGTGCCAGCGTTCCGGAGGAAGAGAGGGGGGGGGGTGTTGGTGGTTGGGTGTGTGTGGGAGAGGAAGAGAGAGATGGAAGGAGAGAGGGGTGGATGAAGAGACATGGAGTCAGGGAGAAAAAAGATAGAGGGAGAGAGAGATGGGGCAGAGGAGACGGTGGAGAGACAGAGAGGGAAATGTAACGAGAGAGGAAGGAGAGATGGCAGAAAGAGAGAGAGGGATAGAGAGAGAGGGAGAGAAGGAGGGAGAGGAAGAGAAAGACTGTGTGCCTAGGAGTGAAGGAAGGTAAGTAAGGAGGAGTAAATAAGCCTCCTATACGCCTAATGACTGTGCATAATGTCATAGAGCTTGAAAGTGACATCACTTCCCCCGATTTCATGGGACCTCAACTGCGTTTTCGTAGCATGTAATCCAATGGCGGTAATAAAATGATATTTCGATCCCCTTCGAGTTGTGCCACGAGCACCACATATGTTGTTTCTGATATTTTTGTTTAATTTTTCCATACGAACCCCCAAACTTTTTAGAAGGCTGTGTTTCTTCATGTTTTTCATGCAGACGACCTCGGAACAAAACATTGATACTTCTGCATGAATAATCTTTATCTAGCCTCTTAAACAGCATATTTGTAGCCCAGAGCATATAATGACGGAGATCAGAAGATATTTACTCGCTACCATGTTGTTAGATGGTCAGCTTAGGTCCCGTGAAATGCGGAACTAAGGGGCGGGACTTTCAAGCTATATTCATTTACACAACATCCAGCCTGGCTACAGTTGTGACATGAGGATGCATCATAGCAGTCAAAGATATGGAGGTTCATATGCCACACTGTACTGTGCGTGCGTGCGTGTGTGCGTGGTGTGTGTGTGTGTGTGTGTGTTTCTGTGTACGTGTGTGTGTGTGTGTGTGTGTGCATGTGCACATGT
>NC_085858.1:23240722-23243222 GCF_034702125.1 Engraulis encrasicolus
AGATCTCGGTTAAAAAAAGGTTGGGCACCCCTGCCTTAAACGGTATAGCCATATTAAGCGCAGCAATTCAAGTCTATGGGGGCAAACAAAACATCCTCAAATGTACTTATAAACTACTTTAAAATGAATTTAAAATGCAAAACAGCTATTTAATCCCGTCCTGTGATCACTTGTGGTCTGATGCTATTGCCCCCATCCACTTCCAGTGATTATGCTAAGCTATGCTAATAATTCGGATCCAATAGGCTAAATCTAAGTACTGAAAACACTGAGAAGAAAATGATATGCACGTTCATGAATAATGCTTGATACTGAAAATATGTGAATATCAAAAATGGGTGGACTGTTCCTTCAAAATGTGTGGTCGGACCAATGGAATGTCGGATCAATGGGTCTCTTTTTTAAAGACCAATACGTACTCAGCAGTCACAGAGTGCACGCACCCCCCTCAAACGCACTGTTTTCTATGGCTATGTATTTATCCCTGCTTTGCTTCTAAACGGATGTTTGACGCCATTGCAAAAAAGGCGAATCAGGGCACTTGGGAGGGCCTTACTTCTGTCCCTCATGCAAGAGTCAGCATCAGGGAATGAGGTGAGCATTCAAAAAGGCAAAGCACCTCTGTAAGAAAACAGTGTTACCAGATTGGGCTGTTTCCCGCCCAATTGGGCTGCTTAGGATGGCCGTGTGCAGGTAAAAATGGCATTTATCAGGAAAACCCGCCCAATGTTTGCCATAGAAATCAATAGAATTGGGTGGATTTTGTGCTTCTAGCCGGGTTTTGAGCATTTTTTGGGCTGGAAATCATCAGCCTCATCTGGCAACCCAGTAAGAAAACCACTAGAGGAGCTTCAAGCAGACCAGTGAAGCGTTGAAATGTCAGTCATGTGTTCGTATCTAGAAAATGGTTAAACCTCAAGCTGCAGTGAGCCACAACATAACCCAAGCGGATGAATTGTAGCCAAGATTTAACGCAGTGATTCTCAAAGTGTGGTCCGGGGACCACTGCTGGTCCATGACAGAGCTCAGGTGGTCCATGAGGGGAATTCTACATTTCCAAGACAAGCTAGCAGGCTATATTTGTAGCATAATTACAACATAGCTTAACTCTTAATCATAAACTTAATCTCATAATTACCACAATAAGACAGGCTTGTAAATGTGAATAAAAAGTAAGTGATCTGCAATGAAATTAGCAGTGCCCCCGTCAATTCAATTGGCAGGTGGTCCCTCGGGGGACAAAGTGGTCCTCAGTCTGAAAAAGTTTGAGAAGCACTACTAGGGTAGCTCTTCAGTTGCCAATTCTGCCTTTCATATCTGTTGTGATAGGGCACTCCATCTTTTCAAGGGCGTGGTACGAATAGACTGCTTCCTCAATATTTTGGGCTTCCAGTTTGAGGTGCACTTGACTTGAGCAAGGAATCTAAACTAAATCTATTCATCAATCAGGCATGGCCTTCTGTCTCTAAGGCATAAGGCTGGTATACTCTGTCCCCTCAGTTTTTAAACTACAGTGGCTGCCTTGATTTTCAGGGATGGTCAAAGGATTGTTTTCCTGCATCCGTATACGGTTTCATCTGACACTGCATCACCGCATGGCTCTGTGGAGGGGCAGAAGTGTGTGAAGTGAACGTCCTTCAGTTGGCAGAATAGAATAGAGAGAGAGAGGCCTTCGATGGCAGCAGGAAAATGCCCACGCTGACAAACACACACCTCCACACTGCAAACAAAAAAAGTTAAAACTTCAATGTCCCTCTCTGTTTTTTTGTTATTGTGTTTATTTATTTGTTTGTTTGTGTGGTCTGTCTTCCCTCCCATAACCTCTTTGTATTTTTTTCAGATAATTGGCTCAGCAATCCATTAAAAAATATGGAAGAGTGTATTGCTATTCCGACATCCCTGGCTGATGCCAGCAACAACAACAACCAAGGAGATGGGGAATACTGATTCGGCTGCATGAGAAGCCTCGGAGACGCTGAGGTAAGGTTGCACACACACGTCTCCTCTCTTCTCTTCTCCTCTCCTCTCCTCTCTTCACAGGAAGGGGTGGAAAACTAACGCGGGTGGCTTTACATTAAGGCTCACGCATACGCTAGGTGTTGACATGTCGAACCCCCATGCGCCTTGGATTTGGGTTTCTCCCTCGCCGTTGCTGTAATTGTCCCCCCAACCGCGTCATGTTTTCTGTGCTGCTGCTCGTGTTTTGTTGTGTGTTGTCTGCAAGCGGCGGGCTGCAAGCATGCACAGACAACAGCACAGGCCCTGTCCCCTCGCCTGTCTGTCAGGCAACGCCCAGCAGAGCAGAGTAGGGCAGCAGCACCCAGCAACAACAACAACGACACCCCCCACCCTCGCGATCTGGTGGAAAATAAGACGAGAGGAGAAGGTGAAGAGAAAGACAGAAAAAAAGCAGAGAGGAGAGGAAAGGAGAAGAGAAGAGAAGAGAAGAGAAGAGAAGAGAAGAGAAGAGAAGAGAAGGGAAAGGGGGGATGAAGAGGAA
>NC_085858.1:23248222-23250722 GCF_034702125.1 Engraulis encrasicolus
CAGTCATGACGCAGAGGTTTTTGGTGACTTTGTTGGGGGCAATAGTAGCAGAGCCCATCTTGAGGTTGATGTTGTGTTAGCTGGGATAACTATTAGCTCTGTCTTGGACAGGTTCAGCTGTAGGTGGAGTTCCTTCATCCGTGTTGATAGGTCGGTGAGGCAGATCGAGATGTGTGCTGAAACCGTGGAGAAATTGAGGCAAATATAGTATCACACATAGTATATTGGTTTTGTGAAAACATGCCTTTCAAATTTGGAATAAGAATAAGAAGTAATAATAATAATAATAACATAAGTTTTATATAGCGCTTTTCTAGACACTCAAAGACGCTTTACATACAGACCATATAATATAAAAACAAAACACATGCAGCAGACACTCAGACATACAAAGACTCAACAAAATCACAACAGAAAGACACGACAAAAATAGACGGAATGGAAAGTTTTCTGTCCATGATGTTATGGAAACGGTGGTGGAGAGATGAACAAATCCACAACGGGAGTGGCGATGAAAGGCCATGGGGATATGAAAATCCAGAAGCCCCTGTCGTGGGGGCGAATTCAGCCGAGGGAGGTGTCCAAACAAGGCGGTGAATTTCTATTGATGAACGGCGAAAGGCTCCATACGGAGCCGCGGAGACGCCGATTGAGGCAGACATTCGAGCACGCAGTGAACAGCAAGCAGCAGGAGGCATCGAGCTGCAAGACGTGATAGGCGATGCGACGACGCTGAAGCTGAACGGAGATGGCACAGGGTGTGGTGGCTGGCGAAGCCAACAGCCAAGCTGGATCACCAACAGTCCAAACCTCCAGGAGCAGCGATGGAAGGCACGTCCAAAGCAGCAATGGAAGCCATCGGTGGCAAGCTGTTCGTCCGTCCGAATAAGTTGGTAAATTGTCAGAGGTTTTTGTGATTTTGAGAAGTATAGGCCTATGTATTTGGACCAGGATGAAACATTGATCAAGGCCATCTATTGGGTACATTTGCAGTCTGAAACTGGAGACACTCCAGCCTGCAGGAACTCATTCCAGGCAGAGGCGATTCCAGGGTTAGCTGGGCCGGGCCCCAGGCGAAAATTCAAAGGAATGAATATTTTAAACAAAATTGTCACTTCTGTAGAAAGGTGTGAGCTGTTAATCACCATCTAGGATCTTGAGGGGCCCATAAGCGGCTGCCTGCCCTGCTTAGCATGGTGACAAGATGCGCCTCTGATTCCAGGGCTCAACATTGAAAGCAAATACCCCGCTCCACCTTGCTGGAACATGGGATGGAAAAAAACACCTTTTGTTTGTCTAAAACTAAGAGGCCTATTAAACAGAGGAAGAAGTAATATATTACACAGTAAATATTCAATGTTAATTCAACACTTAGAGAGTCCCATTTCACCGATGTCTTGACGCATCAACATCCATGTGGCCCTCTGATAAACATGGAAGTTACACAGTCAAAACACGTCAGGTAAAGGATAAAACTTTTGCATTTCTGAAACAAAAGAAAAAACGTAAGACTTGATTTACTGTAAGAGTTACATATAATGAGCATAAGGACGGGAACACACACACACACACACACACACACACACACACACACACACACACACACACACACACACACACACACACACACACACACACACACACACACACACACTGTACTGTCACTGTCACTCCCCCTCTCTCGACACCCGTCTCCCTGTCACTTGCTGTCTCCTCTGTCACTTGTCCCAATTAGCTACAGAACTTTGTGCGAGATGGGGGACATTTTTGTTTTTACTGTACTTGTGAGCAGGATTGCCAACAGGGGAGAGGGGACAAACAGGTCAGTTGTGCCAGGCCCAGAGAGTGAGGGGGACCCAGTATTGAGTCCTCATTACACTGTATGTATTAGTTGGCGGTGCCCTTTCAGATTCCTTTTTCCTGGGCCTGAAAAAAAAGCGGTCAGGAGCAGCCCTGCTTGTGGTCATCCAGAGCTCACTTTTTCAAGCGCTGGGAGACTCCCCAAGGTCGTGGGAGACTTCAGTTGGGATGTCTTTGATAGTGGCAGGGAGGTTATGTGGGTGGCACACACATAAAGGCCTAAAAGAAACCCACAGCACAGCACAGCGCAGCACAGCGCAGCACAGCACTGTGTGGCCATGGAAACTGATGGCTTATGTATGGGGTGTGCCTTTATGAAAATGATTATAATATGACTGAGAATCTTCCATCTCCACCCACGTACAGTATTGACACACGAACACTCAGACACACACACACACACACACACACACACACACACGTGCGCACACACACACACACACACACACACACGCACACGCACACGCACACGCACACACACACACGCAAACACAAACATATACTGTATGTTTACGTCCACACATAGACAGTCATACACAAACATTTGCATGCCCACATAAAAGAAGACAGAACACAGACACACAAATGCATATACAGAAAAAAGACACTCACAAACATACACAGGCACAAACACAAACAG
>NC_085858.1:23258222-23268222 GCF_034702125.1 Engraulis encrasicolus
TTCTACACTTAAAAAATTGACAGCTTTATGTCCCTCTGATGTTCAAAAACAGCAAACAGGGTGCCACTGTCGGGTGAGTGACAGATTGAGTGAGGTGGGGTGGGGGGGGGGGGGGGGTGTAGAAGGTGTGTGTGTGTGTGTGTGTGTGTGTGTGTGTGTGTGTGTGTGTGTGTGTGTGTGTGTGTGTGTGTGTGTGTGTGTGTGTGTGTGTGTGTGAGTGTGTGTGTGTGTGTGTGTGCTACAGAGGGGGGGGGGAGTGAGCAAGGGAGTAAGAAACCAAGAGAGTGAGTGAGAGAGTGATGGTGAAATGCTAAGGTGAGTGAGTAACAGAAAAATTAAGTGAGTGAGTGATGTTGAATAGCAATAGCACCCGGTAAAAAGAGGACCTTGATGAATGAAGGAATGTGTAAGAGAGCGGGCAGATGTGAATTAGGAGCAGGACAGCCAACCAGTGAATAACAACGACCACACTGTAAAGATTTCAATGTTATTCTGAGAATATACTGTATGGTCCCATTTCATTTTAGTGTTACATTTAAAGGTGCACTGTGTAAGTTTGTGGCCAGAAGTACTGCAACTATGCTGCTCATTGAAACTGTGCTGCCTGCCTATTGCCAGATTTGATCTTTTCATGAATAGTAATAAATAATAAACCAACATTTACTGTATGTATGACCAAAGGACAGTAAGATTTGCAGCTAAAAATGTCCATTCCTGGAAATTCAAAATGGCGAACCATGGAGAAGAATTGAAGACATGGAGATGGACATGGACAATGGTGGTGGTAAATGTTTGTTAAAAGGGCAATATTAGTGAATGGGCAGCATGACTTTTGGAAATGAGCTACAACAAATATTGCACAGTGCACCTTTAACACTGCAAAGTAATGCTCTGCATTTAACAGTTGAATTTGACTCTCTGAGAGTTGATTCAAAGAGTTGAATCAACATTAAATCAATTGGAACGATGTACATATATTTATAAGTGTTGAATTAACACTGCAAGTTTTACTGTGTATACTGTATATATGATTTACAACTGAACTGACCTGCTGACTTATCACAGATGAGGTGAAAAAAGGCAAAACAAATAAAGTCTGACAGAGGTCTGAAGACTGACAGAAAAATAGTAAAAACAGAAAAGAGGGGCCGAAAGACTGAGGACCGAAAAAGACTGACAGGCTGCGGCTAGCGGCTAGCTTTCTGACACTCCCCTGAGACGCCTGTGGCTTCACCACTCCTGGACGGCCATGTTGTTTTTATTCCCTCCCACTTATCACCACACAATGACCAACAGTCCTGTCACCAATCACCCTGCACCCCCCCCATACGCACACCTCCCACACGCACCCTCACACACCTTCTCCATGTACACCCCCCACCATCACCATCACCACCACTTATCAACACACACTGACTGACAGGACCGTCATCAATCACCCTTCAACACTAACCACCACCAACATGCACACGCACACGCACACACGCACACACGCACACGCGCACACACACACGCACGCACACACACACACACACACACACACACTCACACACACACACACACACACACACACACACACACACACACACACACACACACACACACACACACACACACACACACACACATACTGCACCTCCAAATCTCACCCATACACACCCCTCCATCACATCTGATACCTTGTTCACTTATGTCAGCACTCTCATGCAGTCACACACACCCACACACACGTCTCTCAGCCTACGCATCTACAGTACAAGCCCCTGGAAAAAAATGAAAAGGAAATAAAGAAGTCAGGAGTATAAGTCTGGCAGCCCAGCCAAGCTGATGCTGATGCTGATGCCGGGAGAGTTTAGTTAAGAGCCATCAGGAGAGAAGAAGAAGAAGAAGAAGAAGAAGAAGAAGAAGAAGAAGAAGAAGAAGAAGAAGAAGAAGAAGAAGAAGAAGAAGAAGAAGAAGAAGAAGAAGAAGAAGACGAAGACGAAGAAGGAGAAGGAGAGAGAGAGGGAGAGCGAGAGCGAGAGCGAGAGGAGGGGGGAAACTCTTGAGAAAGAACGCTGAGCACAGCAGCCATAAAATGTGATTACAAATTCAAATGGATGCCTTTGCATCAATGGAAGGCTTTGAAGACCCTTTAATGAGCTGATAGCTAGAGTTAAACATTTAGAACTTGTGGAAGTGCCACCGTCGGAGGAAAGGGGAAAAAAAGAGAGAGGGAAGGGGAGAGATAGACAGAGAGGGAAGGAAGGAAAGGCAGAGACAGAATGAGAGAGAGAGAGAGAGAGACAGAGAGAGAGATAGAGAGAGAGAGAGAGAGAGAGAGAGAGAGATGGAGAGTAAGAGAGATGGAGAATCTCGTCTTTGATGCCGGGAGATTTCTGCAGGGCTAATGCTGGGGTTCTCATCCAGGAGTTTGAAGAAGAAAAAATGCCTTCACAAGCTCTTCCTCCCCTCCTCCTCCTCCTCCTCCTCCCCTGCTCCTCTACACCTCTGTGGAATAAGTCTGTGCTCAGCTCCTCATTGAGGCATCTCCTCTCCTCTCCTCTTTTGGTCTCTTCTCCTCTATTTTCACCCTCTTTCCTTTCCTCTTCCTTCTCCTCTACGCTTTCTCTCCTCTGCCTCTGAGACAGGGAGAGAGCAGGATTTTACCACAGGCATTGTCAACATGGAGTGGGGAAGGAGATTGACTTATCATCAGTAAGAGACAGGAGAATGGGGCGACAGAAATCATTTTGTCAATTCATACACAGTAACAAGGAAATGAGTAACAGCTTACAGTAAAGGGAAAAAGAGACCAAATGATAGTGAGGGAGAGAGTAGATAGAGAGGAAAACGAACTGTGAGATAGGGGAAGAAAGGGATAGAGGAGAGAGAGAGATGTGAATAAATAAAGTGAGAGAGAGAGAGAGAGAGAGAGAGAGAGAGAGAGAGAGAGAGAGAGAGAGAGAGAGAGAGAGAGAGAGAGAGAGAGAGAGAGGAGTAGCAAAGAATGGGGCAGATAGACAGTCAGAAATGGAAAAGACTGAAGAAAGACAGAGAGAGAGAGAGAGAGAGAGAGAGAGAGAGAGAGAGAGAGAGAGAGAGAGAGAGAGAAGGGGGAAGTAAACCGAGAACAGGGCCAATAGGCAGTCAGAGAAAGGGAAGCAGAAGAGAGGGAAGAGAAAGAGAGTAGAAAGAAGAAAGACATAGATACAGAGGGAGGGAGGGAGGAGAGAGCTAGCGAGCGAGAGAGCAGGAGGAGCAGAGAGACAATGGGGTGTGGTGCGTGTGCTTCCATGTGGCTATGGAGCAGCGGGAGGCTAGTGCCTCTTTGAACTTGCCCCCCATTAGCAGCCCAAACACAGATTTGAAGAGAACTGTTGAAAGCACCAACACATCCCTCTTTTTTCCCCATATTAATTTGTTTGTGTTGTCTCTCATTCTTCTTCCCCCTTACTGTTCTTCTTTCTTGTTCCTTTCCTTCTTCATCATCATCCGTCATGATCCTCTTTCATCATCGCTTTCTTCTCTTTCTTCTTTTTTCCTCTTCCTCCTCTCTTCAATCTTCCTTTTCTTCTTCTACTTATCTGCTTCTTTTTTTCTCCAGGCCTTAAAACTCTTTTATATTTACGCCCAATTTATCACAGCGGGGTAAAAATGCATTCTCCCTGCTTCGGATCTTGTTCCGTCAGTTGATTATGTCCTCTGATGAAGTTCTCTCTCTCTCTCTCTCTCTCTCTCTCTCTCTCTCTCTCTCTCTCTCTCTCTCTCTCTCTCTCTCTCTCTCTCTCTCTCTCTCTCTCTCTCTTCCCGTGAGCAAGCAGAAGTTTCATGTGTTCCCTTCTTCTTCGCTATCTCCTTTTCTCTCTCTCTCTCTCATTTGTGGCGTTATGGCTGTTTTTTTATTCTTGTGTACAATCTTCTTGTACAATTCAGATCACACACTTCTTTGATATTTATTTATGGCAGGCAGCATTCAATCAGAGGAGAGAGAGAGAGAGAGAGAGAGAGAGAGAGAGAGAGAGAGAGAGAGAGAGAGAGAGAGAGAGAGAGAGAGAGATAGACTAAATAAAGCAGTCAAGAGAGATAAAAGTAAAAACATACAAGGAAGAGAAGTAACAAAGCAAAAGAAAGAGAGAAGGAAAGATAGGGACTCCGAGAAATAGAGAGAGAGAGAGAGAGAGAGAGAGAGAGAGAGAGAGAGAGGATGGGGAGACGAAAAAAAGAAGACGAAAACACCAAAAGAATATTTATCAAAGTGCTGTATATCTGTATTGATGGCAGTGTACAGGTTTAGTATGTCTGTCATCAGTGTGGGGAATGTAAACATGTGTGTAATTACAAAGGCCTGCACCAGAATTATGCATGACACGCTAAGGCTAATGAAACGGGTTTGATCTCCCAAAAAAGCCTTTGACTGGATGGAGCATTCTTTAAAAACGGGCAAAAAAGAGAGAAAGAAAGACAGGGGGGGGGGGGGGGGACAGAAGGCGTAGCTATGGAGCCTAAGCAATAATATTCGACAGATAATAATAGTCCTTGTTTCATTATGATAATTTACGACCATCCCCCCCCCCCTCTCCCTGCCATAACATAGAAACATGGATTGGGTAGACTCCATCCACCCCCCACCCCCCAAACGCCCTTCCTCCCAGCTCCTCATTAACCGAAGCACAGACGCTCAATGCGGCAGGGTGACTTCACCACGGCAACTGATTGTTTGTTTTCTCACACCCACCACCTCACCCGGCCCGGATGACCCCCCCCCATCACTCGCCCCACACCCACAGCCCTTGACGCCCCCCTGTTGTCCCGCCAGGCGTCAGGCCTGCTGCGCTGTCCGTCTGCCACAGGGGGCACCAGAGGAGCTGCCCTCTGACCTCGGAGGGGTCAGACGAGACGAGACGAGTCGGCCCTCCAGTCCAGACGACAGGGGCTGTACCATATGACGGCTCTCTGGTCTGGCACCTCCGTGTCTGCCACCGGTGGTGGTGGTGGTTGGCGGCAGAGCAGAGGAGCTCGGCAGCAAGCCAGCGTGGCTGTGGGAGAGGAGAGGAGAGAAGAGAGGAGAAGTGTGACAGGGAGGCTCTGGGACGGCAGACTGGGAGACTCGCAAACTGGATGATGCTTTCTGACTGGTGGGGTATTGTGGGCCACTGACAGCTTTGGCTGGTCCCAGGACAAGGTCATCTGAAATCACCTCCCCACTCAATATATTGAATGTAATGGGGACTCAATTCTGGGCCCCTTTCTACCTGGGCCTGGGACAACTGGCCCCTTTGTCCCCCCCCTGCATGTCAGCTTCCCTGATTACGTATGGGCACTGTTTAAACAGAGGCCGCGCCACACTGCATTAATCCTTGGTTTGAAGTGTATGAAATAAGATGAGTCATCATGCGATCACCGTAATGCCCTGTGTACATCGAAGGCGAACTAAGCGACCTGCGCTGCGGAAGTCATTGTTTCTCTATGGAGGGAAGGCGAATAAAGCTACCAGAGCAAATTCGCCAGGAGCAAAGCTTCTTGAGCGACCAGGGCGAATTTTGACGATTAAACTCAAGCTAATCTTAAGCGAATTCGCTATGACGCGGTTCGGCGAAAACCAATTGGAGCGTTCATATCGAGGAATGTCCCAGGCTGTCAAGACAGAGCCGTTATGTGATTAGCTGAATCAAACATGTCAGTGCAGCGTCCAGAGCGAATAAAACGAATTCATGGCGAAATTTCAACCACCCCAGCTACCTGGGTCGCGTAGGTAGCGCCCGATGTACACGGGGCATTATGCTCCTCAGTAAATGCAACAAAAGAGCATGGATGCAGGATGCAAGCACACAGCATCAGTTCAGCAACATTCACATTATGTTGGTCATTACACTGCTGAATATTTGATTGACCTCTTACAATCAATCTCTCTCTCTCTCTCTCTCTCTCTCTCTCTCTCTCTCTCTCTCTCTCTCTCCCTCCCATCCTGCATGCTCTCCATCTGCAGACTAGGCCTACACACATCTCCGCATAACACAAGTTCCCATTCGTTCCCTCTCCCTTATGAAGATGTTTCACCACAAAGCCTGTCCGCATGTCACGGTGACATCTATCTACAACTCCCCCTGGCTGTCTCCATACGTTCATGCCCCATAACCCAACCATGGAGTCCGCCAGCTGGGGGTTACTGACCTGGGTGACAGGGGATGCAGGAGACGAGGCCTGGCTGCTGGCGTGAGAACACAGGGGTGCGGGGTGATGGCAGAGGGGTTGAGGGGGCAGACACAGTGGGGTTCAGCAGCAGCTGGGAAATGTAGACAGACAGCGCTTGTGGCCATTCCAATTTCTAAAGTCCCGCTGTATCCCAGTGGTTCCCAACCTTGTTCTTCAGGGACCCATATTTTTACCATTGTAAGCTTTGGTGACCCAACCGCGCGAGAGCCCAAACGAGAGGGAGTCACATGTTTCCTGCAAAAACTCATTGGTCATCATTTTATTCTTTGTCTTCAGTCAAATATAGATTAAATGTTAAATGTATCCCTTACATTGTGTTGCTTCTATGCATTAGTTTAATTGCTTTTTCATTTATTCAACGTGGGCTATATATGGTTTTAAAATTAAACCCCTTAAAATCAAGAGGGCTTCACGACCCACTGTGGATCTTTGGCGACCCATTGGTTGGGTCCCGACCCATAGGTTGGGAACCACCGCTGTAGCCCACTGAGCTGAATAGATGGAAGAAGACTGACTGGGGAAGCGTTTTTAATCGCGATAGAGGTTTGGGATTGGAATTGCTGTTGGCTGCAGTAGTTTCTTTTCTCTTCTTGAAAGCGCCTAGCCTTTTTAAGCCTGCGAAGACTCGACGTCTGGCGTCTCCATTCCTCCCGCCTTCAATCCTCCCTTTGAACACGGCTCCGCGTTCCTCCATCTCATCATCCGCTCAGTGCATATTTCGCCTTAAAAAAATGATGTCACTCTCAAGTTTGGGCGCTTATCTCTTCCCCGAGACGTTATTTCCCCCCGCTAATGTCGTTTGAATGGGCAGCAGATTTTAAAATGGGAGAAAAAAAAGTCAGGTTAGCAAAACTGTGCTTATCATAATTTAACTGGGGTGTGCCCATTTACAATGAATCATTAATGCTCTTTCGCTTTGATGTTCCCCTCTCTCTCTCGCTGAAGGAAGCTGAGGATATTGGGAGGCGGAAAATGTTTGCCCCATCCTCTTCACTCTCCGAGCTACATTTAGATGCCTTAAATGTTTAATCTCATTGTGGAATTTCTTTTATCTACATCAAAAAGGATGAGCTGCCGCTTCTTTGTAGTGCATATTGGATTGTTTATATTTTGGCGTGAGATCAGTAAAACTTAGAGAGGGCTTGAAGGAGAGAGCACGAGCGATAGATCTTTTTATGTAGTCTACTAGATCAGGTAGGCTACTAGACTACTTCTCCATACTTTTAAAAACAGTTTGCCTTTTGCTTGTCCCATTTTCCATGGAAGTTCTTATTTCATCCATCAGCGCAATGCCATTTAAGGCCAGATGGGGGCGACATCCTTTTTAGGTGTGATAGACAAAAAGATACTTTCTGATTCAAATGTTAATTTCTTGCAAGTCATTCTCTGAACTAGATAATGATCATAATGAGCACAAATATTCTGACAGGATGACCAGTTGGCAAAACAACCTATATGAAGTCATGAGGCAGGAAGAAAAGAAGGCTTTTCTACACCGACTTCTATAGGCTACCAACTTCTGACACAAAGGCTATACTAACTTCTGACAAATAGCATCTTTTCCATTCAGGGGTGGATTATTTCTTTTTGATGACCTAACATGTCAGTCGTCTCTATTCTGTTAGGCCTACAGTATATGCAGGCTATCAGTCACACTGGGTGACACCAATAGGCCTATGTCATGCCTGCACTGCCACCGACGGATACAATATCACAAGGGAGCACATGGAAGGCCGTATCCTATCACACGATCCGGTGAAATGCCATTAAGATCATTGAGTCCCGTTTTTTTGTATTGTTCCTCCTAAATCCCATGTCTAAATTTTGCCCTGTTCTATATTTGCACCTGGTGGCCACAGGACTGTCTCATTTTGCACTGAAATGAACACTTTCTCTCTTCTCTCCTCTCTCTCTCTTTCTCTTTCTCTTCTCTCTGCAGTAGTGACAGTGAAAGTGATCCACACGCTACTGTTATTCAGGCCAAGAGTGATACAGATGCACTTAACAGCACTCCCTCCGCATGAAAGACGATCCTCCGCCATAAACCAGGACACTGCAGTTTTGTAGTTTAGTGTAACATGCATACACATCTAAAGGCAAGCGGCCCAACAATACCACACACTTCAGGGGTGTAAGATGCAACCCCTCGACTTGCATGATTTGTGGTCGTCCTAATGCACTTCTACATAAAAACATGTGTATGTATAGGCTAAGAAAAAGCTTTAGGGGTCAAATCTTTTTTAACGGGAAAGAACCTCAATACGTCAAATGGCTTTGTTAAGATTGTCCTTGGTTTAGGGTGTGACAACTCCACCGTCTTCAAAACCTTTTTCTTCACAAGACTGTCTGTCTGAAAGCCATTGAATAGGCCTAATGTGTGTGTTTATGTTTTCCTGTTGGCTTGTCAGTGAACTCACTGACCTAGTGTTGACGTGAAAAAAAGATCCTGTAAATGAAATGAAACTCTAATATCAAGAGGGCAACAGGGTGGCATATTGATTATTTTATTGATCTGTAATCAGTCCACTGAATGTGTTATCATATAACAACAATACAAACCTACAGAAGCACAGGTTCCTATAAGACAGTGAACATTTTGCCATTCTGTTTTACTCAGAGTTCAGTTGGATTTAAAACAAATGAAACAGCAATCTCCCAATTCCACTGAACCTTTGCCTTTATTCTATTTGAACTTTTACTTTCACAGATAGATGTACAAAGACAATGCAACCATACTCCATTCACACAGGGGCAATGGTGGCAGCCATTTTGAAGGGCTGTTTTTGAAATGGTGGCAGAGCGTTTCCTGTGACTCCCCGTCCTGTCTCCCTGCTGGCAAACAGGAAGAGCCTACAAACGTTCCGTCCTTTGATCAGCCCTCCAATGAAAAGTCTTCTATTTCCACAAACACTGCAGACTACAAAAAAAGAGAGATCAAGAGAATGTGTGTGTGTGTGTGTGTGTGTGTGTGTGTGTGTGTGTGTGTGTGTGTGTGTGTGTGTGTGTGTGTGTCTGTGTGTCTGTGTGTGTGTGTGTGTGTGTGTGTGTGTGTGTGTGTGTGTGTGTGTGTGTGTGTGTGTGTGTGTGTGCATGCGCGTGTGTGCGTTCGTGTGTGTGTGTGCGTAAGTGTTTGTGTGTGTGTGTGTTTGTGTGTGTGCGTGAGTGCATGCGTGCGTTCGCGTGTGCGTGCGTGCGTGCGTGCGAGTGTGCGAGTGATCAGAAAGTAATAGCCTAAAATAGCTAAATGCTTATATTCATCAAACTGGGCCACTTCTGTGTCAGTAAGTAGGACCAATATGCATTATTTACTCTGTTTATGTCTCAGTCTCCATTTGACTTGTTTTTCATCTCTTCTCTTGCCGGATCTTCAGATGGTCCACATCTCAGATATCTTCGCTAAATGCAAAGTCTAAAGCAATGTTTAAAGCTTCGTAATGAATGCCATGTTGAATTTGAGTGGCTGCGTGGCTGAAGGTAGAGCCGTAGATATCCACAATGAAGCTGCCCTTGTCTCATCAAGGTACTGCAACGGAAATGGGTGACTGATATCTTTCTGACACCCTGACAACACACACACACACACACACACACACACACACACACACACACACATACACACACGAAAATACGCACACGCACGTACATGCAAATGCAAACATTCATGCACGCACGCACACACACGCGTGCACGCACACACACACACACACACACACACACACACACACACACACACACACACACACACACACACACACACACACACACACACACACACACACACACACACACACACACACACACACGT
>NC_085858.1:23278222-23410722 GCF_034702125.1 Engraulis encrasicolus
CTTATCCTCTGTGACTGATGTACTGACGCAACATGCCACTTGGGCTGATATTTGGCTGTTTAAAGCTGGATTTCATAACAATGTCTGCATAGTACAGTACATTCATGTACAGCGCCAATGGAAGTGATTACTCTAATGGGTGTGTTACTGCTGCAGCTCTCTCTCTCTCTCTCTCTCTCTCTCTCTCTCTCTCTCTCTCTCTCTCTCTCTCTCTGTTCATTAAAATGGCTCTTTTGAATGTTTTTAAAATATTTATTCAGTGATAGTTTTCTTAACACCACCTCGTCATTTTGCCCAAACAAACAACAGAGTGTCCACCTCCTTCTCCAGGCCGTTTCTGCCACTCTCAGAGACAGACACTTGTGTTTTTTCCCCCAAAATTTAAGTAATCACTTTAAGGTCACATGCTCAAAATGAACGAAAAAAAACCAACAACAAAAAAACAGAGCACTGATTCTTGAGAAAGTGGCTAAAACAGGTTGTAATGTTGACAGAAAAAAACAAAGTGAATTACAAAATTATATGGTATATCCTCGTAGACTAAGGTCTTGGCTTTTCAGAAATGCACAAGGCCAATCTCCCCATTATGTATTTTTTTCAGAAATCAGGCTTTTCTCCGATCATACCTTGTTTTTTGTCAACACCGTCAGACACAATTAAAAGTTATTAAAATTGTATTGATTTGGTTGCATATGTATCTGGAGTTTTTAAATGATTATGTGTATTTTTTGGTTCACACATATGCCTTTAAATGTTGAAAATTCACTTTTGTTCTATTTTAATACTGTTTCATGTGTTCTAATTTTAAAATATGTACCGTCATACGATGCTTACTTAACGCCTAAATAGAACAAACAATTTTTTGTAATTTCACAAATATTCGTGTAGGCTTAAATTGGCTATTGCTTTGATATTTCAACAACTCCTAAGGAAAATGTTGTAAGCACATTCCTTTAAAATGTCCAAAACTCCTTCTTACGGTGGTGACTTAAGAACTGACGGTGGTGACAGTAATCTGAGAGTGGTGAAAGTGGCCTAATTAGTACCTGCATTTAGCAAAATAAATAGCCCTCTCAAGTCAATGGCATCTTGCATAAACACTTTATTTTTGTGTGTGCACAGTATGAGCATTGTGTTTTTACTTCATTAGTTAGATTATCTAGGAAGGAAGCCACTGGTTGTTGAAAATGTGGTAAAAACAGCTTTTAAGTTGTTCAAATCCAAAATATAGAGGTGTATTATCATAGATGTAGGTCTTGGCTGTGCAGTGAATGCATTGACCAAGCTCCCCATGTTTAACATTTTTCATAAAATGG
Organism: Engraulis encrasicolus; assembly: GCF_034702125.1. Classification (NCBI taxonomy): domain Eukaryota; kingdom Metazoa; phylum Chordata; class Actinopteri; order Clupeiformes; family Engraulidae; genus Engraulis; species Engraulis encrasicolus. Next base: position 23,279,539 of record NC_085858.1, read on the forward strand.
GCTCTTTCTTGTTTTGTCAACAGCGGCAGACAGAATTAGAAGTAAAACATATGTTTACTGTATTAAAGTGAATTACTTTAACAATTCAACATAACTGTAGATACTTATTGTATGCATATTCTTAAAACATGTCAAAAACACGTAAAGCATGTGTTTTTTGGTGAACTCCATCAGATGTCACCACCGTCAGGTTTTCTGACAAAAAAACCTCCAAATGCACCTCAGTGGTGGCTAGAGTATCATTTTGGATCACAATTATTACTAACATGCCTAGTAATGTTTCATTCACCAGCACAATTTAGTAAAATATGGAACAACATGATGAGCAGAACAAAATCTGACGGTGGTGACATCTGACGGTGTGAGACAAAAAAACACTCTTTTAAATATTATGCATTGTTTGTTCACATTAGCCATTTCATTTTCGCTCTGTTTCTTGGGTGCTTCATACCTTTTCTGAAAAAAATAATATTTATTAACATTAATGTAATACAATACTATTAAAACCCCCGACGGTGTTGACAGTTTATGGTTGGGACAGTACCAGTGTCCAAACAAATTAACAAATTGAGGACAAAATAATAAACTTACAGGAGCTTCAGTGATGGTGAAGTAGGCAGTAGAGCTAAAGGTTTGAAAAGGGGTCCTCAGTAATGAAAATTACCTTGTGCATACCTGATTTTATTGTCTTTTAGAAAAAATCTGACGGTGGTGACCAATATGCTGGACAGATTTTGAGCAATCAGTAAATAATAGTAAATATTGTTTTACATCCACTATGTGCACATCTGTAGAACCACTTTAATATGGTCTTCCACATCATGGTGATATTGTTCAATTCTGTTAGTGATTTTTGTATTTTAAGTCAATTGAAATGATGATGCCAGTCCTTGGGACAGGCGTTTTTACAGGGTGTGGACAGGTTTATAGCCATGAAAAGTAATAAAATTACACTTAAATATTTCAAACAACTGTGTATTCGTGTGACAGACCCCTTGGCCATTACCTGGGTTCATTTTGTTTGTGAAAATTTAGTTGATTTTCAACAGAATTAATATTTTACTGCAGGGACATGTTTTTGCCAAACTTTCAAGAATCAGTGAGAGAAGAGTGGCTCCCAACTGGAATTCGGTTCCCATCCATCGCTCATGTCTAGGAGCCTAAGAATCGATTCGTTCACGAACATCACAACACTAGTGTGTGCGCGCGCGCATGGTGTGTGTGCGTGTGTGTGTGTGAGTGCCTGCGTCCGTGCGTGTGTGTGCACACGCGTATGAAACTGGAAATAGTGCATTAGGCCCCACAGGAGAGGAGAGGAGAGGAGAGGAGAGGAGAGGAGAGGAGAGGAGAGGAGAGGAGAGGAGACGAGAGGAGAGACAGGAGAGAGGAGGGAGACGAGAGGAGAGAGAGGAGAGAGGAGAGGAGAGGAGAGGAGAGAGAGGAGGGAGAAGAGAGGAGGGAGGAAAGAGACGAGAGAGAGAGAGAGGAGAGGAGAGGAGAGGAGAGAAGTGGAGGAGAGGAGAGGACGAGAAGAGGACAAGGAGAGGAGAGGAGAGGACGAGGAGATGAGAGGAGAGAAGAGGAGAGGAGAGGAGAGGAGTGGAGGAGAGGAGTGGAGAGGAGAGGAGAGGAGAGGAGAGGAGAAGAGAGGAGAGGAGAGAGCAGAGGAGAGGAGAGGAAAGGAGAGAGGAGAGGAAAGGAGAGGAGAGGAGAGGAGGAGCAGAGGAGGGAGGAGCAGAGGAGAGGAGAGGAGAGGAGAGGAGAGGAGAGGAGAGGAGAAGAGAGGAGAGGAGGAGAGGAGAGGAGAGGAGAGGAGAGAGGAGAGGAGAGGAGAGGAGAGGAGAGGACAGGAGAGGCGAGAGGAGAGAGGAGAGGATAGGCAAGGTAAGGCCAGGAGAGGAAAGGAGAGGAGAGGAGAGGAGAGGAGAGGAGAGGAGAGGAGAGGAGAGGAGAGCAGAGGAGAGGAGAGGAGAGGAGAGAGGAGAGGAGAGGAGAGGAGAGGAGAGCCGAGCGCCGAGCGCCGAGCGCCGTGGGAGATAACTAGGCAGCAAACAGTGATCATGATGCACTGCAGATGTGGAGCAGCACATAACACACAGCACAGGATGTTATTACCATGCTGATTAAAGCTTAACATGCCAGGCTCCCATGCCCGTTACATGACAACAGGCAGGCACGCAGCCCTGGCATGGCATGGCATGCACATATACTAAGTGGCGTCCATCCTTTAAAACATCAGGACCGTATTAAGCCAATCTGGTGCCCCCGGGCACTATACCCCATTGGTGCCCCCTTTGTAAACAACATTTGTTAAGTTTGTATCTTGCGGTGCCCCCTCACTGGTCAATGGTTGGTCCCCTTGGGCAATGTGCCGCTGGCCCTTATGCATAATCCGGCCCTGACAATATAAAGTATGCCCTTAGTCACAATGAGACATCCTGAGACAGAAGACTAATGATACTTCCTGTGAGGGAAATCATGGAGGAAAGAGGGTGAAACTTTTAACTTGTATTCATCAGGGGCTGGTGTGAATCAACTTCAGGAACACCACCGTGTTATGGGCGTAAGTGGCTGCTATTGTATCCCAGTAGACTCAAAACATGGCCACATAGTCAGAGATGTTATGACTGTAGGGTGAGACTGTATGGTAGCTTTTGGGTAAATTGTGTGCAGCATCACGGGGCCTAGTCTATGCTGGCAAAGAAATACAATCTTTAGGACTATTTTTTAGTAGTTTATTTCCCGAATTCATGCTGCCCATTCACAAATGTTGCATTTTTTTGAGAATACTTACCACCACCATTAAAGTCTAAGTATTCATTATGACTGGTAAAATTGCACTTTTCTTACATGAAAAGGGGTATCTTTTCCATTGTCTGCCATTTTGAATTTCAATAGACATTTTTAGCTGCAAAACGTACTGCACTTTGGTCATGTAAATATTAGTTCATTAGTTAGTAAATATTCATGAAAAGATCAAATTTGGCAGTAAACAGCAGATTCAATGAGCAGCATTTGCAATACCTACTTTAGCCACCATCCTACACAGTGCACCAAGACCTTTCTGTTTTAAGGTTTAAGTTTAACATGTTTGGCCGTGGAGATCTTTAAACAAAACATGTTTCTGTACATGTCCATCGCCAAAAGAAATGGCAAGTGGTCATGCTATTTTACATCTTGGTGACTGGTGTACATATTTAGACCATATACCACATGACCAGGTGTGCAGAAAGATTTGGCTAGGCCCCATAAAAAGCAATGTGAGAGGGCCCTACTCTCAATATATACAATGTAATCAAGACCCAATCCGGGGTCCCCCAACCCGGTCGGCAACCCTGCGTAGACTAATGTAAAGTAAAAGTACAACTGTAGATAAAAAAACATTTCTCAAAGTCAAGTGTTCTTGCCTTGGTAGTGTGTGAAACACCTAGTGATTGGATACTCCACAGAGTTCAGCAAAGAGTATCCAATCACTGGACGTTTCATGCACTACCAAGGCTAGAACACTTGACATTGGGAAGTGTTCAATGAAAGTAGACCTACTTTTGTTGCTTCTCCATGTAGTCCACCAGATAGCGCCATTGCGCTGAAAAACACATGAAGAAGAGCGAGGAGAACAGGGAGGGAACCAAGGCGTGGGGATGAAGGATGTTAAAGGCTGTGTCACAAAACCTGCATGTGGTTTAAACAGGGACAGGTTACTGCCCAGGCCTATCGGGCCCAAGTCCAGGGGCCCAAGAGTCAAGTGGGCGCTGAAGCCCAAGCCTCTATATTTGCATTCGCTTATTGAGTTAAAATCACACTTTTAGCAACTGAATTTTCACATTTTCTCAGGGGACAACCCCCCAACAACATAGACTCTCACATCTGGAATGAAACCCTGAATCAATTTGTAGGCTACACTAGCAGCACCCATTTAGCGGGGCCTTCCTTGTGTGTCAGGCCCAGGGGCCCATGGAATCATAATCTGTCCCTGGGGTCAAGGGGGAAGTTAAGACCCTTTCGGAGAGAAGGTGAAATGACTCTGATGGAAAGGCTCACTTAAGATGACAAGAAGGCGGGTTTTGGTTATGGCTAGGGCTTTAGCCTTGTTCATGGGTCTAAGTGAGCAGGGACAATGGGAAATAGAGATGGAACATTACAAGCTCATATAGCCTATTGCACACGAGGATGCGCTTGGTATGGAGTTCAGACAAGGGCAGTCATGGGTAAGCAGTTAGGGCGTCAGACTTGTAGCCCAAAGGTTGCCAGTTAGACTACCGACTCGCCAGGCTGGTGGGGGGGAGTAATCAACCAGTGCTCTCCCCCTTCCTCCTCCATGACTGAGGTACCCTGAGCATGGTACTGTACCGCCGCACTGCTCCCTAGGGGCGCCATTGAGGGCTGCCCACTTGCACAGGTGAGGCCTAAATGCAATTTCGTTGAGTGCAGTGTTCACTTGTGTGCTGTGGAGTGCTGTGTCACAATGACAAAGGGAGTTGGAGTTTCCCAATGGGCTTTCACTTTCACTCATTCATAATGTGATGTTATAGTTCCACCACTGGGTGGCTCTGAATCACTTCGATGGGGGCAAATGAAATATATGCTCCATAGGTCTCTTCAGTCTCGCTCATCTTTTAAAGTTTGAAGAAGATTCATTTTTACACTGTCTATTATTTGTTGCCCAAAATTCTTTTTCCACAACCTGCTCTTTAGGGAAATGTCAATGTCCAATTCAGACGCCCTCATTGCATAACAATCAGTTGTTTTTCAGATTTCCTTGAGGAGATTTTCAGCAACAACAAACACGGCAAGCCAATTACCTTGGTTTATATTTTAGTTGATAAACGAGTAATTACGTTAAGAATTTCTCTGGCTGGGAGAGGCGTGGTAGCCTGTCCATGTCCCATTCACGAAAATAAATACAGTAATGTAGCCCTCTCACTCACGCCCCCTCCCGATTAATCAATCCCAGATCATGAGAATAGAAATAGCTTACCCTGGCCCCTCTATCCGGGCCTCTCTGTTTTGATTGTTCTACCCTTCTAAAGTCAGAGAGCGATTTCCTTTGCCTTCTGCATTCACCACTGCTTCCTTAATTTGTCATCTCTGGGCTGACTAGTCGACTCGCAGGAAGCGATGCACGTCCACGGGCGCGGACCACCTCGTCTCGCACTTGGGCTTCACTTGAACCGTATGCTTCAGATACCGTGATTGCTTCCCGACCGAATGCGCCGAAGATGATCAGCACCACACGCGGTAAGACTTTGTCCTCGTATGGCCATGTCTAAGGTATTGTTTTGTCGCCTAAATTCAGTCGCCTCGTCTAGATCTACCTACCTCGGATGCTGCCCTGCCTGGCTGCCTGTCTTGATTCAGCGCAAGAAAATACGCGATGGGAGTGACAGTGATGCTGGCACAAGGTAGAGCGCAGGATTGCAGCTGTCACCGACAGAAAATTGTCAATCTGTTTTGAGCTCCAGCCTTTTCTCTTTCACCATGGTTACATTGTAAATTGCCATGCCTTTTCATAGCCCCTAGTGTTTGCATTGGCTCCTCTGCATTGACGCACGTCTCTAATTTTATTGTGTTTATGTGAGCCACCTTATTACGCATGGATGCGAGGTATGCTTAACGTTCATGTTGACAAAAATACACAATTTGTTCAATAAGTAGCCTACACGGTCTTGTTTACTCAGTCGACTGCCTTTGTCATTAGAAGGGGTTTCCATCGAGACGGTGTTTTCGCTGATGGAGTAACCTACAGGCCGTTTTGCTATTCCCATTTTGGCCTTGTCAAATCATGACGATGTGGGTTACGGAAACTTGTGCAATAACAATATTTGTACTGAGTGGTCTTTGTTTCCATCATGAGACGTTTTTCACAGACATATTTGTTATAATATGCGCATTACGTTTATCTTTTCGTCCTCTAGGCTAAAGTAGGTAGCCTATCAGCTGTACCTTAACCTGCTTAGTAAGGCAGCCTCAGGTGTCGCCTTTCACTTGAACAAGATTTCATGTTATCACTGAGAATATTAGATAGCCTGCTACCTTCACTTAGATGTACTTACATTTAATTGGGAAAGAAGAGTTTGGGAAGGGATTTAAAGTTTATTCCAACATAGGCCTGCAACTTGGTTGGTGATTGGTTTCCAGATTTTGATGTCATTTGATTATAATGTTATTCTTTATATTATTATAATGTATGAAAACAAGTTTCAGTTCTATCCATTTTTCCAGTGGTATCAATATGCTAATGATAATAGCTATGCTCTTGAGTTGATGGGATGGGGTATGCTTTTGTCATTGAGCCACAGCTGTTGAGCTGTATTTGTGTTGTGCGGGAGCGTGTCTATGTTCCCACAGCCCATTTTTAACATGAATTTTTAACATGATTTTTAACATGAATTTTTAGGCCCATTCGTCCCACAGCCCATTGGTCTCACAGCATATTCCTGCTGCTCCATGTTCCCAAATTTCTAAGAATTTAGGCCCTATGTTCCACAGCGGGGAGAAATGGACAGTGATGGGGAAGTTACTTTTTAAAAGTAGTGTGTGCTCGTTACTCGTTACCTATTCAAAAAAGTAGTGCCTTACTTTACTTAGTTACCCCTTGTGGAAAGTAACTTTATGCGTTACTCGTTACTTTTGCGTTACATTCAGAGGCAATAATGGACCCAACAAAGAGGACACATAGATAGGAGAACACCAGGTTTTGTCAACAAGAAAATGGCACATTTGATGCCATGTTGATTAAATGCAAAAGCCAATAATAAATTGTCAAGTTGCTCATAACTTTGTTTGCAGTCTTATGAGGGTCTTTGCATTCCAAACGAACTATTTGGGGACTGTTTAAAAGTGTGAAAAGTTTATTAAGCAATTCGTTTTTAATAGGCTACCAATAGTTAGCTGCCAGCAGAGCTCAAACACAGTTTGCATCCATTTGTGTTAGCAACTAGCTACAGCTACTGCCAGTGCTTAATTTGTAAATCACAAGGTACCGGAACGCAAAACACATATGACATCACAGCGACGATGAGTTGGACAGAGGTCCCGGAACACACAGAAAAACTATTATTACGCAAACGGATAAAAACGGAAAAAAATTAGATGCAATTCCCTGCATTTTAACGACATTTAGTCCCATGTCAGCTCATATCCATACGTTTGTTTCTTAATACAAGGGACGGTTGGCAATCCAATTGCTATTTTAAACAACAGCCATAGCCTATTAAATGCTGTAATGACAACAACCAATATTTTTTGTTTGATCGCTAACTTTATGCTTAGTAGTTTCGTGCAGTGCATGGAAATTATGCTTTCCCCATGAGGTGAAAAGAAACCGAAGCNGTCTTCTATAGTCTACCTATTGAAAGGACAGTGCATGGCTGTACAATTCTTATCCTTTCCCGTATTCACACAACGTTGGCATAGGCCTATTAAACGTTTAAATCCAAATTTGTTAGCGACTTTGATGCATAGGCCCTATAATTTGGCTAATCCGCATGTGCTGTTGCGATATGCCACTTCAGTGTTTCAAGGGCTCGCGCACTGATGGTAAGCGAGCTTCGATTTTCAGGGCTCGCGCACTGATGGTAAGCGAGCGGCGATTTTCCCGGTACTTGGCTTTTCACACTGTCTGCTCGCGCTGCGGTCCGGTTGAAAATCCCTCCGACCAATGTTTTATTTGGAGCGTGTAGGCCCTATTTGAATGAAATATCACATTGTCTTTGCTGTTTCCATGCTCAAATTGGCTTGTAAGCAACTGTCGAGTCTTGGTAGAGAAGGAAACGCGCGCACACACATGCTGAGGCCAGCCGAGGAAGATCTCATCCTCTCACCCAGGCTGTCTTTTTCGCTAGGCTACATGACTGATCAATGCACCAAACGCAGCCCAGGTGCCACTAGAAATTAGTATATCCAAAACCTTGTGTGACGACCAAAATTTGATGAAAACTTTTAAACAATGTTTGGCACAGCCAGGCTTTCCATCTCTTTCCGCGCATATGAACAAACAACGAGAGAGGGGCAACTTCACGTTGCCTAGGCCTACATTTAGTCAGATAGTAGGGATGGAAAAGTAGCCTAGTAGATCTATATGATTCTTAAATGTATGGGACAAGCAGGCTACCAATTGTGCTTCCCCCACCAAAATAGCCACGAAAAAGCTGGACTTCTCCTACTGCAATAAAGTGGAGAGGTCGCGACTTTCGTCTTGAATGTTGCTAAATTTTAACTTGGCCTCCTCCATGCTTGCAGACAAGTCCCCAAAAGCACTTCAGAATCCTCTCCATTTCACTCAAACAAACACACTCTCATACACTAGTTTTGTGAGATGGCTTTGTTTTCCATTGGAAATCCAATATGTCGAATAATTAACTTACATGCCCGTGCGTCGCGACGATAAAATATGTCGATAGTTTTTTTTTCAGTCGGTGCGCGTTGCCTTCAGCTCTACCATATTGTAACGGTGCAGCCGACTGTAGGCTATTTTTAAGTTTTAAAGGTTATGAGTTGGGCGTCAGGCAGCAATAAGACTGCCTTTGGTTTAGCCTTGTTACCTTTCCAAATATGAATAAAAAAACACTGACCAACACATAAGAAATAACTTAGATCAACACAACGAACATCTTTTCTCATTTTTTAAGTAGTGCACTTTTGCAAACCCTTGGTTGCAGACTTGCGCGCTCGGTCTCAATTTGGAACAGCGCACATCAGTGTCTGGCCTTGGCATTCAGAAATGGTGGTCTTCTCTGCGCGCACACTTCATGGTTCCTTCTCGCTTGCTCACTCGGCTTGTGGTTGTTGCGATCCTGACAGTCTCAACCCCAATTTAGGCCTATAGGCTGCTCGGTGAGATGGGCGAAATGTAGCGAACATGGGATAATGCTGCGCTCTCACTACTGAGGAGGCAGAGATAGTCCGTTACAATATAGTAGCCTCTATATTTTTTTTTTATTCATTCACGAGAGGTTCCGGATCAGCCATAATAAGTCCCGGAACACAGGGGGGGTCAAAATTACGAGGTGGGGGATCCTGTTCCGGCATGATCCGGCTCAAATTAAGCACTGGCTACTGCTAAACCAATTCGAAGTCCTAACACACTGTTTGCAATCAAATGTGGACCATTACTTTCAAAAACGATGCATAGAGAACTTTGTGAATAATGTATTTACAGGCTCTGATACAGTCCTTCCCTTATAGTCTACCCCACAACCTCTAATGCCAGCGTCGTAGGTGCTTCTGTCCGGAGCCTGCAGTGACTGAGGGAGAAACTGCCGGAGGGGGCGGGGGACGGCACGCTTCTTCATTGCGTCTGTGGCGCGATTTCAAATTAAGAGCCGACAGCGCGATCGGACCAAAAAAAAAGTAACGTTTTGCCATATTTAACAAAGAACGGCGTTACGTTACCTAATTTCCCAGTAGTAACGCGTTACACTACTATTTTACGAAAAAAGTAGTTACACTACTGTAACGCGTTACTTTGTAACGAGTTACACCCAACACTGAATGCATGTTCTCTTAGTATACTCGGAAATGTGGAAACATGGAGTTGTGGAACATAGGGCCTATATTTGAATAATTTCTTTAAAATGTGGGAACGTGGAGCAGCAGGAATACGCTGTGGGACCATTGGGCTGTGGGAACATAGAGCTGATCCTGTGTTGTGCTTGCACGCATGAGTTCAGGTTTGTGTGGGTGTGAGGGTGTGTGTGTGTGTGTGTGTTAGTGTGTGTGAGTGCACGCGCGTGCGCACGCCTGTGTGTGTGTTAGTGTGTGCGTCCTTTTATCTTTGTCTGTGTCTTTGTCTGTATGTCTGTGTATACATGTGTATGTGTGTGTGCCTCCTTGTATGTCCATCAGAACATGTGCACATATGTGCTCATTCATCCATATGGTTCTTGCTGTGTTCTTCTTCTCCCAGGCCTGCGTAGGCGAGAGTGAGAGAGAGCCATGATTCATGCCGGCCCACTGTGGCCTAATGCAGACACACTTGCAGCGGGCGGGAGAGGAGGATTGACTGGCCCCTGAAGTCTCAAGGTAAGGGCTTCCTGCTTCCCTCTGAACCTCCGATCGATCGAAAGGCAGCACACACACATTCCATTCATCCAGCTTTGGACTTTTAATCTGGCATACAGGGCATTTCCCCATGGGCTGACAGTCCTCAGGGGCTGATGCGATTGGTTTTGCATATTTTCTTCCAGAGTTGTATAAAGTAGAAGTTGAAACCATGTAAGAGTAAGAGTAAGAGTACATCTACGTCTACTTTATACAACTGTGTTTCTTTTTTTTCTTCTTTTTTTTAAAATATATTTTTTTTGCCTATTATTCTTTTATGCCTTTATTTGACAGGACAGTCGATTTATTGGGCGTTACAAATGTGTCATTTGGCATATACAGTACGTAGCCCATAGCCAAACGTATCAGTTGTATCTAGTATTCAAACAAACAAGCCTTTCCACGCCTCACAGCTCTCTGATTGGAGCCCTAGATCTGGTACCCTCGCTGAGGTATAGATTCCATGCTGTCTTCCAGATCGGAATGATTGCGCAAAGCAGCATGGGCTTTCCCAGGCTAGTGTCCATCTGCAGCTGACGTCCCCCAAGCTGAGGGAATACCTCCAAGCCAATATGTCCTCCATATACTTTAGTGGGTCTACATTTACCTTCTCTTCTCTTCTCTTCTCTTCTCTTCTCTTCTCTTCTCTTCTCTTCTCTTCTCTTCTCTTCTCTTTTTCTTCTCGTCTCGTCTCGTCTCGTCTCGTCTCCTCTCCTCTCCTCTCCTCTCCTCTCCTCTTCTCTTCTCTTCTCTTCTCTTCTCTTCTCTTCTCTTCTCTTCTCTTCTCGTCTCGTCTCGTCTCCTCTCGTCTCCTCTCGTCTCCTCTCGTCTCTTCTCTTCTCGTCTCTTCTCTTCTCTTCTCTTCTTCTTCGTCTTCTCGTCTCTTCTCTTCTCTTCTCTTCTCTTCTCTTCTCTTCTCTTCTCTTCTCTTCTCTTCTCGTCTCTTCTCTTCTCTTCTCTTCTCTTCTCTTCTCTTCTCTTCTCTTCTCTTCTCTTCTCTTCTCTTCTCTTCTCTTCTCTTCTCTTCTCTTCTCTTCTCTTCTCATGGTTCCTCAGGGCCAGAGAGGTGAGTGCTCTGTAAGGGCTGCAGCATGGTGGAGGTTCTGACTGGTGTCACATGACGTACAACATGTCAATAGGTCAGACTGTCATCTCTGTGTAGCAAGATTAGTGCACACATCACTGGCTTAGCTGTGCACACATACATACGCACGCACGCACACACAGGCACACACGTACACACAGAGGCACACACGTGTGCACACATACACACAGGAACACACGCACACACATGCACACAGGCACACACACACAGGCACACAGGCACACACACGTACTCACTCCCGCACACACACACACACACGCACACACACACACACACACATACACACATGTGCTTCGTCGCATGAAAATAGGGGAAGTGGTTTCACTCCGAATGCCACGCCTGTCATAAATGGACGTAGCGCTCAGTGGCTAATGGCCCCCAATTGACGGGAGCGGCTGTGACAGCCGCGGTGGCCGAGGGTAAACTCTGATGACAGTGCCACTGGGCTGTCACAGGAGTCGCGTCAAAAGATGTGTTCATTAAGCTCGTTGGAAACGCAGCTCTGTGCTCAGCGTAAATAAGGTGTTAGCGATAGCCAGAGCACTCTGTGTTTATTTGGCTGATTTACACTGTGGGGATTGATTGAGGTTGGATGACAATCAAAAGACTGTTGCTTCTCGTCAAGGTTTATGTCACGTTGACATATTTTTTTGTCAGTTGTGCTGTAGGTCCTTTCAAGCAGGTGTTTGGGCTTTCAGAGAACCTGCCAAAACTAAAAAGGATACATTTAAGGACCATAAGGGAAAATAGACAAATTTGTGTGGAGTATAAGCAATGTAATGATTTTGTATTGCGCTCACAAGTTACCATGGTTGCAGCTGTCTTTGAAGATTCTCATTCACTCAGGGGCATGGACGTCAAAGTCGCATGCTCCAAATAGAAATGTTTTTTTTTTTTTTAAATAATGTAGTCACAATGTAGATAATATTAAATTAGGCAGAGATTCAGTTAAAGTTGCAGGTTCCAAGAAAAGCTGGAAGACCATAGAGAAGTTAAAGCAGCATCCAGTAGGGAACCAAGCATTAAGCATTGAGCATTCATTTAGAGAGTGGTCCATGGATTACTGCATGGGTCTACCAGTGGCAGAAGAGTCAAGGGGGGCCCTGAGGCCCAAGCCTCTATATTTCCATTCTCAAATTGTGTTATATATTGCACTTTCAACAATTGTATTTTCAAATTTTCTGTTCGACTCCCGACCCGCCAGGTTGTTGGGGGGAGTAATTAACCAGTGCTCTCCCCCATCCTCCTCCATGACTGAGGTACGCTGAGCATCGTACCATCCCACCGCACTGCTCCCTTTTGGGCGCCAAGGGCTGCCCCCTTGCATGGGTGAGGCATAAATGCAATTTCGTTGTGTGCACTTGTGTGCTGTGGAGGGCTGTGTCACAATGACAATGGGAATTGGAGGTTCCCAGTTGGGCTTTCACTTCACAACATACAGTTTCTATTTTCTGGCCTAAAACCCTAAATCTTTTTTGTAAATGAGCAACACCCTTGGAGGGGGGCTTCCTTGCTCTCTGGCCCAGGGGCCCATATACTCATATCTGCCCCTGGTCCATGAGGAGTGTGATGCAGCTTTGTGGTGGTGCAGTAGCTTTGGGGATCATTGAGGGTGTGTATGTATCTCTCTCTCTCTGTCTCTCTCTCACTCACTCACTCACTCACTCACTCTCTCTCTCTCTCTCTCTCTCTCTCTCTCTCTCTCTCTCTCTCTCTCTCTCTCTCTCTCTCTCTCTCTCTCTCTCTCTCTCACACACACACACACACACACACACACACACACACACACACACACACACACCACCCATCACGCTTTCTCATGTAATAGTAGGCGGAGAGATTTGAGAACATGTTCCTATAAATTATCCCAGCTGTGTAACAGGTGTGTCTGTCTTTCAGACACATGTCAATATATGTGATGTACGATGTGATGTAAAGGAAAACAAATATTAGGTGGTTAAATGATACACAATGCCGTCTGAAAACGGATTGTCATCACACAGTTGGACTCTGAATGTCTCTCCTGATGTTCACACATTTAAATCATACTTTAAATCATGATAGTAGCCTATTTACTCCGAGATACAACGTCCAATTCATACTTGCTGGGCAATTTTAGGTTTCAATAAAGTAATAAAGTATTAGTAAAGTAAGTAAAAAAGCATGAATTGAATGAAACGATTAGTCGACAATGAAAATTCTTCTCGACTATTTTTTATAGTCGATTAGTCACGATTAGTCGATTAATCGTAGCAGCCCTAGTACTGTATACTGGGTGGTGTGGGAGACACAGACCCCTGGGTATTTGTGGCTACACGCTGGCGCTCCGCCAGTCCTGTGCTAAGGATAGCACATTCAGAGCTTGTTTGTTCGTTGTTTGTCTAACGAGCTACCTTTAATATTAGGTGCCCTACCCTCTAGGAGTTATGTTGAAAGGACTATATACAGGTGTGTGCGTGTGTGTCTGTGTGTGTGGATGTGGATGTGGATGTGGATGTGTGTGAACGTGTTCTTTATTGGATGTGTGCTTAATTAATTTGTGTGTGTGTGAGTCTGTGTGTGTGTGTGCGTGTGTGTGTGTGTGTGGATGTGGATGTGTGTGAACGTGTTCTTTATTGGATGTGTGCTTAATTAATTTGTGTGTGTGTGTGTGTGTGTGTGTGAGAGAGAAAAAGGGAGAGAGAGAGAGAGAGAGAGAGAGAGAGAGAGAGAGAGAGAGAGAGAGAGAGAGAGAGAGAGAGAGAGAGAGAGAGAGAGAGACGGTGGGGGAGAAAAGTGGGTCGACAGATTCCGCTCCCTCATCTCATCCTCATCCCTCTACAGACACACACACACACACACACACACACACACACACACACACACACACACACACACACACACACACACACACACACACACACACACACACACACACACACACACACACACACACACACACACACACACAGAGTGGCACATAGAGTGGCACAGTATTGGGGCTTAGACTGTACACTGGGATATGCGTTGATTCCCCTCTCGTGGCCGTCACTTTGATATGGCAAAGCCTCATGGACGCAGACAGACAGCACTCAGTGTAGCCAGCAAGAGACAAGGCCTTAGAGTCTCCTGAGAGAGAGTGTGTGTAGACATCTGTGTGTGTGTGTGTGTGTGTGTGTGTGTGTGTGTGTGTGTGTGTGTGTGTGTGTGTGTGTGTGTGTGTGTGTGTGTGTGTGTGTGTGTGCGTGCGCGCGTGCGTGTATCTGTACTGTTCATGTAGCCGTAAGGAATAAGAGTTCTAGGCCCTCTGGAGTATGGCCCCGTCATTTGATTTCGTCATTATTACAGTAAGTTATGAAACAATTTGGACGTTTTGAGCTCTTTTGTGGCTTTGGTGTTCCGATGAAGCAGACATGAACACCCAAGCACCCAATGGAAACATAGGCACTTGGCGCACTGGCAAATGTCTTAAAACAAGTCTAGGAAGTCTGAAAGTTATATTTAAAAAGTAGTAGTTATTATGTGATTATTACTTAAATTGCGAATGACAAGATGTTTTTACTTGAAATTAGAAAAATCAGATTTCATTTTTTGCAGTGCAAGAATGAGGTCTGCAGCAGCTCAATGTCACCCTGAGGTGTTGACGGTGCATCATGCAGTAAGGGACACTTACAGAGGACACAGAGGGAGACAACGTCAGGAGACAGAGCTTGTGTGCCACTAGCACTTGCTACAGTTGTTACAGTGTGTGTGTGTGTGTGTGTGTGTGTGTGTGTGTGTGTGTGTGTGTGTGTGTGCGTGCGCGTGTGCGTGCGTGTGTGTGTGTGTGTGTGTGTGTGTGTGTGTGTGTGTGTGTGTGTGTGTGTGAATGCTCACTTTGTGTATATTTCTGAGAGGGGGGGATATGTTTGTGTGCATGTGTGTGAATTGTATACAACAAACATAGAAAGCAACCTGTTTTTAGTTTGCCATGGAAACCTATACAAACCTCCGTCACTTTTCCAAGACACTCTCAAAGAGAGTCTCGCTGTACACGCGTCTTTGGATATTTTCTTTTTACGTTAGAAATAAATATATTGTTTATGTCTCAGAGATGTCGATGAAAATTATGTGTCAGTTTGAGGCTTATCCCAGTTGACACGCAGAGGCGATTCTAGGGTAATGTGGGGACCCCAAGCGAAAATTCAAAAGAACATTTGACACAAAATTGCCACTACCATAGTAAAGTGTGAAATAGTATCCGCTATATATGGGCTTGGGGGCCCCAAGCGGCTGCCTGCCTTGCCTGGTGACAAGACGCGCCTCTGTTGACACGTGGCCATTAAACAATTCTGATGTTTATGGGCTGTACTTGCACTTGCTACGACATAGCAGGTATAACAGCACCGTAGGGCACGAACCATTTTAGTGTAGACACAACTTCTCCAAGACAACTGTCTCCACCCAAAGACAGACACAGACACCCTACACAGACACACGGTTTTTCATATTCTTTTTTACTTTGGGAATAAATAACAAGCAATAAATATATAAATACGGTTTTTTTTAGATCTCAGGGATGTCGATGAAGATGATCTGTCAGTTTGAGGGTTATTTCAGTTGACACGTCGCCTGCAAACATGGCTGGTGTTTATTAGTCATACAAGCAAGGGGGGAATCTTCAGACAAGTGAGATGTTCTTCAAATCTGGAGGCGGACGTTTGATCTTCACAGTGGGGAGCCATCTTTGGATCATTTTTTTGGCTTGTTTTTAGCTTTTCTTCTTCTTATAGCTCTTTGCAGATATCGTTCCCGTCACACCACAAGAGTGAAGCTCACACTCTATTTCAATCTGGCGAAAATCATACAGTGTGCACAGTACAATTTGCCATTTTAACTTGAAGAGTCGACTTTCAAATTTAATCAAATTTATCGGTACTGTACTTTGAGTTTACATGCTGATATATTGTTTGTACATATACAATGAATTCCTTTTTGCTAAAATACACAAGTAATAAATAAACAAATTAAGCTTAATGATCATAATTTAAATAACATCATAACGGAAAAGCAACATAAAAAGTTGCCTTTTAAAAAAAAAGCTGTCTTTTTTATTTGTTTGTAAGTATGTACATGTACTGTATGTATGCAACCTAGCAAAATAATTATTCATTTTTTCTTATCTGCATTTGCCAAGTGGAAGGCAAAGGTGAATGATGTAAACAGGAGTATTAATCGATAGCATTTACATGTGGGGATAAGAAAACAGGAGTATTAATCGATAGCATTTACATGTGAGGATACCCATGAGGGCAGTCATGGGTAAGCGGTTAGCGTGTCAGACTTGTAGCCCAAAGGTTGCCGGTTCGACTCCCGACCCGCCAGGTTGGTGGGAAGAGTAATTAACCAGTGCTCTCCCCCATCCTCCTCCATGACTGAGGTACCCTGAGCATGGTACCGTCCCGCCGCACTGCTCCCTTGGGGCGCCATTGGGGGCTGCTCCCTTGCACGGGTGAGGCATAAATGCAATTTCGTTGTGTGCAGTGTACAGTTAACACTTGTGTGCTGTGGAGTGCTGTGTCACAATGACAATGGGAGTTGGAGTTTCCCAGTTGGGCTTTCACTTTTCATAAGAAAACAGGAGTATTAATCGATAGCATTTACATGTGAGGATAAGAAAACAGGAGTATTAATCAATAGTATTTACATGTGAGGATAAGAAAACAGGAGTATTAATCGATAGCATTTACATGTGAGGATAAGAAAGCAGGAGTATTAATCGATAGCATTTACATGTGAGGATAACCCTGTGCCTTTTCCTGCTGCTCCGCAATGCAAAGGGAGGAAGAGGAAAGATGGATGGTGTGTGTTTGGGTTTACAGCCAGTCAAAAACACAACTGAATTAAACCGTCAGTCTGATTTACTGCAGTAATATGAGGGATACCAGCAATTCAAGAGTGTGTGTATGTGTGCATATATTTGTGCTCCCTTGCTCTCTCTCTCTCTCTCTCTATCTCTCTCTCTCTCTCTCTCTCTCTCGACTTGTGTGCGCGTGCATGCTTTTGTGTGTGTGTGTGTGTGTGTGTCTGTGTGTGTGTGCACGCGCGCACGCATGTTTTTGTGCATGTGTGTGTGTGTGTGTGTCCGTGTGCGTGTGTACAGTCTGTGTGTATGTGTGTGTGTGTGCGCATGTGCTATGGAAGAGAGCAGGTGAGGGGAGACTGGGGAGTCATAAGAGCCATGTGTCCCCTCCCATGGTGACTCAGGCCACTGTGCCTGGTTGCCAAGCGATGAGCTGCTGCTGAATGTCACTGAGCCTTAAAGATGAGCTTGGATGAGGCATACACAAGCAACCATCTACAGTTTAATAAAGCTCAAAGCATCATATTAGTGCACAATGAATTTTGCAGTGTTTATTCGAAGCATCTCCAGCCGATTTGACACCTTCTGGACTGCATTTGGTCCCAGAGTACTCACTCAGTGTTGAATTAACACTGCATTTGGACTGTGTAGCTCAACACCCAACAGCATTGTTGTGAATGTGTACAATTGTTGTTGTGGTTGTGAGTTTACAGTACTTTAGGTTGTGGTTTGGGAAGAGCGCTCATCGTAGCCCGTATACATGTATGGCAGACATTACTGCCATTGACTGCCATTGGTTTGGTTCCAGATGTAATTACACATAGGTACAACACGAGTAGTATGATATTACAAAGTTGAAATCATGCAATATCATACCACTAGTGTTGTAATTACATCTGTAAAAAGTACTTCTACTTCTACTACTTTGTACTGTATATCTCTGGGGTGTGTTTTTCGAAAGCGTAGTTGTTAGCCAGTTTGCAACTTGGGTAGTTGCCAATGGGAAATTGCATTGCAAACAACAAAGTAACTGGCAACTATGGTTTTGAGAAATGCACCCCTGATTTGGGATTCTGTCCCTCACTGATGAGCCAGTTCAAGAGTTGGAGTAGTACCCAAAGGGGTAGTCAGTTTTTTTGCAGGCACCGACAGGTGGGCGAGGAGAATGAACAGCCAATGCTCTCTCCGATCCTCTTCCATGACAGGTCAGGTACCCTGCCTTTGGTTCTGTCTCTGCACACTGCTCCCTTTGGGCCGCTTGTTGGGGGGCATAAATGCAGTTTTGTTGTTTGCGCTGTATGCTGTGGTGTGATGCGCCACTCTGACAAGTAGGGTTTTTACTTAATCCACGTAAGACAATATTATATATTCGTTACTGCCATAATATCAAGACAGAGTTGTTTTTTTATATTGTTTTAGGGGCTTTTATGCCTTTATTGACAGGACAGTGTGAGATGGTGACAAGTAGCGAGCAGGACAGAGAGACGAGGGAGTATCAGGAAATGATGATTCTGAGAAAAAGTCCGCTTACCCGAAACGTCACGAAAAAATAAAATATTGGGAGCAAAAGAAATCCTGGTCGTGCAGCGGACTTTTTTTCTCAGAATCATCTAGTCACTTGTGGTCCTGCTCCCAGGTCAGACGTTCCTGTGGATGTGCGAGCTTTCCACCATTACCTCAGTATCAGGAAATGACCCCGGGCCGGAGTCGACTCCGGGTCCCCGGTGAAGCAGTGCAGTGCCCTACCGCTTGAGCCACGGCTGGGCCAAGACATGAGTTGTAATGTGTTTTGGAAACAGTGTCTTGAATGTAGTAATATTTTTGTCCAGACAACAGTGAGGCGTTCCACAGGTGGAGCAGTATGCAGCCGCCGGAGGCTATATGCCTCTTTAGGCTCTTGTCATTTTGTCATGAGCAGATGGTCTGCTGTCAGGTATGCCACAGTGTCCTCCACAGGTCACTTGTTCACTACTCCTTTTTCACGTCCTCCTCTCCCTTTCTTTCGTTTCCTCCTCCTCATCCCTCCATCATCCCAGTTGTTCATATCCCACAGACGTTAAAGGCATGTCCCCCTCTTCACTCTGTGCTGGTCTCCTTTTTTCCATTTCCTCTCATTCCTTTTCATTAATTCTCTCTTTCTCTTTCTCTTTCTTTCTCTCTCTCTCTCTCTCTCTCTCTCTCTCTCTCTCTCTCTCTCTCTCTCTCTCTCTTTTCTTTCTCTCCTTGTCGTTCTCTATATATATCTTTTCCTCCTTCTACTACCTCCTGTCCATAATGTGTGTCCCTTCCTCACCCGTTGTCTATTCACCAAGTCAGACATCCGGGAATTTTTGTGTGAATGACAACATTCCGCCATATTGAAGCTCTCCTCTCCATGGGTGTATTCCAATATGCGACCTTGCTTCCTCCACTTGTGCTTGTCTCCTCGCCCCACCTCCTGGCCCTCCTCCGTGGAGAAAATGATAAAGTTTCCCAGCTGTCAGCCTAGCCACAACAACTTTTTGGTTTTTCATTCACCATCCCAATTGTAAATGGGCTAAAGACTTTACAATTGAGCTTTTACAAGATATTGAAATATAATGCTGTTGTCAGTGATGTCATCATGACATATTACTTCCTGGTACGAGTCCACAAGCACAAGTGGAGGAAGCAAGGTCGCATATTGGAACGCACCCCATGTCTGTGTGTCTGGGACTTCTGGCTCCAATATTGCTACGTCTATCGCTACAGTATAGCCCCCTGCTGTGAAGCTTGGTGACTGCAACTCTAAGGTTGTCTGCATTGCCATTGAATATGTTAGTTAATAAGAGCCTGTCCTTGGTCTCTCTCTTTCTCTTTCTCTCTCTGTCTCATGCTCTCCATCTTCTCCTCCTCTTTACCTCTACCCTCTGTGTCCCTTTATCCTTCCTGTTAGGGATGCAAATTATCGATTAATTTATTAATCATTAGTTGATAGCCTTATTGATCGACTTACGATTAATTGATAAGCGGCGTTTTCCCCCCGAAATCTCAATGTTTCTCGAAGAAAAAATAATAAATCTAAATAATTTAAAAAGGTGATTTAAATATTCCCACTATTCACACCCCTCTTCACACAAACTCTTCAGATGCTGATTTCACCTGGGTCTCTTGTCAGTTGAATTGTCGATTAATTGCGATTAATGTTTTTTAATCGATTAACGCATCGTTTGCATCCCTACTTCCTGTTATATCCATATTCCCTGTGTCCCCTCCTCACCCTTTCTCTAGCTACGCCAGCTCCAGTGGAGGCATGTGTCTGCAGTGCTGTTCCTTGTGTGTGTGTGTGTGTGTGTGTGTGTGTGTGTGTGTGTGTGTGTGTGTGTGTGTGTGTGTGTGTGTGTGTGTGTGTGTGTGTGTGTGTGTGTGTGTGTGTGTGTCGGGGACATCTGGCTCCATTAAAGGGGCACCTGGGAGACCTTGGCCATTTCATTAGAGGCTCCGTCGCCGTAGTTACCGGGGACACCTTGACCTACTCCGTGTCCTTCCGCCCATCCAGCCCAGCCTGCCTGACGGCTCCCTGATTACAACGCTGCTGTCATCTGGAGGGGGAGGGGGGGGTGGTTGTGTGTGTGAAGGGGGGGTGAGGTGGTGGATGGGGTGGGGGGTCGTTGGAGGAGCGAGGATGTCTGTGTACAGTTCTGTGTCTGTAGTTGCATAGTTGTGTGTGCGCGCATGTATGTGTGTGTGAATGTGAGGTAGAGTGTGTGTGTGTGTGTGATAGAGAGAGAGCGAGGTAGAGCGAGAGAGAGTATGTGTGTGTGTGAGAGAGAGAAACAGAGAGTGAGGATGAGAGAGAGACAGAGAGACAGAGAAAGAGAGATTGAAAGAGAGCAAGAGAGAGGGTATGTGTGTGTGCGTTTGTGTGAGTGTGCGTGTGTATGTGTGTGTGTGTGTGTGTGTGTGTGTGTGTGTGTGTGTGTGTGTGAGAGAGAGAGAGAGAGAGAGAGAGAGAGAGAGAGAGAGAGAGAGAGATTGAGAGAGAGAGAGAGAATGTGTGTGTTTTCAGGGAGGCTGGATGCAGTGTTGCCAGATTGGGCTGTTTCCTGCCCAATTGGGCTGCTTAGGATGGCTGAAGAACCCGCCCAATTTTTGCCATAGAAATCAATAGAATTGGATGGGATTTTGTGCTTCTAGGTGGGTTTTGAGCATTTTTTGGGCTGGAAATCATCAGCATCACCTGGCAACCCTAGCTGGATGCTGGAGGCTGGAGGCTGGTGTCTGCTCTGCCCTGCTCTGCCGATATTGATCTGGTTATCTGCACAGGGTCTCTGTGGGCGCCCCAAGTTGGGGACCAGAGTGTCTTGCTGGCCTTGAGCCAGTATGTGACACCAGTGACTCAGACCATATATTTGGAGAGAGAGAAAGAGAGTGCAGGTTGTGTGTGTGTGTGTGTGTGTGTGTGTGTGTGTGTGTGTGTGTGTGTGTGTGTGTGTGTGTGTGTGTGTGTGTGTGCATGTGTGTGTGCGTGTGTTCTGCTTGTAATACAGTATAACCCCCTGTATGAGTTTAAAGGACCAGTTCAGTCAATTTCAACATGCAGTTGCAGTTCCAGTTCCATATATTTGGAGTAGGCCTATGTTATTTAAAAAAAAAAGTAAACAAACGCTGCCCCCATTAGAATAGCTCATATCTCGGAAAGGGCTTAGCCGAAAAATGTGGCATCATCGGGTACTGACAAGTCAAGGGTAGCGTGAGCAATACAACAGCATATTGACATTGACTGAACTGGTCCTTTAATGAAGAAGTTGATGAAAGAAAGACGATGTTGCTGTGAAGCTTGGTGACTGCAACTCTAAGGTTGTCTGCATTGTCATTGAATATGTTGGTTAATAAGAGCTTGCTGCCACAGCCTGTCCTTGGTCTCTCTCTCTCTCTCTCTCTCTCTCTCTCTCTCTCTCTCTCTCTCTCTCTCTCTCTCTCTCTCATACATATCTCTCTATCTAAATCTCCCTTCATCTCTTCTTCCCCTTCGCTGCCTCTGGACAGGCAGAGAAGAGATAGCGCCCATATTACAAGTGTAAGCTGCTTAATCTTGTTAGCTACGTACTTAGCCTTGTCACACCTGTAGTAACGTATTCAAGTTTTAGCATGAAAAGGTTATTATTTTTATTTTACATGTATCATACATGTACCATTTGTTTAGTAAATTACCTAGCCCTTAGGCAGAGAGAGTAGAGAGAGAGAGATTCCATTGGCCCATTGTTTCAGGGTTCTACTATTGCAAGGGGGAGGGGGGGAATCCCCCTTTAGGCAGACCTAATTACTGTTCTATTCATTGTTACAACAGGTTACAATTTGTAGGAGTATTATGACACGCCCCTTTAGGCAGACCTGAACCTGGTCATGTTAGGTGCCCATTAGCAACCTATTACATTGGCATATCTCTATACTTAAAGAATCTCTGCTTTAGGTTTGTGGGAGGCTCATCATGAGGCCTGGAGGTGAACACAAGGGATGGGTGTTGGTAAAGGGTTCACGATTCAATAAGCACCACGATACACATGCCACGATGCGATTCCATCACAGTGCGTTCTGATTCATTTACTATTGCGATGTAAATGTGTGAAAATACAGCTCATTCGTCAGTTGTTGTGTAGCATTCATGAATCGATTCATTTTGTTTAAGCATTTTAGCATCTGGGAGAGCTTCCACCACAACAGAATTATTACTTGCTCTCTACTGAACAAAATGAACCAGTGACAAATAGAATTTTATTATTATTAAATAATTGATTGTCATGAATCAATGCAGTATATAGTGAAAATAAGTATTGCTATACCTTGTCATGAATGGATGCAGTATATCATGAAAATAAGTATTGCGATGCATTGTCACGACGATTTTTTGCACACCCCTAGTGAACACCTTATCTGGGTATGATATGACTAAGCTAGAACTAGGCACTGAGAGCTCCGGGGAATACAAAGATTTAATCAAAAGCTCTTAGCCCCTTAAGACACGGCCCCTTTTATATAAATTATCTGTTACCAGAATGGCAATGACCAAGTCGTAATGTACTACTACTAAAGGCCCAATGCATTGTCATAGTGGTGTAGTACTACTATGTTATTAAAGTTTTTTCAGTGACTAGTTCAACATTCCAGTGGTGGAACGAGCGGTGTGTACTGTTCATATACATAGTGCCTTCATCCATGCCTCTTTTTAGGCCTAGGATCTGCCTTGAACAATCTGATGTGCAGACAGCCTTGGTATGAAAACCATGTTAGAAAGTCTCCATGGCTGAAGATCCCTTGAGCTAGGCACTTAACCGCACAATTACAACTTATAACCAATACCGTGTATTAGGGGTGGGCGATATGACGATATAAATCGTGAATCGTGATATCGAGTACAAGATCGTCTCGAATCTGCCAAAGTGAAGAAATTGTATAGATCGTCATGCAGTGAGGATGTTTACTATCAGTATCAAAGTGATGTTTACTTACTTGTGTTGTTGTCTTCACTTTTTATTCTTTACATAATTGTATTCTAATTGTGCACTTTATGAGCGTGTCATCAGTGTGTTAACATTTTATTAACTGCAAATTACAAATGGCAAGCATATCAAAATTGATTTTGTTGTTTTTATTTTTTGGATGGAAGATTATGAAAAAAAAAATGAAATCGAGATTTCATATTGAAAAATCGTGAAATTACATTTTTGCCATATCGCCCACCCCTACCGTGTATAAATAAGTGTAAGTTGCTTTGGATAATAGCGTAAGTTGAGTGTACTGTAATGTAATATTACTGTGGCTGGGACTGGACTGTCCACCTGGCGCTGCAGCATCTGTGGGGGGCTCCTGTGGTCTGTCTGCTACTTTCCATTTACAGCCATGATACTGGAGCCGGTCCAATGCAGACAACTCAGCCGTGGGTTAATGAAACTAGACATTTGTGTGTGTGTGTGTGTGTGTGTGTGCGTGTGTGTGTGTGCGTGTGTGTGTGTGTGTGTGTGCACCCGCGTGTCCACGTGTGTGTGTGTTTGTGTGCGTGCATGTGCGCATGGGCAGGGGTGTGTGTGTGTGTTTGTGTGTGTATGTGTGTGTGTGTGTGTGCGCGTGCGTGCGTGTGTGTATGTGGGGGTGTGTACTTATGACATTTTCATCCTATTTGTGGAAAATGTTACTGGGCTGCCTCCAAGCCTCAGCATGGCTCAGTGTACCCAGAAGGGGGGTGGTGTTTCTGCTGGGTGACATACACGTAGCAAGGTGGCAGCAATTAAAAAAAACACTCTGGACTTGCAGTCTTCAATAACATAATGTGTGTCTGTGTGTGTGTGTGTGTGTGTGTGTGTGCCTGCGTGCGTGCATGCATGCCTGCGTGCGCGTGTGTGTGTGTGTATTGTGTGTGTGTATTGTGTGTGTATTTGTTGGTACCTTGATAATTAAAGCTAGAGAATATTCTGCACACTTGAAAATTTTGCATATACTGCTACCAAAGTCAAACGGTTTTACATATTTACATATGTAACAAAGAATTACATATTTAATGCCGGTTCTAAAGCCATTTGTTGAAAGAGGGAACGAAATCGGTCTCAAAATGACCTAAAATAGTTACAATTCAGTGGTTGGCAATCCCTTTAGAGCTGCATTTTTCTGTAGTCCGTTATTCTCCTCTCTCTCCTCCTCTGTCTTATCTCCTTCGATCTCATGTTTCAAATACTAAGGGATTTTCACATGAAGCTGAATTTGCCATGAATAATTCCGTCATAATTACAGGGGATGTGGAGGAAGAATGTGATGCTGAACACGATTCCCTGAACGTACTATATTGCTGACGGGAAAAGAAAGAGAGGCTCACGGCACACAGCTTTATTCGAACCACAAATATCTCATCATCACCTCAATACTCTCCGCATCCCTTTGTCAACATTGCTTTCTTTACCTCTGTTTGTGAATCATGCCTTTGTTTTCTCTCTCTCTCTCTCTCTCTCTCTCTCTCTCTCTCTCTCTCTCTCTCTCTCTCTCTCTCTCTCTGGCTCTATTTATCTCTGTCTCTGTAACACCATTTGTCTTTCTATTTATGCTTCTTGCTATCTCCTCTATTCTCTCACCTCCTGGCTCTCCCTCTCTCTCTCTCTTTCTCTTTCTCTTTCTCCCTCTTCCCCTCTTCCTGCTGCCTGGCACCCTATCCCCATCCCCCCTGCGCTGATTACAAGCAACAGACCAGCTCCATTAAAATGATTGTATTTCTCTATATTTCTCTCTCTCTCTCTCTTTCTCTTTCTCTTTCTCTCTCTCTTTCTCTTTCTCTTTCTCTTTCTCTTTCTCTCTCTCTCTTTCTCTTTCTCTCTCAACTGCACTGGGCACTGCTTGAGTGGCTGCCACAGGTTCACTCAGGGCCACTGACGGCTTTGGACTGGCCCGAGACAAAGACATCTGAAAGGACCATGCACCCAATACTGTACATACAATGTCATGACAACTAGGGATGCAAATTATCGATTAATTAATGAATCATTAGTTGATAGCCTTATCGATCGACTTACGATTAATTGATAAGCGGCATTTTTTCTCCAAAATGTCAATGTTTCTCGAAAAAAACATAGGTGATTTAAATATTCCCACTATTCACACCCCTCTTCACACAAACTCTTCACATGCCCATTTCACCTGGGTCTCTTGTCAGTTGAATTGGCGATTAATTGCGATTAATGTTTTTAAATCGATTAATGCATTGATCGATTAAAGTCGATTCATCGATTAATCGTTTGCATCCCTAATGAGAACCCAATTCTGTCCCCACTCCCTGGGCCGGGGACAACTGGCCCCCTTGTCCTCCCCTGTCGTCTTCATGCCAGTGATCAGCCAGGACTCTTGTCTTCCCTCTGGAAGGCCTTTCAGTACTGTGAGGCTTTTTGTGTCATGGATGGAAGGTTTCCTCTTTGCTCCGGGGGGCCTTTTCCAGGCTTATAGCACGGATGACAATGATTTCTTTTCCACAGCTAATGGCACCTTACAAGTGTTTTTTCTTTCTTTCTTTTTTAAAAAAAAAAAAAAGATATTTTTTGGCCTTTTGGGCCTTTATTGCAGATAGGCCAGTGGAGAGTGACAGGAACTTAGTGTGGACAGAGAGATGGTGTAGGGTTGGGAAGTAACCCTGGCCAGTTTCGAACCTGGGGGCCCCTGGGGATGCAAACCCATATACGGTAGCTTAGCGCGCTGCGCCTAGGAGGTGTTTTTCTTTATGATGTCCTCTATTATACTGTCATTGTCTTTGCTGTTATAGTTGCTCATCATCATCATCATCACCTTCATCATCTTCATCGTCATCATCTTCTTCTTCTTCTTCTTCTCCTTCTTCTTCTTCTTCTTCTTCTCCTTCTTCTTCTTCTTCTTTTGACAATGAGTTTCACGCTACCACTTTGGAAAATGTGCCACTTTCACTCGAACAAACGGTCTGATTTGGGCAGGTGTTGCTGAGATAGAGCTCGGTGAAAGCAGTTACTTTCACACTTCTGGGGTTGTGTTTTTTTCTGGTCTCATTGTTCCTCTGAAACAAAACCCAGACCATAACTACCCCAACCCTCTTCCCGATTGTCACAGCTGTCTTGGCGCTCTTCCCATGCCATGTGTGAGGTTGAGCATGCACAGTGGGTAAGTATGTGTTTGAATAGTGAGTATGTGTGGTGCATGTGTATTCCGATATGAGCATTTTGTGTGTGCGTGTGCGTGTGTGTGTGTGTGTGTGTGTGTGTGTGTGTGTGTGTGTGTGTGTGTGTGTGTGTGTGTGTGTGTGTGTGTGTGTAGGTGTGTGCACTCATGTGCATGAGTGTGTCTTTCTCTCTATAGCTCTTTCTTTATATGTGTGTGTGTGTGTGTGTGTGTGTGTGTGTGTGTGTGTGTGTGTGTGTGTGTGTGTGTGTGTGTGTGAGAGAGAGAGAGAGAGAGAGAGAGAGAGAGAGAGAGAGAGAGAGAGAGAGAGAGAGAGAGAGAGAGAGAGAGAGAGAGAGAGAGAGAGAGAGAGAGAGAGAGAGAGAGAGAGTCTGACTATGTGGGAGACAGAGAGGGCAAACATGTGAGGGCCAGGAGTGAATGGAAGGAAGGCAAAGGTACTCCTCAGAGTGTGACAGTAAATGTATTGTGAAAGTCTGCACCCTCTTTGCAGTACACAATTCTAAAGCATTTCTGTGGTTCTTACGCTCCAGTCCCCGTTGTGCCAAGCCTCTCAGGGGTGTACCTGAGTCATGTACCTGTTTTCAGCTTGGCTGCTTTGCTGCCTCTAATATATTCCTGCTTTCTGAAGTGACGTCTCCAAGGAACATAGTTGTTGATGCATTGTGAACAACACTGCTCTCACAATTGTGTTCTTTGACGCTGTGTGTGTGTGTGTGTGTGTGTGTGTGTGTGTGTGTGTGTGTGTGTGTGTGTGTGTGTGTGTGTGTGTGTGTGTGTGTGTGTGTGTGTGTGTGTGTGTGTGTGTGTGTGCAGCGCACGTGTGTGTGTGTGTGTGTGTGTGTGTGTGTGTGTGTGTGTGTGTGTGTGTGCGTGTGTGTGTGTGTGTGTGTCTGTGCGTGTGCGTTTATGCATGGGTGTGTTGAGGTGTGCAATTAGGTGTTTGGTGGGTTTACGTGTGTGTCTTTGGTGTGATAAAATGTGTGAAGGCCTATATGGTGTGTTAAGTTGTGTGCTTGGTTTGTGTAGGTTGCCTTGTTTTTTTCTCTCTACAAGAATTTAATCAAGGAGAATTTCTTTGTCAACATGGAGGTTGTTGTTGACAACAGATGAAGACTTGGAAATCACCACAACACAGGAGGACTGGGTTACCGTGGCAACGGTCTCCCTGACTCTTGCGTGTATGTGGTGTAGTGGTGGTGGGGTGGGTCATGTGTTGATGTTGCTGTCTGAGTTCACGTGGCTCTAAACAAGCAAGTGAAGTATGAGGAGGGAGGGAGGGAGGGGAGTCAGGGCCGGGTGAACACACAGGCTAGATATGGCTGCAGCCCAGGGGCCCCCACCTGCCAGGGGGCCAAAAGTGCCAAGGTCTCCACCACCGCCCATTCTGTAGTGCACTATGAGCGTATTTATAACAAATTGTAATGTGCATCATAATGATAAGGCATTATAAGCCAGATGTATAGTTCTAACTGTTGATATAATACACCATGAAGCATTATGATGGTTGTTTACTGTTGATAGACTAGCATGTAATTGTGTCACTGTCTATGTATATTTGTGGCGAAATTAGCCCTCCAGGGGGGCCCACAGCAACTTTTAGCCCAGGGGCCCCAGGTGATCTATCCTAGAATACAAGAGGGGGTGGGGTGGGGGGTAGTTAGAGGTGGGACACGCCTCCGCTGGCTGCTACCTTATTGGGTACAGCTGTTCTCCACTCACGTGGATGAGAGCCCCATTTAAGATGGTTTCCCCTTGGTAATGGTGGTAGAAGCAGAGAGGTTGGGGAGTGGGGATGGGGGTTGGGGGTGTAGAGGATTGGGGTCAAGAGGGAGAGAGTGTGTTTAGAGGGTGGAGATGTAGGGGGCGGTACAGGGGGTGGGGTTGGGGAGTGAGGATGGCGGAGTGTTGAGGATTGGGGGTAAGAAGAGAGTGTTTCAAGAGAATGGAGATAAGGAGGGGTAAGAGCATGGGTAGTGGGCTTGCAGATGGGGATGGATAGGGGGGAGTAGAGGGGGTGGGGGAAGAGGGGGCTAAGGAAGTGTGGCTAGACCAGTGGTTCCCAATCTCTTTTGAATTAGCGCCCCCTGATCCTCATCATAAGACTCGGAACGCCCCCTTGACCTCATTATAAGCCAGCCAACGTCCCCCTTAGCATTAAAAAATAAGTTGGACTAAAGCCCTCCAATGGTTGAGAAACACTTGGCTAGAGGATTTAGATGGAGTGGTGGTGGGGGGAGAGGATAGGGAATGGGTAGTTGTGGTGGTGGAGATGGAGATGGGGGTCACTCTGCTACACATGCACTGTCACTGAAGCATTTAGACAAGGCAGTATTGGCTGCCAGCATAATATTCACCCGCTCTTCTCCTCAGCTTGTGAGAGATGCAGATTTGCTTCTATTCTGAGATGAAGCAAAAAATAATCAGCTTTGATGTGCTCACATCAGAGATCGTTCAACTGGTTCATGACTCAAAAGATGGCAACACGATTTGATTTCCTAGATAAACTGTGTGTGAGAGAGAACCAGGAATTGGGCGGCCCAGTCTAGCATGTACACACAACAGTCTGCCTGTATCTCTTGTTTACCATGCCATTTGAAGGTAAACTTGTGTTTCTTTCATTTTTTTCTGACTGGTTGTCCTCCCTTCTGCCTGCCCTTGTTTTCATCAAATGCATTACCCTGTGCTCTGCAGACAGTCTTGGAGTGAACACCAATTGATGGTGGTAGTTGATATTCATGAAAAAGACGGCATTTATTTGTGAGTTGACAGCATATACATTCTGGAAATAAAGTACTAAAAATATTACACACTGCAAAATGTAAGCCCTTGTGGCACGACCCCTGTGATCAGCTGTTACCAGCTGTTATCAGAGTGGTAATGGGCAAGTTGTGAAGTACTGTATGACTAAAGGCTCATTGTATTGTAATGTTTAAGTATTATAGTACTATAGTGGTAAAGTCTTTTCAGCGACTGGTGCAGCGTTCCACTGGCAGAGCGGTGCACATTGTACGGCTATGAAGTGTTTTCCTTGTGAAAGTGTAGGCTCTGCTGCAGTTGATACTGGAGGATCTGCCAATGCCCACCGACTCGCTGACATCTGGCCATGAGGTCTACAATTAACCTGTCCATAAGCCTGCCTACGCACCTTCAATTCAAATATAGCACACAAAGGCCTGCTTTGCTCTGGTACAGATTGTATTGCAGTCACCCGTGTCAATGGAAGTAGTCATAGACTACCACACAAATACGTTGTATAAATACAGTATGTGAAGCACTCCTAACGCGATTCATGATTTTTTTTTTTTTTTAATGAAGAGAGATTAGACCAGGGGTGGGGAACCGTTTTCATTCGAGGGCCTCCTCAAACTTGATTAAGTCCTCCAAGGGCCATACTATGAACACAGACCAGGATATTCCCCTGCACGTTAGGCCTATATTGAAGGTGGTCCCCTTTACAACAGGTCCCACCTTCACAAGGTCCCCTGAAAATATAACGTAGTTGTATTGCAAATGTAATTTCTAAGAATTCTTTACAAAACATGTCATATTTCAAGTGAAACTGCATAACGTTAAAATTATACCAGGAGCCGGATAGGGCGGCTGTAAATGGCCCACAAGGCATAGCCATACCTGTCAACCATCCCTAATTTCCCGGGAAACTCCCTAATTTTGACTAATTTTCCGATTTTTTCCCGCTTTGAAAAATTTCATGGATTTTTCAAATTATCAAAAAACACCGTCGGTCCAGTAATTATACCCACGGCCCTGTCCGACGAGCCACACCCCCTCTTGAAGAGAGAGACAGAGGGTCTTGCTTATGAAGCTACCTGCTAGGAGATTACTAGCCTATGCCAGATGCCACCAAGAATTGAAGTTCCTTGAAAATACGAGCTGTCACTCTCGAGCGCCGTAGCGCTTGTGCGCCCACTCTTTTCCTCAGAAACTGTCAGTTCATGCAACGTATAAACAGCCTCGGAACAGCGAATCATATCACAACCTGTAGGCTACCAGCACAAAGTTTTGCACGAACAGACAACTTGTGTGACAAAACAACAAGAAGAAATGCACATTTCATTGTTTTGTTTTCATTGCATTGTTTCTCCACGCTGTAAAACGTGTGCTGAGGGATTTTAGACAGGACTGTCTTTGCACGCGCGCTGTGAAAAGCAGAGTAGAACGCACCGTCCGATCCGTCTCTGTCATCCCGTTGACTGTCAGAATTTGGCCTTTAGAAAAATTCCCGAATTTTGGGAGCTCAAAGTTGACAGGTATGGACATAGGTTCCCCACCCATGGATTAGGCAATTGCATAAAAGTACATAGGCAGGCAAGTCTATGGCCCAAGCTAGACACCAGCCACCAATAAGATGGCTATTTTTTACGAAGGGCTGCACAGCGGTGTGTCCATGAGGAATGGAATTCCCCTGCTGTGTAGGGCCCACTGGAGGCTATTAGAGAGAGAGAGAGAGAGAGAGAGAGAGAGAGAGAGAGAGAGAGAGAGAGAGAGAGAGAGAGAGAGAGAGAGAGAGAGATGTTTATGCCTGCGTTTGTTCTCAGGAAGGGAGGTGATGGTAAATGCCTCCCTTTCCTCTCAAGGCTGTGTGTGTGTGTGTGTGTGTGTGTGTGTGTGTGTGTGTGTGTGTGTGTGTGTGTGTGTGTGTGTGTGTGTGTGTGTGTGTGTGTGTGTGTGTGTGTGTGTGTGTGTGTGTGTGTGTGTGTGTGTGTGTGAATACGACAGGAAGACAGCTGATGTTGTGGAGGATATAGGGTGCCGTGCTACTCTAGGTGAAAATAGGATACCAGATGTCACCCTCTCACTCTCTCTCGGTCCCCACACTAGCAGCTGGGTATTCAGATCCACTACTTTCATTTACACTGGTGTTTAATGGTCACTTCAGAATGCAGCCATATGTCTAAGCCTTACTTTCACTTTCTCTGCAAACATTAAGACATATCTTTGGTGTGGTGTCTTGTGGTGTGGTGTTGTGCTGTTTATTCCTGTGCACCTTCCCTGCCTTGTTCACCTTTGTGTGTGTGTGTGTGTGTGTGTGTGTGTGTGTGTGTGTGTGTGTGTGTGTGTGTGTGTGTGTGTGTGTGTGTGTGTGTGTGTGTGTGTGTGTGTGTGTGTGTGTGTGTGTGTGTGTGTGTGTGTGTGTGTTTCTGAGTACATGAAGTTTTATATTTCCTCACCTATTATCTTCTCCTTACTGCACGTTTTGTTTTGGCATGTTGACTGTAGACAGGATATGACCAGAAGAATCTGCTCTTGTGCCAAGATTTTGCAGTTAGTTAGTTCATTTTATTTGTTAAGCTATTGATAGGCCTAGTTAATATTCTGTCACTGTATACCTATGCTAAAAAATAATGCAGTTATTGGTGTGGCTAATTACTGTGCCTGAGAAAGGACAACACGTACACAATAAGGCTAGAAATCATAGCCTGCTGTGTGTATAGGCTGCAGTGATTGCCTGCAGCCTCTTTGTGCATATGGGGTCGCCGGCAGGACTATTCACTATTTGCTGAAACTACTCAACTACATCATTACACCGTTGCTATGACAGTACTGAGTGCCTTAAGTAACAGATTAAGACATAGTCATTACAATTTTGGTGACAGTAAGGTCATAATATAGGCTCTGTGCTAAAGGGTTTAGTGTGCAAAATGCATCCAAGCTGGGTCTTCATCTATGCTTTCAGTCTCACTTGAAAAATAGAACCCTCAGCGTATTCTGATTCTCCGTATTGGAGAATTATATTGAGTTTGCTGTCCTGGTGTTGCTAGCATTCCCTACACATGCCCACATTCCCCTCAAATTGAGTTGCAGACATAATGAATGAGCATTGGCCACAGTTACTCTGAACATACTTGACGTAATCGGTACAAACACTTGGATTTTGCTGGGATTTGTTTTATTTTATTATAATTCACAGGCTACTGATACAATGTGATTTGACGGTAATTGGATATTTGTGAAATCAATGTGCAAAAATGGAATCCTCCTCAACAGCTGATGTCAGCAATAATGTAAAATTGAATATTTGAAATATAATATATAACATATATTAAGTTATACATTTAACAATAGTATGGCATTGTAACAATTACACATAGCCCCATAATGCATGTCGTCCCACCAGTGGAACGCTGTAATTGAAAAGTTGATTACCATAGACTATGATAGTACTACACTGTGACTACACTACTGTGACAAAACACAGGGCCTTTAGTAATGCACTCTGGTCACTCTTGGTCATTGCCATTCTTCTAACAGCAAATGTATAACTCTCTGTTTTAACGATTAAGATCCATTTCCAGAAAATAATACATTTGTAATTCCTTTTTTGTTCCAAGCTCAGAGACAATGTAATCAAAGCCAGTAAACTTCAGCTGGGAAATCAAGCAGACTGAGTTGAGGTAACGCATCTTCTGCCTCAATAAACATATTGATCCTGTTTGGCCTGTCAGTCTGTTAGCCTCACTTAACTTTGTCACAGTCAATTAATCAAGTATACCCAACCACAGCGTCCTCTCTAGCCCCTTTGACAGCAGTCATACATTGTCCCACAAATATACCTCCCTTGAAAGTTGGGGAATGTGTGTTTTGTCATCATAAAGCTAATCACTTCACACCACTTGCTGCTTGGTAGAATACAGAGAGAATGGATTGGCCTGGATGACGTATAGTACCTTCCTTCCTTCCTTCCTTCCTTCCGTCCTTCCTTCCTTCCTTCCTTCCCTTTCTCTATCTTATATCTACATCTACCATCTAAGGAGATGTGCTTCCTGACCTATCTGATGCTGAGTGTTCCCTGTTCTTTGAAAAGAACTATCAAACACCCTAAAGAGGATACACATCAAATGATTTCTTTCTAGGGCAGGAGAGAAATGGATGGAGCCTAGAGTAAATATACAGCGAAATCATGATGAAACTTCTTCGATGACCTCGGCTACTTAGTCCATTTGGTCGTTTCTGGTCTACAGGCACAGCAGTGCTTGCCCTTGGCAACCCCAGAGGAGAGCATGTCCTTGCCTCCCCAAAAACAGGGCCATTAAAAATCCAAGCAAGATAGTCTAACAGAAGCGGGGTTGGCTTCTGCCTCTCGGGACCACCGTTGGATCCATTAAGAGTCAGTTTAGCTCCCTCTCTTCCTCCCTGTCTCTCTTTCCTCTTTCCTCTACTCCTCCCCTCTTCCCCTCCCCCTTGTCTCTCCCCCTTCTTCCTGACCAGTGGCGGAACTAGACATTTATTCTTGGGGGAGCAATGGGGTAGCCACATGAATTTCACAGGGGCATGCTCTTACACAAAGAAAAAAATCACTCAAACACTATAGAATAGATAAAGAGAATGATTTTCTCGGGTTCTTATGACACCTGTGAGTGTTACCAGATTGAGTCGTTTCCGATGTTCATCTATGGGTTAAAGAAGGGCTTTGGGCAGATACATATTCTGTAGATTTGTGTTCATATAAACCAAGACTTCTGTTTAATTCTGGCAGGATTGTATTCTTAAGGCATTCTTTTTAGTATTTTGGGTTGGTAATCATTGGTCACATTTGGCAACCATAACACCCGCTGTGCACCCTACAACTGCACCCTTAAGTTTTAGGTCTCCTATTATGTCAAACAGTAATCAGTTATTTTTTTGTGATTTTTTTGTACGATTTTTTTGTGATTTGACCCTCAGAAACCCATTGCATTGCAAACGGCAAGATTTACAAAGAACTATATAGTGCCTTACATTGACTGAACTTAACTCAAATTAGGCCTACATATCACGCTTAGGTGTCTGAGAGTTAATCAAATTATTTTCTACCATCTGTGTTTTTATGTAATTTCAAATTTCAATGTACATTTCGTGTAACGCGAGTGGGCGGGGCTACTGTCCATGTTCTGGGGGAGCACTTGGGGTAGCCAATCAGATTTCAGGGGGGTCAAATGCTACCCTAGCCACCCCTGTAGCTCCGCCCCTGTTCCTGACTGCAGCCAAAAAGCCTTCTGAAACTTAGGACTCCTCTGAGGTGTCTTTATACTTGTAATGTGGAGAAATGCTGATAGTGAAGGCCTGTGGACTCCAAAGGTGCGGGGGCTAACTAAGGTTTCATTTAGGTTAAATATTCCCTCAAGTCACACAGCTCAGACCAGAGCTTACGTGTATCATCCCAACTTGTCATCTTCTGACTACCTATGAACAGACTGTAATTTTTGACGTCTAATGCATGCAAGTCAAAATGTGACTTGTGGCTGCATAACTTCACTAACAGTTAGGGTTAGGGAAAGGTCTAGGTTTAGGCCACCTAGTCAACATGAGATGTGGCAGGTATGCCCTCAACGTTAAAACCCTCAACAATTGCAGTCTGGTCAACGGTAGTCAGAAATTGACGAATTGGGCTGAAGCTGTTTTGGCCAGAGAGTTGTGTTAATATTCATACGCGTCACTTAGGTCATACTTCATATACCATATAGTCATATAGGTCATACTTCTTATAGGGAGAAATGCTTTGAAAGTTTACCTCTTCAGGCTACTTTTTATAAGGTTAGCTATTGCCTAAATAATAGTCTTACTTCCTCACATTAAATGATGATATAGAAGTTAATTTGACTTGGAGGACCGCAACGGTTTGTGACTTTTTTAATGTTCTTTTTCCTGCCTCAACCAGCTACACCAGCAGGGTACCTGCTGAGAGAGAGGCATCCTCTCATTGGGAAGCTGGTGTCTCTGATGTCACAGGAAGCTCCCTGTGGTCTCAGAGTTAGTGAAAATAGCAAGAGCTGGGCAATATGACAAAGCATGATTATTTTAAAATGTCCCAATTTGTTTCCTCCCCCACAGATTCTTGAGGCTTTTAATGAGATATAACTTTTCCTGTCTGTCATAGCAGACAATATTCAGTATTCAATTTCAATATAATTCATGCAATATATTTTCATATGTTATAGTGTTACCACAACAATTCACGGAGGTGTGTGTGTGTGTGCCACAGGGAGTGGTATATTTTGACTTACAGCTGTGCCGTCTCTGCCATGTGATTGATTAGAAGTGCCCATTGCAACCTGACCTGTAATGATTTAATGACTAATCATGCAGCCTCAGACTTATATCCTACATAAATACATTACACTTAGCTGACACTTTTACCCCAATCGAGTTACAGTTAGGTACAGGATATTGGTTACAGTCCCTGGAGCAGTGTGGGGTTAGGGGACTTGCTCAAGGGTACCTCAGAGTGCAATAGAAAGTGGAAGGGTAGGGTTTGAACCGGCAACCCTCTGTTCTAGAGCCCATCTCATTAACCATTAACGGCATGGTTGCCTCAAACATTACGTCAGAACTCACATACTCTAATTGACATTCTCCCCACTGGTTTACCTTGTTGTTGTTATTGTCGTTTCTTCTTCTTCTTCTTCTTCTTCTTCTTCTTCTTCTTCTTCTTCTTCTTCTTCTTCTTCTTCTTCTTCTTCTTCTTCTTCTTCTTCTTCTTCTTCTTCTTCTTCTTCTTCTTCTTCTTCTTCTTCTTCTTCTTCTTCTTCTTCTTCTTCTTCTTCTCTCTCTCTCTCTCTCTCTCTCTCTCTCTCTCTCTCTCTCTCTCTCTCTCTCTCTCTCTCTCTCTCTCTCTCTCTCCTTGGCATCAGCTGGTTGATGTCTGCAGTTAGGTAACAGTGGCAATCAAATGAACTATGCTATCCTATATCCGTCAGCTTCCAGCGTCTGGAAAGCATCTCATCTGTATGCCATTGGAAGCTCGCCCACCGGGTGTTGTCTGATGAACTTGTCAAACCAAAACAATCTTCTCCAATAGTAGCAATTTTACTTGTTTGTATTTCTGACAGATTGAAGTGAAAACATCCGTGCATTTGTAAGTTTGTCTGTTTGCATTTCTTCAAACAAAAATAATGCTTCTATTTGCGATGCTGTTGTGTCTGAAGCTTTTTTCCATGATTGACCTGACACCTTGAGGAAAATGTTTTGGTCTTTGGCTACATTTTAATTTGGTATTCAGCCATGCTGAACCAGAGCGTTTAAAACCAAGCCAGCAGCCAGCTTCATCAGCTCAAAACAGCTGATATATAACTAAGGTCAAAGCAGAGTTTAATCCTCAAGGAAATGAAATGAAATATGCCAAAGTAAACAATTGCAGAATCATAAAAAAAGGAAAATGATTCACTTGCTTGAACCACAAAAAACTCTTTTGGCTACACTATGAGCCATGTGGTCGGTTTCCTTTTTACACATGAATAAAGTATGATTGTAGTTGGGGCTTATCTCTTTCGGCTTGGCTGATTTCATGTCTGTTAGCTCTGGGCTGTCTGGAGCTAACAGCTGAGGAGCCTTGAGTCACACTTTCAGCTGAAAAGGCCTTCAGTCCCAGCCCTGCCCAAGGTTCTTCGTTAGCCCAGACTGGAATCATGTATGGGTGTGTTTATTTCAGGCCAATGCATGCCGTGTTGAGGTGCAACGCCTTTGCAAGTAAAGTTGTGAAGTGGTACTCAATGCTGCGGGAAGGCACTTTTGTCACGTGAGCAGGTTTGTGCTGTTTTTCCACCGTGTTGGCAAATTCCTGTTGCCGCTGCGATTTTCTGTTGCTAAGCACGACCAAAACCATGGCTAACCCTAACCTGTCAGTAAAGAAACATTTCTGCTGCTTAACTTTTGTCAAGAACAGCGAAACAAGCTAGGCAAATGGCAAAATTGTTGCGAAATTGTTGCGAAATTATGCCTAGACCAAAATCACCCCTAAACCTAACCTGTCCCAGGGCATTGTGGAGCACAAGATAACATGCAGAGTCTTGATGCACAAATGCGACAGACAGTTCAAGTCGGTGTATTATCTTAACGATCATTCCAATCGATCTTAACGACGATTCCATGTCAAAACTAAAGCAACATTCTTCCTCAAAACACACTGCTGCAGATAGCTACGTATGTGTTTGCTCCTTTATGTGTAAATCCGGATTACATGAGTAAACACTTGGCTCAAAGGTCTTCAGAGTGCAGACAATTTACTTTATGTATGAAAACCTTCCGAGAATAAAGAAGTTATGTAACTCTAGGTGAGTGAGAGTCATGAACTAATGAACTCTTTGACCCTTGGTGAAAGTCTATGTAGCTAATGCAAACACCTTATTTGAATGGGAAATTTGTGTAAAATCCCATACAAACATTTAGCGGAAAAAACACTACGAAGAGTAAATTTCACATGCTATTTGGCCCTTCCGTGATACTCAAGTTATCATGGTTCACGTCACTTTGGAAAGGGTCACCCAACACATATTTTTGTTTTGATTTTGCATAGACGCTCCGATTAGACTAAAGCCTCATGAGTAACATATTTTGTCTTTCCTGCTAAGCCTGTGCCTCTCGCCGTGGGTGAAATTGTCCTCTGTTTTTCTGCTCGACAAAGCGTGCAGTTGGGCAGCCAGTAAGCTTTGCCTATTCTCTGCTTCTCTCTTTCTCTCTCCCTCTCTGACATCTCTTTCTTTCTATCTCTCTCTCTCTATTATATCTGTGTGTGTGTGTGTGTGTGTGTGTGTGTGTGTGTGTGTGTGTGTGTGTGTGTGTGTGTGTGTGTGTGTGTGTGTGTGTGTGTGTGTGTGTGTGTGTGTGAGTGCGTGCGTGCGTGCGTGCGTGCATGCATGCGTGTGTGTGTGATGTAATGACTTTATATTTAGACCTACATGCACCTTCCCCACCCATATGTGTGTGGGACAGTGGGAGGTTGGGTGGATCAAACAATGCCCGTCATGATGCGAACCTGCAAAGCAGCTTTGCTGTGCTGTGCTGTGTACTGGCATAGTGTGTGTGTGTGTGTGTGTGTGTGTGTGTGTGTGTGTGTGTGTGTGTGTGTGTGTGTGTGTGTGTGTGTGTGTGTGTGTGTGTGTGTGTGTGTGTGTGGTGTGTGTGTGTGTGTGTGTGTGAGAGAGAGAGAGAGAGAGAGAGAGAGAGAGAGAGAGAGAGAGAGAGAGAGAGAGAGAGAGAGAGAGAGAGCAAGACAGTAGAGATAAAGAAAGACAGCCCAATGTCAAATCCATTTTCTTAAGCACTGGCACTTGCTAACTCATTTGTGCTTTCTGCTTTGGCATCACCGTAGCATTCTCACAGCCTCCCCCTCTCCCTCTCCCTCTCCCTCTCCCTCACCCAGATCTCCCTCTCCCTCACCCTGATCTCCCTCTCCCTCTCCCTCTCCCTCCTCATCCTCCCCCTCTCCCTCTCCCTCCTCCTCCTCCCCTTCCTCTCCCCCTCCCTCCTCCTGCTCTCACTCGTCCTCCCCTTCCTCTTCTCTCCTCCCATTTCCCTCCTCTCCCTCTCCCTCTCTCTCCTGCTCTCCCTCTCCCTCCTCCTGCTCTCCTCTTCTCTCCCCCCTCTCCTTAGCCTGTGCTCTGGAGTTTTGCCCTGTAGGCCAGTTGTAATGACTGCAGCACGGGGGGCAGCCAGCCTGCCTGCCTGCCTGCTCCTCTCTCATTTCTCCATCTTTCTCTCTCCCATCCTTTCCTTTCCTTTCCTTTCCTTTCCTTTCCTTTCCTTTCCTTTCCTCTCCTCTCTTCTAACCTCCTCTCCTCTCCTCTGCTATTCTAACATTTCCTCTCCTCTCCTCTCCTCTCCTCTCCTCTCCTCTCCTCTCCTCTCCTCTCCTCTCCAATTCTCTCCTCTCCTCTCCTCTCCTTTCCTTTCCTCCTTTTTCCTCTCCTTCCTCCATCTTTCTATCTCCTCTCCTCTCCTCTCCTCTCCTCGCCTCTCTTTTCCTCTCTTCTCCTTGTCTCTCTTCTCCTCTCCTCTCCTCTCCTCTCCTCTCCTCTCCTCTCCCTCCATCAATTCTTCCGTCTATCACCATCTATTATTCTCTCTTTCCTCATCTGCCTGGCCTCTCATCCCCTGATACCCCCTCTCTCTCCTCCTACTCCATGACTCATCAAACTCCTCTTGTCTTCACTGCCTGCAATCAGCTCCATCCTCGTGGGGCCTTACACTCTGCTCCCCCTGACATGACCCAGCAGACCTGCCCCTTCCCTTATCTCCTCCTCCCCTCTCTTCTCTTCTCTTCTCTTCTCTTCTCTTCTCTTCTCTTCTCTTCTCTTCTCTTCTCTTCTCTTCTCTTCTCTTCTCTTCTCTCCTCTTCTCTTCTCTTCTCTTCTCTTCTCTTCTCCTCTCCTCTCTCCTTCTCCTCTCCTCTCCTCTCCTCTCCTCTCCTCTCCTCTCCTCTCCTCTCCCTTGCTGCCCTCGGAGGCTGGCAGTGCCAGTGAGTGTCGACTGACAGACAGACTGAGTGATTGTGGGTTGTTAGGGCAGGGCAGACTGGACTGGCCTTATGTGATGTGATGGCCTGAATGAATTGCAGACTTGCTGTGCTGCTGTGTGTGTGTGTGTGTGTGTGTGTGTGTGTGTGTGTGTGTGTGTGTGTGTGTGTGTGTGTGTGTGTGTGTGTGTGTGTGTGTGTGTGTGTGTGTGTGCGTGCGTGCGTGCGTGCTGTGCTGGGGTGTGTGTGTGTGATGGCCTGAATGGATTGCAGACGTGCTGTGTTGTGCTGCGCTGTGCTGGTGTGAGTGGACTGAGGGCATTTTTGTGTCTGAGCCCTGAGGCTGTGAGGCTGCATTGAACTGCTGAACTGTGTGTGCGCCAAGTCAAGTCAGCTTTTATTGTCGGTTTCTTCATATGCACAGGTGTGTGTGTGTGTGTGTGTGTGTGTGTGCGTGTGTGTGTGTGTGTGTGAGTGTGTTGGTCTTTCACATTCACATGAGGGTGTTTTTGTCTCTGTAGGGTCAATGTAAGAGAACTGAGACCAGACAGCAATTACATTGAAGTTCTTCCTTTGTGTGCGTGCGTGTGTGCGTGCGTGCGTGTGTGTGTGTGTGCGTGCGTGCGTGCGTGTGTGTGTGTGTTTGCTGTGGTGCGTGCGTACGTGTGCGTGTGTGTGTGTGTTTTCAGAATATAGTACCTCAGTATAGCTGACACAGAGCACTGAGTACTCCTGTGGAGGTGACTGCTC
This sequence comes from Engraulis encrasicolus, assembly GCF_034702125.1. NCBI lineage: Eukaryota > Metazoa > Chordata > Actinopteri > Clupeiformes > Engraulidae > Engraulis > Engraulis encrasicolus. Next base: position 23,320,126 of record NC_085858.1, read on the forward strand.
AGCTGCTGGGTTGTTCAAGTTCAAATCAGCCATTCCTCCTACTGCCACCTTTTCTCACCACTCCATTCCTTGGCTGTCCCCTGAGTACCTCCTGTGCCCTCTCTCTGTCTCTGTCTCTGTCTCTGTCTCTGTCTCTGTCTCTCTCTCTCTCTCTCTCTCTCTCTCTCTGTCTCTCTCTCTCTCTGTCTCTGTCTCTGTCTCTGTCTCTGTCTCTGTCTCTCTCTCTGTCCATCTCTCTCTCTCTCCCTCTCTCTTCTGCCTCTTCTGTGCCCTCTCTGTTACCCCCCCCCCTCTCTCTTTCCCTTCCGTTGTCCACTCTCCTCCTCACTCCCTCCTCCTCCCTCCCTCCTCCTCTCTCCCTCCTCCTCACTCCCTCCTCCTCCCTCCCTCTCCCATTTTCCCCCCATGCACACAGGTGTGTCAGTTGCTGCCTCCCCACCTCCACCTGGGGTATTTTCCTGGCACAGTTAGGCCCATGGCTCTGGCTTGATGGTTGATTAAAGTGCTCCAGATGACTGTGATTAATTGGAAGAGCAGATTGGCGCCACTGCCAGATTGCAGTTGTGTACACTACCCCCCTGGCATAACTCTGCTCTTAGCATTAGAGCTCTAGGTAGGGATGCACCGATACCACTTTTTTGAAATCCGATACAAGTACGAATACATTAATGTGTGTACTTGCTGATACCGAGTACCGATACCGATACCGATACCTTTTACCACCAAAATACAATGAAATTGTATTGAAATTGTAGTGCTATTTTTATTGTCCATTTCCGTGTAGATTTAAATGTTAGTAAATGTATGAGGTGGCACTTTTTTCCATGCTGCTTTCAAGTCCACAGAACGTGACAAGATTTTTCATTGTTTTGTGTAATAGCAGTATCGTTCTTGGTATCCGCAAGTGCCTGACGAGTATGAGTACGAATATAATGAGCAGTATCGGGTGCCGATACCGATACCAGTATCGGTATCGGTGCGTCCCTAGCTCTAGGGCTGTGTTTAAAGTTACCAGCACAGAGACTATAGGACGAGGGAGAGTTGTACCCAATGGCATTGCATTATTTCGGCATTATGTGACATTTAGTAGAATGTAATATCGTAGGTGTCCAAGATGCACGAGGAAGAGCTAAATAAATGCTATATGTTTTATGTATTTTAGATCGAATGACAATCTGCGACGTTATTATTGATATTTAATGATATTAAAATGTTGAAATGATTTTGTTTGTGTCCATCTCTCCATCTCCCTTTCTTTCGCACTCCTTCATCCTATGGTCCAAGGTCATTTTCGGTCATTTTTGCCTGTGCATGTATAGGCTGTTGCTGAGAGCACAGAGTGCTTGAGGGCACAATAACCCTCATCAAATTCATCAAAGCGCGAGGATGGCTTTCATAATAACAATATACGTACATATGACAAAAATGAAGCACTGGGGTACGGTTGCGAATTGCAGTATTAATAGCATCCTTTGAGCTTTAGCCTAATTGCATTACATCAAATTGCCATTCTAATTACAAACCAATTTATTGTGCAGCCCTTATCAGCCAGCAGTGTCTACTGTCTCTGTTTCTCTAGAAGTAGCTTAGTAACAGCGAAGAAATATTCCTTAAATATGAGCTAATTATGAAACAGGCGACCAGGAATCTGGCTCCTCTTGCCCAAAGCTTTGATCCTCATGACAAACGGCTCTTATAATCTGCTTCTCTCCTCATCACCACTCTCTCTCTCTCTCTCTCTCTCTCTCTCTCTCCCTCTCTCTTGCTCGTTCACTCTCTCACTTTGAGCGCATTCTTTTTTTTGACCATATGAAAGTGGAGTGGCGAGACAGATGTTTTCTCCCTCAAAGCCCATCAGCCATGGCTGCTTTTCTAAGACCTCCTGTGGCTGTCTCTAGCCCCCTCTCTCCTCTCTTCTCTCCTTTCCTCTCATCTCATCTCTCACTCGCTGCCTCTCTAGCCCCCTCTCTCCTCTCTTCTCTTCTCATCTCTCACTCTCTGCCTCTCTGCCTCTTATTCTCCATTGTGTTTCATCACCACACTGTGTCAGTCTGACATTTTGAATGTCTGGGAAAAAAATCGGGTTGCGAAACAATGGTTCTATTCACACAGACCGTCTGCACAAGCACAAACAAATAAAGAATTTCTGGTAGTGTCAGTTGTGTAGTCAGAATAAAAATGAGCAAATACTAAATCAATTGGCCTTACTATTTACCATTTTTTTCCAGGAATATTGAAAGTAAACCACAGAATTACGTAAAGCTCTTTAATGCCTTTAAAGCATGGGATGAATAAAGCACATCTAATACTTCAACTATTCATGTATGCATCAACCTATACATTTATATTTTTGATAAAATTGACTTGAATAGAATTGACTTAATCTAACTTCCCATCTTGCCTTGTGCTTGTGGCCTCGTGATGACGTCACTGGCAATAGAAGTTTATTTCAATATCTCGCAAAAGAGCAATTTATTAAATATAATTTCCTCATTTGCAATCAGGATGTTGAGTGGAGAATAGTCCCCCAAAGGTTGTTGTGGTTAGTTTGACAGCAGAGAAACGTTCTCCACGGAGGTGGGGCGTCAGCGATGTGCGAGGCCACAAGCACAGGTCAAGGACAGGAGTTCAGGTTTCGGAAAGAACCCCTGGGTTGGGTCTTCAGGAGAGAGATTACTTGTGATGCCAGATGACCAACCCAAACAATCAGCAAACGGTGGAGGGTTCAGTCTGGTGGGGCGAAGGATGATGCATTACATGCAAGCAGAGTACATGTAACAACTGTAGCGATTGGATATATACATGGGTTGCACGTTTGTAAACATCCCCAGCTGCTCACCCCTGGTTACCCACTCTTCAACCTCTGATTGTTGGAAACTGCTGTCACTCAAGAAATGAGCTCACATGGTTGGCTACTTAGCATTTTGCCCCTCCTCACAACACGAATGTTTGTAAACATGAAACCTACTATAGAAACATATTTCAAAGTTCGCCCTTCCCGCCAGTGATTGTATCTCCGTTTGACCATCTGGATGGCGTCAATGGCGTTTTAGTAGTAGCACATATTAGTGAGGTCCAACTACCCGGGCTCCACCCTAGCGGTGACGCAACACCTTCGGCTCAGCTACACACACTAGGGCCAGGAGCTTGTGTATGACGATTCCGTTCCCTCCACCCACTTTGTCTGGAACCAATCAACTGAGCTTTTCCAACCGTCCTGGGTAGAGGCGTGTTCAAGGCAGTGGCGTGATTTAAGCAGAGACGTTCTAAATGTTTGGTTTAAACTTCGGCACAGCCCTCAACCAGTAGCAAGCCGAGGTAGGCGGGTTAACCAGGCCATTTGGAAACACTGATCGTTATAGTCCTGGTCAGACCAGAATCGCGGTACGTGATCTGAAGTCTATGAAAATCAGGCAAAAATCAAGGTCCAACCACACCTAATGACACTATTGTGCTGATTAAAGTTTTTTTTTTGCTGGATTACCTAAGAAGCATTTCCATTATCATACCAGAATTACCAGTAAATGTATGGCCATTAGCTGTGGTTGTACCAGAGAGAGTAGAGAGAGAGAGGTTCCATTGGCCCATTGTTTCCGGGTTCTATTATTGGGGGGGAAATCCCCCTTTAGGCAGACCTAGGCAGACCTGAGGACTGTTCTATTCAATGATAGGAGCATTATGACACGCCCCTTTAGGCAGACCGGAACCTGGTCATGTTAGGTGCCCATAGAAACCTATTATGTTGGCATATCTCTATATACTTAAAGAATCTCTGGTTAGGATAGGATAGGATACTTTTTTTATTCAATATCTTTTCAGGAAATATGTACAGATCATTATTTTTAACATTGATATTGTAAGGTAAAAAACCCCAAAAAGCCGCTCTTGGCTGCTTGTCGCGGGGAAACCCAAAGAGACAAAATACAGAGAATAAAGAAAAAGACTAATACTAAAAGAAAAACAGAGTAAAAGAAGAGAAAAGAAAGAAGAAAAAAGAAAAGAAAAGTTATGAGTTTGAACTAAAAAACGACATTTAGATCAGCACTCCATGTGACTTGGCCTCACACAAATCCCACCTCACTCACGCAACCCCCCCACCCCCAACAGTCACAAAGTGATATAGGTGACCCCCCCCTTCCCCCCTCCCCCCACACACACCTCACACAGACAGGTTGAAGGGCTATGTGTTTCGCTTACGAGTTACAGTTCATTTTACAGGGTGGGCCTTTTCCATATCTCAAGGCAATTTGCATCTATGGGGTATATTTACACAATAGCATTTTTTTCATTTCTCTTTTAAATTTTTTTAGTGATTCACACAACTTCACCTCTTCCTCTAGTTGGTTCCATATTTGGAAACCCCTGCAGGCAACACTAAGACCTGTGGTTTTTAGTTTTCTTTTCTTGCCCCAGTAAAGCCTTTTTTCTCTGGTGCCATACCGGTGCAGGGGTCTACAGACAGGGATGAGTTCACATAAGCAGTGGTTGAGTTTATTTATGACTTGATGAATTGTGACAGCATTGAGAAAGGTGTTTAGATCCTCAAGTTTCAGTATTCTGGCTGCTTTAAAAAGGGGTGCTGTATGACTTCTTGAATGTGACCAGAAGATGGTTCGGATAACTTTCTTTTGTAGGCATTGAAGTTTGTGTAGGTAGCTTGGGTAGGTGTTACACCTGACGTTGTACCACCTGACGTCTGAGCCCAAAAAACAAAATTGACCCTTGAATTAAATTAGTACGAGGGCGTGGTAAGACCATGCAAGATCACATCAGTATTTCAATAACACCTGTCCCTCCTTCTCTCATGCAGGTGCTGAGCTGAGGGGAGTTCAGTCATGAGCTGGCCAGGTGGTGGCAGTGGTGGCACCAGTGACCCTGTGGAGTCCGATCCCTCCGTCCCATCCTCCTCTCCCCTGAGAACCTCGACCCCTGGCCCCCGTCTGCAGGTGCAGCGCTCGCTCTCGCGAGACACCATCACCATCCACTTCTCCGCGCAGGGCGGCGAGGAGGACGAGGATGAGGAAGAGCTGTACGGCCCCCTGCTGGACCACGCCGGCGTTGCGGCGGGCGTGGAGGCCGGAGAGGAGCTTAACAGCCACCACCACCAGGGGGCGAAGGCGAGCAGCGTGGCGACAACGACGTCAGCAGCAGCAGTTACTCCTGCTGGTGTTGTGGGAGCCGCTCCTCCGCATACCCAGTCCCCAGCCGTGGCCATCCTGAAGTCCTCCCCCTCCTCATCCTCCATGTCCTCCATCAGCTCCTCCTGGCCCTCCAACGCCCCTCACCAAGCCCCGGCCCTGGCCCCTACGCACCCTCTTTCCACCAGCTCCTCTCCGGTCCGAGCTCCACCACCGACGGCAGCTCCCACCCCGACGCCGGCCTCTGCGTTGCCCTCTAAGCCCTTCATGAGCCCTGTCAAGTCCCTGTCGTCGGACATTGAGCCCAAGGAGCCCCCAGGAGCTCAGCCATCCTCATCCTCATCCACCTCCTCCGCACGTCAGTCCCACTCCCAGCCACGCCGCCACCTGATGAAGACCTTGGTCAAGTCACTGTCCACGGACACGGCCAGGCCCGACGCCTCAGACTCCCGTCACCGGCAGTTCTTCAAGCAGTTCAGCCAATCTCGCCCTGGAGGAGGAGGAGGTCATCCGGGGCCTCCTGGAGACTCCAAAACAGCGCCCTCATCGCCACTGGCCTCCCCGCTGGACGGACGGCCGTCTTCGTCCTTCTTCAAGATGTCCGAGGTGGAGACGCGCATCGAGGACACACGCCGGCGCCTCTCGGAGGTCATGAGTGAGCCCTTGCAGATGCTGAATAAGTTCATGGGTGAGGAGGGCAGCAGTGGTGGAGGTGGGGGCTCGTCCGGGATTGGAGCCTCCGGGTCGGCTGGTCAACGGACCAGGACTCTGTCCTCCAGCGCGAGCGAGCTGACCAGTCTTGCTGGGCTTAACGGCCAATCGGAGAGCAGCAGCTACAGCATCAAGGAGGAGGACCAGGGGGACCTGGAGGAGGATGGTGATGCTGAGGCTTGGAGGGAAGCTACTAGCATGACCAGTGCCCACACGACCAGTCGGACAGCCTCAGGCTGCGGTCCTGAGACGACCGTGATTTTTTTATCCTCATTATCATCATCGTCATCATCACCGCCAGTGCCACCACTCCCTCCTGCCGCCACTCACCCACACCCGCCCCCGCCGCGCTCGCCCTCCCTGGGCCTGGAGCGCTGCACCATGTCGGCCTTGGTCAGGCAGGAGGACGAGGAGTTCTGCGAGCTCTACAGCGAGGACTTTGAGCAGGAGTCGGACACGGAGACCGAGGGCTGGCACGACACGGCCACCGCCGCGCTCCGACGCCAGAGCAGCCTGACGGGCGCTTACGACACGGACGATGAAGATGATGATGCTGACGATGAGGATGATCTGGAGATGGACCGGGTGCCGGGAATACCCCACAACAGCCTGTTGCTCCTCATCTCAGTGGTATACGGGTATGTAGGCTGAAATTTTAGGAATAAATTGAGTTTACTGCAAGATTTAAATCGCATCTGTGTTGACCAAACAGTGGTTTGCATAACACTAACTTCTGACCTGGGACTAACTTCTGGCCTGGGACTGGGAAATTAGCATAGTAGCATAGTATCATAGCATAGTATCATAGCATAGGCCGTAATGAAATAAAATCTGCAGAGCTCACTGTAAGATGTTTGTCCAGCTGAATTATTATTTTTTGTAAAAAAAGTTTGCACGCTCTTTTGCACTCCTTGCTGTCCAATCAGAGGAAGACCGCAAGGTCAAAATATCATCATGCCAATGAATGAATAATAAGAAACAAAGAACGGAAAGAAAACATCCAAAGGAGTGTGCAAACCTTTTTTTCAAAAAAACATCACTTTTTTGTTCAGCACCAGGGATTGTACCCAAGCAAAGACACAAGTGCCTGAATTATTATTCCTCCAGATACTTTGTGCTGCCGCTGCCCCCCTACGTGGAGGCAGTGCTGATGGGCATGGCCGCGGGGTTCATGTTGGCCATCCTGGTGGTGTGGTTGTCTGCACCACGCCACGCTGCCTTCCCCTGCTCCGCTTTCCCCAGGAGACGCAAGAACCGCTGGAACCTGACGCTGCTTGATATCAAGGAGCCCGGGGTGTTTAAGGTAGGTGTTGTCTTTGATCTCCATTCTCACATTGTGTTAAAATTGCACAACAACATAGACTCTCACATTGTGTTTTGAAACCCTGAATCATTTTGTAAACTAGCAGCACCCATGGAGGAAGGCCTTTCTTGTTGCCTGTCCAAGGGGCCCATTGGGAGGGGCCTTTCTTGTTTCCTGGCCCTGGGGCCCATGATATCATAATCCGTCCCTGCATCTGCATTACAATATGTGCAGTTCACCATCTCATTCCTGTGTTGAGCAGTAGTTACACTTTGAATTGCACTTAGCTTATATGTATACCATGCCAATATGTGACTCTAGCATTGGAAACTAGCTTTTTGCTATAAATGCTATAATGCTTGCTGTTTGGCTTTTGTTCAACCTACATGCTATGTAGGTATCTGTCCCTAACAAATACAGTAAACGAAACTTAACTAAACTAAACTAAACTCAGGGTGTGCTGCCTTCATCTCAACAAAGATGTTTTTTGTGCAATGTGTAATGGATGATGTTACTCCTACATACAACTAATCCCAAGAGATACATACTCTATACAACAGCCCCAAGAGTCCCAAGAGAACTGTAGTGTGTGTCATCCGAAGATGAACAGCTATAATGTGAGAGGAACTTGGCAAGAGGCAATACTTAACACACATAACACACATGCTGTGTGTGTGTGTGTGTGTGTGTGTGTGTGTGTGTGTGTGTGTGTGTGTGTGTGTGTGTGTGTGTGTGTGTGTCTGTGTGTGTGTCTGTCTGTGTGTCTGTCTGTGTGTCTGTCTGTGTGTCTGTGTCTGTGTGTATGTGTGCACATGTGAATGCACACATGTGATACATACACCACTGTAGGGCTGGATGAATGAGATCCTGAGCTATGACCCGGAGACGTACCACGCCACCCTGACCCACTCCGTGTTCGTGCGTCTGGAGGGCTCCACGCTGCGCCTGTCCAAGCCCAGCCGCAACATCCCCCGCCGGGCCTCCTTCAACGAGGCCAAGCCCTCTGTCACCTACGTCAGCCAGAAGATATACGACCTCACCGACAGCAAGGTGCTGCACTTGTTAACCTTTTCATACAGAGCCTATGTTACAACTTTATTGATTCTTAGAAGAAGATACCGCACACTCTTGTCCATCGTGCTGCAATTTGTTAAGGCCATACGGGCCGAAACATTGTTTTCTTAATAAATTGCAGCACGATGGACAAGAGTGTGCAGTATCTTCTTCTAAAAAACTGATCTACCCGCTACCTGCACCTCGGAACCTCTGGTGTGCGTTGGTTTCCTCCTTCAAAAAATAATTGTATTGTTACCAAAATGGCAATCACCACCATGTCCTAAAACATAAGACCCAATGTCATAGCAATGTTGGTATGATGTAGTTACACTTTTTCAGCAAATAGTGAATAGGATTGCTGTCTGTTCTGCTGCATATGCATGGGTGCTTTTGTAAAGGATGCTATTGTAACTGACTCGCGTGTGGGACAGCTCTTTCTTCCTCATGCTGAAGGCACTCAATTGAAAAAGACACAAATCTAAATATCCATTATACTGTATTTAAACAACATGGCCATGAAAGTGCTATAGCGCATCAGGATTACGCAATAAAGCTTGTGTAGGCTTTGGACTTCAACCTTTGGTCTGCAAGTCTTAATGCCCTAACCACTTACCATTGACAGCTCATGATTCACCTTGATCTAAAAAAAAAAAATGAGACGAATGCCAAAATGTGAATGCCCTGTCTGCAGATCTCTCTGGTGCCTCAGAGTCTAGCCCGGAAGCGTGTGTGGAACAAGAAGTACCCCATCTGCATCGAGCTGGGTCCCCAGGAGGATTTCATGGCCAGGGCCCAGGGGGACAAGGCCGAGGCCGGGGAGGACAGGCCCTCGTCTGCAGGAGGGGTGGGTATTCTGCCCTACAAAGGCAACGTGCAGTAACTACATATTTTGTCAAAATTGAGTTTAGACTGAAAGTGGACTTCATTACACCTCCTTTATCTTGTGTCAAAGCCTTATGGCCAGGGCTCCAGAGTGCGACCAATTTGGTCGCACATGCGCCCATTTTTTTCCATAGTGCGCCTAAAAAATATTTTTAGGCGCACCGGTGCGACCAGCCATCAGTAGAACAAAATTAATTGCCAATGCTAAACACCCGTTTTAATGGCCATACAATTAATAGTCATTCTGCAGTAGGCCTACTGTAACTGGCCCATCACATAATAAAACGTGTCAATGCGTCATTCAACTCCGCTGAACTATCTTTCTCCCCCTTCCTCTCGCTGAGGCAGCCCGACGTTTCAGAATAAAATGTTCGACTTCGCTAAACTATCCGAGTTCACGTGTGCTCGCGAGTTTGTGTTCTCAACCAGGGGAGTTCTGAAACGGACGAGAGGGTTACAATCACGGGGAAAAAACGAGATGGCTTGAGGATATATTAAACATCGGCCACTGATCACAGAAACGCAGACGGGTGCGCGGATAATAATGGTCCGCTTCAGCCGCGTGCAGAGCTGGCCATTCAACAGGTGACACGCAGTCGGGACTTCTATGAGAGTTATTTGATAGCGACTCCAAACTGCCTATCTGTCGGCAAGGCATCGTTCATGCACATTGAGACAGCACGAGGGAGTGAGCGCACAAAATTGTGCTGTCCTGTCGTAGTGCTAGCTAAGATACCACAATCATCATGCAAAGGGAGAGCGCTAAAAAATGGGGAAATAAAAAACCCAATTCACCTCTCGGGACTTCAGTGAGAGTTTTTTGATAGCGACTTCAAACTGAATATCTGTCGGCAAGCCATCGTTCATGCACCTTGAGACAGCACGAGAGAGATAGGTGGGAGAAGCGCGCACGAAATTGTGCTCTCGTGTCTGTTCATAGCGCTTGCTAAGATACCCAATCATCATGCAGAGGGAGAGCGCTCAAAAATGGGGAAATACAAAACCCAATTCACCTGTAAACATAGGCTATTAGTGTCTAATGATTTTAAAAAATCATGACATTTTTAACAGGGTTTGAAAAATATCTATCTATCTATCCATCCATCCATCCATCTATCTATCCATCTATCCATCCATCCATTCATCCATCCATATCTGTGCTTGTGTGTAGCCTTATTGCTTAAAATTAAAGCTTAGGCTAGCTTAGGCCTACTTGTAGCCAGGACGTGGTAGTTATGTAGCCTACTGTCATGTCTTTTGAGGAGCACATTTGGAAGACTAGCCTCTAGCACATGGAAGGCTCCAGGTCTTTTAAAATAATAATAATTTCATTAATTATTATTCTTTTTCTTCTTCTTCTTCTTCTTCTTATTATTATTATATTATACGGTCTATTGCTTTTTTATTGGCCTATTATTATTATTATTATTTATTATTATTATTATTATTATTATTATAAAGCTGGGGTGCGTGCGTGTGTGTGTGTGTGTTGGGGGGGGTGAACATTTGGGTGCACCTAAATTTTGTGCTGGTGCACCTAAAAAATTTTTTTAGGCGCACCAGTGCAACCAGTGCAAAAAGTTAGTCTGGAGCCCTGCTTATGGCCTAAAAGTGTCCCATTTTAGAGATACAGTATATGAAATTTGCAGTAGCAGCAACAACCAACTTAAGACCAATACTTTAAAGGCATTGTCCTCAGTTTAATTGTTGGCGTGGTTAATGCACTTTGCCTTTGTGGGTCAGTATTGGCAAAGGGTTCACGGTTCCATATGCATCACGATACACATGCCACGATGCGATTCATGCACTATTGCGATGCATTGCAATATTTACTTCAGTAAATTCATAAGTCAATTCATTTTAGTTATCATTTTAGCATCTGGGAGAGAGCTTCCATCACAACAGAAATATTGCCTACTCTCTACTGAACAAAATGAAGCAGTGGCAAATGAAATGTTATTATTATGAAATAATCGATTGTCATGAATCGATGCGGTACGTACTGTATATCGTGAAAATAAGTATTGCGATGCGTTACCGTGACGATGTTTTTGCACACCTCTAGTCTGCAGCCGACAAGCCGGAGGGTAGTGCAGCTGCTGAGGAAGGCATGGTGAGGAGGCCGTCAGGTGACCTCACGCTTTACCTCTTCGGGCGGACGGGCAGGGAGAAGGAGGAGTGGTTCCGTCGGATCCTCTTCGCGTCCAGACTGAAGTCTGAAGTCAAGAGGCCTGCCAGCGTCGCAGGGGGTAAGGGCACATTCCATTCAGATCAGAAGCACACTACTCTAGTCTAGACCAGGGGGGTATGTGCGACCCTGGAGACATTAGAAATGGACTAGGTCCGAAACGTCTGTTGCTCCAGTTTTAGCCTCTGACTTCTTATGTAACTTTCGGCTACAATATACATCTTCTACACAAGCACTTTCTACATAATTTCACAATTACGGTACAGTACTGTATTACACATAGTAATAAGTTGACACATTGAACTGACTGGTAATGTAAATAAATAGCAACCAGAATAGCTCATCAGTGCATTGCCATCCTACAGTAAAGAGATGGTGAGGGACGGTAAGCGCAGGTGGTATGTCTCAGCTGAGTAAGCCTCACTTGGCAGTGTGAACAGAAAAAAGGGCGAATATTACTCTGCAGCACTTTCTCAGCACTTTTTCCCAGCACATCAGACAGTTTCCTTGGACTGGCAGGCTTCATTGTCATGTAGGGATATCTGCTGTGCATTCATAATGACGCTTTGGGGCATCACTCGAGGAGGTGCAGAATGTACAAAAGATGAAGGGCGCAAGAGGACTCTCTTCAGTGTGTGGAATGTTTACTAAAGAATGCTGTGCATATGACCTTGATAAATGGACACCAATGGGCGTCTTGATGCAGTCACAATTACAGCTTGCTTTATATCCCATGGCATGGGGTAGTGTGATTACAATATGCTGTAGGTCAGTAGCAAGGATATTGAAAGATTTGAAATATATGCTGTTCACTAAACAAGATATTTGGCTTTTAGGTGAAATGTCAGGATGAATATATGTATACAAACAAGCAAACAAACCAACAAATCAATAAATAAAAACAACCTCAAGCATCTTCAATCACAGTCACGGTACCTGTAATTCACTATTAGCTAATTCATATCCATATACTCATATCCATATTCTTATATACTACATACTATTTTACCAAAAGCCAAGTATCCCTAACTTCTTCCCATTTTAGGTGGTAACGGTCCCACTGTTCACAACACCAACCATAAACAGTGGCAACAATCAGTACAACTGTTCAGTCAGTGACTGAGCAATTTGTCAAATACAGTTTAGACTGGAAATTGACTTAACACCTCATTTGTCCAGTGACTAAATCTCATTTTCCTGTGTATAAGCATCATGACTACAAATGCTTGAGTGGGAAGTGTGTTTTCCCAGTTTCGGTTTCCATACAGCTACTACATTTTGCCTTTTCTTGAAGCATAATACCAGGGATGGATTAACTGCACAGGCCTACGGGGCCCAGTCCCAGGGGTCCAAGAACCAAGGGGCCCAGAACCCCCCTGCCTCTATATTTCCATTTTTATTTGCATCTTTTAAAGGGGTATGCCACTATTTTGGGGTTTAATACAGTTAAAATCGTTGGCTGGGGTTTATAAAGGTGGTAAAGTGTCAAAAAAGTGGTAAAGTTAAAAGAGGGAGTATGTCGCTAAGCTAGTGAAAGTCAATGGATCCGTGTAGCATTGCTACATGCTACACGGATCCATTGACTTTCACTAGCTTAGCGACATGCTCCCTCTTTTAACTTGTCTTAAAACAAGATTACGGCTTACATGAAAAATAAGACACTTTACCACCTATATAAACCCTGGCCAACGATTTTAACTGTATTAAGCCCCAAAATAGTGGCATATCCCTTTAAATGCGCTCAGTAGTTTTACATCAACATTTTATTATAATAGGACCAGAGTTTGTGATTAGAACATAGGAATTAGAGAATATCCTGGGCAAGCCGCAAAATAAACATGTTATCGGGTGTTCAAGAAAAAACGCTGGAGCTCTCTAGCCTGTAAATACAGTATATACCTTGATGTCCGACCCACTGCTCTGTTCCCTCCCAACCCACCTGCCCTCTTGTGGGCCCCTGAAAGTTTAACTGGGCCTCAAAGTAAAAGCAACCAAAAAAGCAACTAATGCATCATATCTCCATGTCTCCAACTATAGCTCCCACCACCCTCCCTCCAGTATCCTGCTGTTGTCTCTGGGTGGTCTGTCGCGGAGCAGCAGCAGTAGTTGACTGAGCTAATCTGTATGGCCCTATCCCTAGTATATGGGTGAAAGACGCTCTTTTTGGGCTCAGCTGTCAAGTGGAGTAACAGCATTTAATGCCCATAAATTAACTAGTAATTGGTGGTTGATATGCTGCAATGAATATGCTCCTTAGATAGTCCACTAAAAACAAACTGAAAACAAAACACCCATACAATAGTGGCACTGGCTGTCGTTGCGCCACCTTGACATGTGCTACTGCTGAAACGTCACTGACCCATATACAGTATAATATACATCCATGTCTTCAACTCACACCACCTCTCCCTCCCTCCCTCCATCCACAGTCCTGCTGCCGTGTCACGGGGGCCTGTCCCAGAGTCGCAGCAGTAGCCGGGGGAGCCTGGAGGATGGTCAGCCGCTGCTGCCCCGGCCGCGGGAGCTGCCCGCGGGGTTGAAGCAGAAGATTCTGGACTACAGCGTCTACATGGCTCAGTACGTCAGCCACGCGGACACCAGCCGACCAGCCAGCCCCTCCCCCAGCGCCACCAGCAGCCCTGGAGCTGGCAAGAAGGTAGTTCAAGATAAAAGATGAAAAAAAGTTTGCCTGTAATCCAGAAAATAGTTTGATTTTTCTGTTCCCACTTTTACCTTTAGGCTTTAACCTACTCCTTCAAAAGGTAGTTCACCCACGCTTATCAAGAGTGATGGGCAACCTGGACTCATTTGTTTGGGGCAGTTGTGGCCTAATGGTTAGGGATGTGGTCTTAAGATCAGAGGTGTGCAGGTTTGAATCCCACCTTTACCTTTCCCTACACCTCCATCCATGGCTGAAGTGCCCTTGAGCATGGCACCTAACCCCACTGTATTTAACTGTAAGTCTCTTTGGATAAAAGCATAGGAAAATGTAATGTAAATCCAGTGCCACATATTGAAAATGACTTAGTTTTACCTGTCCAATTAAACCATGTGATTGCCTGGTTGAATGATCACCTGTCTGAATTGGACAGTTAAAACCAAGTCATATGGAATATCTGGCACTGGATTGTTCACTAATGAATCCAGGTTTCCCATCTCTGCTCAATAAAGAAGTTATGTTATGTAGTCAGCTGGATGTGTTTTGAAAGTTTAGAGGCTCAAGGTCCAAAAAAGGCCAGTTGCTTGAAACTGACAGATGGGGAATCTTGATGGAAGCTTCCCTGATGGCAAAGGGATGTTGAATTGACGCAGATTATTGTCAAATCAGAGCTAAACAACACCTAAAGCCATCGATTCAACGTCCTTTTGCTATTAGGGATGGGATTTTGCTACTGATAAACTACTTCCTGTCCACTCTGTTCCAGTTGCTGGAGGGTCAGGAGGAAGGCTCCGAGTCGGAGGCCTGGGTGAACGCGCTGCTGGGGAGGATCTTCTGGGACTTCCTGGGCGAGAAGTACTGGGCGGACATGGTCTCCAAGAAGATACAGATGAAGCTCAGCAAGATCCGGGTGGGTGTCTAAAGCTTCGTTCAGTAAGGCCGGGCTAAAGCTACGTTCACACACACATCACTACTAGTTCCTTGTTCAGAGAGTAAAGTTAATAGAATGTCTATGTGTTCCAGTAAAGAGAGGCGAGGAGAGTACAAGCAATGCGATATGGGTGGATTCCGAGATAAAACATATTTTGTATTTGTATACATTTGGTACTCTTGGCAACCGCCTTGTCTGCTTATGTGTAGCGCCGGCCCTGTAGGCCCCTATAAGTAGATATGTTGATATGTTGATATATAGATAGAAGTACAGTACAGGCCAAAAGTATGGACTCACCTTCTCATTTAATTAATTCTCTTTATAGAGATTTTAAAAGAACATAATACATTTTCAGAGAGGGCATTATTTCTGTGCATGAACACATGTATAATTTTTTGCTTAACAAAAAAATGAAAATATATAAAAAATAAAAACAATTATTTTAAAAATATCAAAAAATGCCAAACAGTGACGTCAACACAGCAAAACTGAGGACCCCACGTGTTTCAACAAGCTTATTTTTCTGTCTATTTTCAAGTAAAAATACCCAGTCATTCGAGTCCATTTTAATTTATACAAGCAATACAAGACAGATTTTCTTGATCTGATAATAGGTCACTTGGTCAGCATAGCTGGTTATCTAGGTGACACAGTGATCCTAAAAGTAAAAGTGATAAACCCTGCCACAGATTCCCTCCAACACAGTTTTGACCTCTCCAAGTAATTGGCTGTGACTCGATATCATATCATGAACATGTCTGTAAAATGCTTGTATTGGAAAGTGTTTACAACTAGGTTTTAGGTCTCAAAATTCCAGTTCTACAATTCTAGTGAGTTATTGGAGGACTTTAATGTTCAATTAGGATTGACACATGACTTTATTTGAAAATAGACAAAAAATAAGCTTATTGAAATGTGTGGGGCCATCAGTTGTGCCGTGTCGACGTCAGGTGGATAGACAGCTGTCATTGCTGTTGGACAACAGCTAGAATTATATTTTTTGGTAAGTACCAGTAACGTGCGCTGGGATTTATGGCTGGTGAGGCAACTTTTTCAATATCAGATTTTCAAATAAATAATTGCCAAATAGGCCTACCGACAAGTTCCATATGTCATAGCAGCTTTCTTAACATAAGGTAGGCCTACATATTTTGACATAAGCTTACTGCATTTCCGCAGAGAAAATGCTATTAGATCTCTCTCTCTCTCTCACACACACACACACGCACACACACACACACACACACACACACACACACACACACACACACACACACACACACACACACACACACACACACACACACACACACACACACACACACACACACACACACACACACACAGGATTCAAACAGTGGTCTCACATATACCACACAGCACCAATGTGGACAGCAGAGCAGAGGAGAGGAGAGTAGTGGAGAGGAGAGGAGAGAAGAGGAGAGGAGAGAAGGGGAGGGGAGAGGAGAGGAGAGAGGAGATGAGAGAGGAGGAGAGGGGAGGAGAAGAGAGAGGAGAAGAGATGAGAGGAGAAAGGAGGAGGAGTGGAGAGGAGGAGGAGAGGAGCTCAAGGAGAGGAGAGGAGAGGGAGAGGAGAAGAGAGAAGAGGAGAGGAGATGGGAAAAGAGAGGAGAGGGGGAGAGGAAAGGAGAGAAGAGAGGAGAGGGGGAGAGGAAAGGAGAGGAGAGGAAAGGAGAGGAGAGGAGAGGAGAAAAGGAGGGGAGAAGAGGAGGGTAGGTGAGGGGAGAGTAGTGGAGAGTGTAAGCTCCTTCACAGCCCACTGCTCTCACACACACACACACACACACACACAGGATTCAAACAGTGATCTCACATAAACCACACAGCAGCAGCAATGTAGACTGAGCATCACGGCGGATGCTCAAGACACACAGGATTCAAAACATGGTGTCATATAGACCACTGAGCACCACGGCGAACAAACCGGTGTGATAGCTTTCGTGATACGAACTGGATTCTCGTGCAAATGTAGGCCTACAGGCAAGCGATGTGGGACAAAGGTGTGGCAGGAAGCGAATGTCAACGTAAACAGATATTACACACGCTTCAGTAACGTGCGCTGGGATTTATGGCTGGTGAGGCAACTTTTTCAATATCAGATTTTCAAATAAATAATTGCCAAATAGGCCTACCGACAAGTTCCATATGTCATAGCAGCTTTCTTAACATAAGGTAGGCCTACATATTTTGACATAAGCTTACTGCATTTCCGCAGAGAAAATGCTATTAGATCTCTCTCTCTCTCTCACACACACACACACGCACACACACACACACACACACACACACACACACACACACACACACACACACACACACACACACACACACACACACACACACACACACACACACACACACACAGGATTCAAACAGTGGTCTCACATATACCACACAGCACCAATGTGGACAGCAGAGCAGAGGAGAGGAGAGTAGTGGAGAGGAGAGGAGAGAAGAGGAGAGGAGAGAAGGGGAGGGGAGAGGAGAGGAGAGAGGAGATGAGAGAGGAGGAGAGGGGAGGAGAAGAGAGAGGAGAAGAGATGAGAGGAGAAAGGAGGAGGAGTGGAGAGGAGGAGGAGAGGAGCTCAAGGAGAGGAGAGGAGAGGGAGAGGAGAAGAGAGAAGAGGAGAGGAGATGGGAAAAGAGAGGAGAGGGGGAGAGGAAAGGAGAGAAGAGAGGAGAGGGAGAGAGGAAAGGAGAGGAGAGGAGAGGAGAGGAGAGGAGAGGAGAGGAGAGGAGAAAAGGAGGGGAGAAGAGGAGGGTAGGTGAGGGGAGAGTAGTGGAGAGTGTAAGCTCCTTCACAGCCCACTGCTCTCACACACACACACACACACACACACAGGATTCAAACAGTGATCTCACATAAACCACACAGCAGCAGCAGCAATGTAGACTGAGCATCACGGCGGATGCTCAAGACACACAGGATTCAAAACATGGTGTCATATAGACCACTGAGCACCACGGCGAACAAACCGGTGTGATAGCTTTCGTGATACGAACTGGATTCTCGTGCAAATGTAGGCCTACAGGCAAGCGATGTGGGACAAAGGTGTGGCAGGAAGCGAATGTCAACGTAAACAGATATTACACACGCTTCGATATGGTCACCAAATATTTTGGGACTGTCATTTCTGTTATGCCTACACTTGGAATTAAATCAGAGTCTTGTAGTTACACGGGTATATTTGATTTACCTCAACGGTACCCTGTACTCAACTTTACAAACAGTTACCGGGCACATGAGAATCCGGTGCCCATCAAAGCTACCACACTGGACAAGAATCACGGCGGATTCTCTCCCTCCCCACGGGTCTCACAAACACAGGCTTCACACACATAGGAAATTGGTCCTACCTGAACTCGTGCATCAGGTCCATGCGCCTTGGCGTTGTGCATGCTAACGTTACTTTAGCCGGTGCTGTTCATCCAAAGCCCCAAACGTCGCCCCAAACGTCCAAAGCAATTTGGCATTGAATATGAGTAGCCGCGAGGATTTGTGTTTCGTGAGGCTCCTTAGTCCTTAGTAAATTGTTAAATCGTAAAATCCCATGCGAATGGTCTTCCACACATTCTCGCCGGTTGCAAACAAGACACAGGGGAAACAACAATATTTTCTGCAGTGTTGTACCACTCACTTTGAAATGATCGGGTAGTTATTCTGACCGGTCACCTGAGTAGGAAACCCTTCAGCTCTGTCGGTCCTCCATTCTTTATCACATATTTTCCCCTTGGAAATCCAACTTTGAGAATGCTCTTAGTTTCGTTATGGAATCCACTTGTAGCAGTCAACGTGAACAAGCTAGCCAACAACACCGACTGACTGTATTGTGAACTTCAGATTCGCTATGACGTAACTGTCCAGCAAGACTCAACACCAGAAGGAGTCTGCGGCCAGGCTACTGCTCGCCTCACCATTGTATATTTCAGTGGGCGTTATGCCAAAGCGTCCAGAGTAAAGAAATGATAATCACACGTAGAAAATATTTAAAAAATATCAGGAAATGAGGGCACACCATACATACTTCTATTAAGTGTATAAAAACGTTTAATACAATATTACCAGGTTGCATTCACAGAACGAGCAACATGGCGCATGCGCGCAACTTTGTTAACGAGGGATTGCGCAATCCGGGGTGAGGCCAGTTCAGAGTTGCCCCAAATTCAGCGTATTCGGAGCAATTTGACATGAAATGGGCAAATATTACGATTTTGGCCACGGAAATGATTGAAAATGAGTGAAACTGTTTAAATACTGCTCAAATGGTAGTTATGGTGCAGATGCTCGAAAACAATAGCTGTTATTGTTACTATTATTCACATTAACTGCATCTCATCATTCTCATCTGAGCTGGTGAGGCCGTGCCTCACCTGCCGTATTGGAGTGCACGTGCCTGGTAAGTACGTAATTCTCCATGTGTTCATGCAGAGTTTTGATGCCCTGCATGAAAATACACAATGAAAATCCAGGAAAATAAAGAGAATGCATAAATGAGAAGGTGAGTCCATACTTTTGGCCTGTGCTGTAGATATGTTGCAGTACATGGAATATGTGTATGTGTGCCTGACTTCTATATGACGAAACTGAGGAATGGGCCACTTTTATAGGATGTGACATACTGTTTAAGACTTAAGTAGTCCATATAAATGAATCATTTGGTAAGTTTTATATATTTTCCCTGTGGAGCGGTGTCTTATATTCTGTGCAGAGGGTGTGTATGTTCTGCATGGTGTGTGTGCTTCCCTGTGTGTCGTATCCATTTTGCCCTCCGTCTGATTGGGTCTTCTGAGACAATCAATGTATGGAGCCCTCTGCCAATTTCCAAGATGGCTGACATGGATCACCATGGGATTACCAGGGATTATCTGAAAGTCACTGCTGTGAATGAATTTCCATGCCTGTGTCTGACTGCGCTTCTCCACACTTCACTTCCAGTTGCCATACTTCATGAATGAACTAACGTTGACTGACATGGACATGGGCATCACTATTCCCAAGATCCTCAAGTCCACCAGGCCCTACGTTGACCACCAAGGTAGGAATGTGCTAGTTGTAGTAGAATAATAGCAACAACACTGAGATGTGTTATTTCTCTCAAATTGTTCAGAAGATTTGTGATGCTAAGAAATCACAACGGACTGGTGAAATGATTTGCCCGAGTGGAGTAGTTTATTTGTCACACACAATGCTATAAATCTAGATAACATCATGTAGTGAAATTACTTGTAAAACTCCATGTATTGTCTTGAAAACAGTGGGAAGGGACTGGTAGTGTATAACATGACAGATATTTCCACCAAGGGGAAACTAAAGCTGTGTCTCAGATGATGCACTGTGTTTCAGTGCGTAATTAATACGCCATGCACACTGAAACATGAACACTGTAGTGTCCAATAAGTCTTGGCAAATCTCTATATACTGTTTATCTATATACTTTGTTTTGTGTATTGTTTTGCTTTCAGACGGGGGGTAGCTCCGGTTGCTTTTGTTTTTGATTTTTTTGAGGGGGGTAGCACCGGTAAGACATGAAAACTACTTTCACTCAGTGCTTAATTTGTAAATCACAAGGTACCGGAACGCAAAACACATATGACATCACAGCGATGAGTTGGACAGAGGTCCCGGAACGCACAGAAAAACTACATAGAATTACGCAAACGAATGGCCACTGGTTGTGTTATGGCACTTAAGCCCTTATATGCTTGGCGACTGGGAAGGGGAAAAACGGGACACATCGGTCGCGCAGGGATCTGAGGGTCCTCCCCCAGAAAAAAAAAAAATTGATGCAATTCCCTGCATTGTAACGACATTGAGTCCCGTGTCAGCTCAATATGGAACCATACTTTTGTTTCTTAATTCAAGGGACGGTTGGCAACACCATATTAAATCAGGGTTCCCACTCTTTTTCAAAAATCATTTTCCAGGATATTTCCAGGACATTTCCAGGACTATTTTTGGATAATTCAGGACGGATATTTCATCCGTCGGACCCACAATTTGGACATACACAGCGACACACAATGCATTTTAGAGACAATGTGACTTTAAGGTTGAGAAATGAGTTGTAATGAATGAGTACAATGTGTTAGGGAAGAGGGTACGTCCAAAGACGTCATAAGAGCATAGTATGGCCGCAAGGGAAGTCACTTTCTTCTTCTGCAGTTAGTAGGCCTACAAAGCAGACTAGTGGTAGGAGGGATTAGGCTACATTAAACACTGACAACTGGATCTCTTCTCTTGACCAATTTTGCGAAGTTACAGAGTTCAGATGTTATCCATTATGGCGTTGCATCCACTGACCATGAGCACAGTGTCCTCGGACTACACCTAACCCAATGCATTTTCCATTGAGTGATACTTCTTATCCAATGTACGTTATTTGCTGAGTACTGGCGGCAAGGTAAAATGCAAAGCCACTACCGCCAGGGCTGGAGTGTGGAACAGGTCATAGGACATAGTGAATTTGTGTCAGCTGTAATTAAGGCTGAATGACAGCTGTAATTTAACCACAAACTGAACATTGACGACAGGACATCCTATTTTGACCGGGCCGGAACTAGCAGCAGCTCCTCGCACCCACAATGCAATTCAAATTGCGGAGTTTCCAGTGTCACAATTTTTATCGATCATGGCCTTGCATCCACTGCGCATGGTGTCCCCGGGCTACGCCCCCGTACTACACCGTGGCCAATGCAATTTCCTGCGAATAAGATTTCTTATCCATTCTATGTTCTTTGTCCAAAGGTATTGACCTGGGTTGCGGTTGAAGATCACCAGCTGTCCCGCTAGTAGGAATCTGCTGGAGCTTGGCGACCACACCCCTATGTCAAATTTCGCAAGCCCAGCACGTGCAGCCTCTGTTCAATTGAAATGCTTTCTGATCCACAACACGTTTATTCGGAATTAAATGAAAGTGCAATGTAAACTCACATTAATGTCACATTATCTCAGAAATTAATACCTTAATAGTCTCTCTCTTATCGCAAAAATTAGTGTACTTGGATTTATTAAATGCATTCTCCACAAGACTTGACTTTGACTTTTTTGCTCACCAACCATTGTGGCCAGTGGTTTCTGTCTTTCTGCAAGCCAGTTTTGTTGCCAGTTTCTTTTTCTCTGGAATATTCTTGCATACAAACAATTGATGCGACTACTGTGATTTGTCACACCAAAGATCAAACTAGCTTTCAAAGTGGCTAGTGAGACTGAAAGCTCTGATCTCCAAAAAAGATAGCAGTACAATTTTTTGTAAGGAAGTGCTAGCACTGCCTATTTGTAGGCCTATTATGACCGTAAGCAGGTTTTCGAGAGATATATAACGCCATGATATCAGCTAGCGACTTTTCAGCAAGCCAACTAGCGACTTCTAGCGACTTTTGGCAACACTGAGTCAAAGAATATGACTGTGTATAAGTGCAATCAAAGATGGCAACCTGACCAAACTGTGTGTGTGTGTGTGTGGACAATAATGTATTCAATAGGTGGATATAAATTGAATTGTCATGTCTAGACTCGGAGAAGAGTAAAAATTATACCACAAACAAAATCGGGAAAAAGTTGAAGGAAAAAAAATCCAGGACAAATATTTTTTTCCAGGACATTTGGTGAATTTCCAGGACTTTCAAGGACTTGAAAACACATCTCTAAATTTCCAGGTTTTCCAGGTTTTCCAGGACGTGTGGGAACCCTGTACAATGCTGTAACTGCTGGTGCTGCTGACCAACACATAAGAAATAACTTAGATCAACACAACGAATATCTTTTCTTATTTTTAGTCGTGCACTTTTGCAAACCCTTGTTTGCAGACTTGTGCGCTCGGTCTCAATTTGGAACAGCGCACATCAGTGTCTGGCTTTAGCAATTCAGAAATGGTGATCTTCTCGGCGGCAACACTTCATGGTTCCCTCTCTCTTGCTCACTCGGCTCGTGGTTGTTGCGATCCTGACAGTCTCAAACCCAATTAATAGGCTGCGCGGTGAGATGGGAAATAAAGTGAACACGGGGTAATGCTGCGCTCTCACCCTGAGGAGGCAGAGGTAGTTCGTTACAATATAGTATATAGTTTTTTTTTAATTCACGAGAGGTGCCGGATCAGCCAAAATAAGTCCTGGAACACAGGGGGTCAAAATCACAAGGTGCGGGATCCTGTTCCGGCATATTCCGGCACAAATTAAGCACTGCTTTCACCCCTGTGTCCGCTTCACACAATGCAACTCAAAAGGATGCTCTCTGTTGTCCCTCTGTAAAATATGGTCATGATTAAAGTCAGATTAATGAAGTGCCACCGTGCTGGATTAGCCTATTTATGAGCAAGTCACTGAGGCGTCCCTTCAAAAGGACGCCCGTTTGGGATCTCAATGAGCCGTCACCTGGTTTAGACAGAGAGCAAGGAGAGAGAGAGAGAGAGAGAGAGAGAGAGAGAGAGAGAGAGAGAGAGAGAGAGAGAGAGAGAGAGAGAGAGCGCCACCACCAGTTCTGCTACCATCACCAGTGCACACTAAAAAGTAAAAAATGCAGTGTTTTGTGTGTATGAGTGGGAGACATACGTATGTTCTGCACTAGTGAGCAATCACTTGTGACTCATCTAATTGTAACATGCAGAGAGAGGGGGGGGGGTGGAATGGGGCTCAGACCCTGTCAAACCTCGGCCTTGTCGATTAGCAAATTCATAAGCCAAGCTGGTGTATTGTAATGTGCATTCCTGGGCCAGTAGCCCATGTGGCAGACTATAATGATACGGTATGAACAGACATGGAGATGTTGAGTCATGGACACGGATGGTTTTGGCCTGCGATGGACTCAGATGGGCAGATGTGTCCTGTGCCATGAGTCACTGGTGGAGTTTATCCATCCAGCGGAGGCCTGAGTGGATAGGAGTGTGAGTCAGAAGAGGAGAGAGAAGAGAGGAGGAAAGAAGAGAAGAGAAGAGAAGAGAAGAGGAGAGAAGAGAGGAGGAAAGAAGAGAAGAGAAGAGAAGAGAAGAGGAGAGAAGAGAAGAGAAGAGGTGAAGAGAAGACAAGACAAGACAAGACAAGAGAAGAGGAGAGAAGAAAGGGTAGGAGAGAGGAGAAGAGAAGAGAAGAGAAGAGAAGACAAGAGAAGAGAAGAGGAGGGGAGGGGAGGGGAGGAGAGGAGAGAAGATAAAAAAGAGATGAGAAGAGAAGAGAGGAAAAGTGAAAACAACAGAAGAGAAAAAGGGAAAGGAGAGAAGAGAAGAGAAGATAAGAGAAGAAAGGGGAGAAGACAAGACAAGACAAGAGAAGAAAGGGTAGGAGAGAAGAGAAGAGGAGAGGAGGGAAGGGGAGGAGAAAAGAGAAAAAAACAGATGAGAAGAGAAGAGAGGAAAAGTGAAAACAACAGAAGAGAAAAGGGAAAGGAGAGGAGAGCAAAGTAAAAGTGAAGACAACAGAAGAGAATAAAAGGGAGGAGAGAAGACAAGAGAAGAAAGGGGAGGGGAGGGGAGGGGAGGAGAGAAGAGAAGAGAGGGGAGAGGAGAAGAGAAGAGAAGAGAAGAGAAGAGAAGAGAGGGGAGAGGAGAAGAGAAGAGAAGAGAAGATAGGAAAAGTGAAAACAGTAGAAGAGAAAGGGGGAGAGGAGAGGAGAGGAGAGGGGAGGAAAAGTGTAGACAATAGAAGAAAAGGGAGGCGAGGAGAAGAGGAAAGAGGAGAGGAGAGGGAAAGTGCAGACAGTAGAAGAAAAAGGGAGGCGAGGAGAAGAGAAGAGAAGGGCTAGCCTACCATGGAAATCTGAGAAGTGTTCCTTATGTAAGGAACTCATCTGTGGAGTAGAGGAGGAGGGAGAAGATGGGTGGAGGGGGTCGGGGGGGGGCGGAGAGCAGGAAGGAGATGGGGGGTGTGAGGGGGAGGCTTGGGCTCTGAATTCCCTTCTACGCCAAAGAAAAGCAAAAAAAAAACAACCCAGACTTCCTTGCAGTTCTGCTGCTAGAAACTGCAGCCTAAAAGATATATACATTTGGATTCTCACCACTTTAAGCGATTTTCACTGAAATGCCGAACACATGTCCATTTCCCCGCATTTTTTTTGAAAGCAAAGTAGGTATACAGGACTACCAGTTTCAGGCAAAAAACAGTGCCATCAAACGTAACGCATCAAATGTCTATGCCACTGGATGCAACTTATAGGCCTACCTTATACTTTGAATGCATTGAAGGTGTCTGATGTCATGTAAGAGAGGTCCTTTAAGTCTGAACCTATTAACCTCTTACTGCAGATGGGGTTGCCGGCGGGCCTATTCCCTATTTGCTTAAAATACTCAACTACATTATAACAACATTGCTAGGACAGTACAGAGAGCCTTAAGTAACGGACTAAGACACAGCCATTGCGATTTTGGTGACAGTAAGGTTATAACATAGACTCTGCACTAAGGGGTTAAAGCTACTGTACCATTTTCGGAAATAAGCTCATATTACCTTTCCTTCCGTTAAATAATTCAGTTTTACCTTTCTTGTGTTCTTCCTGCCGTTCTCTGAGTCTTGTTGTGTAAATTTTACCTCAAAGCTAGTAGCCTCTTACTGCAGATGGGGCCGTCAATGAGCCTGTTCACTCTTTGCTGAGGGTGGTGAAAGGTTCTGCATTTACTGCCATAGCAGTAATACTCCCACTACTAGTGTAAAGCAAAAGGCACATACCCTACACACAACTCTGTGTAGTGGCGGCACTGCTAGAAATGGTAAGCCCCCTCAAAGAAAATAATGCTGCACCATCATCCCAACCATATTATAGCCCTCTGAGGGCCAATAATACTAAGGCATGGGCTGCCCGAATCAATCCTGACCTAGCGTCTCTCGGTGGCAGCCCTGCCTCTCTGTCTGAAGCCAGAGTGCTGGAAACAGAACAGGCTTATATAGTACAAAGACAAAGATATCATCTGCTACATACTACATCAGTAATGTACTCCGCCCGGAGACCAACTGCCATAATAGCAATAACAGCCTGAGGTACAGTAGATGTTCCTCTGTAACCTCGTAACGATGACATATTCCCATCATATATCAGCGCGTCATCCGTCTGCCGCCATATAATTGATTTCCCCAGTATCTGGGACCTGCAGAGCAGTGTCTGTGCTATCGAAAAGGCTTGAGTGGGCAGCTGTGGTGTAATGGTTAGGGACTGGGAGTTGGGACTTTAGACCGCAAGGTTGCAGGTTCAATCCCCACCCTTACTAATCCCTTCCTCACTCCATGGCTGAAGTGCCCTCGGGGACTATAAAGCAATACCCTGTAATATCTGTAAGTTGCTTTGGATAAAAGCGTCAGCTAAGTGTAATGTAATGTAATGTAAAAACAAGAGTGAGGTTATCCAATTGAGGTTATCTGTACTATATGGCTCTCTCCGCCTAAAAGTAAAGTAAAAGTAAAAGTAAAAGTAAAAGTAGAAGCACTCAGACCTCGAAGCGCAGACCTCCACCAAGGAAGCTGTTTGATAGAACGTTTAACTATGTTACACCCTATTTCCATTCAAGTGTTTCTGCCTTCTTTTTGTGGAGTTAGAAACTGGAATGTTTTGCCCTGTCCTGCAATTCAATTAGTGGTCACCAGGGGCGTCTAGATTTATGGGCCAGCAATGGCGAAGAATCTTTGAAAAGGTCCTGGTTCCGGGACCGGGACGACCACTTGTTCTCTGGGTCATTAACAACTCCACAAAGATTCGGCTAAATCCGTTGATTAGTTTTTGAGTTATCCTGCTGACAGACAGACAGACTGACAAACAGACAGACAAACCAATGCTACAGAAAACATTACCTCCTTGGCGGAGGTAAAAAAAAAGAAACACAATTTCCCTCCAACAAAGATAACTTATCCGAGTAACCAGTAGACCTGTGTACTTTTCTTATTATTAGCTCTGTGTTGGTTGGATCAGATTTGTGGTGGGTTCTTGTTATGTTTTTAATGTTTTTCCGTAACAACACTCCAGTCTATCTACCTCATCAGGTACAATGGAGTAGAGGGTGCAACAGCTATGTTATGTCATTTGTCAGTGTTGTGCTTACAACATGAATTTACTTTGACTTTGACCTCTGCCACCACCATCACCACCCCCTGCAGGCCTGTGGTTCGATCTGGAGATCTCTTACCACGGCTCCTTCCTGATGTCACTGGAGACCAAGATGAACTTGTCCCGGCTGGGGAAGGAAGGAGAGGGGCTGGGCGAACTCAAGGAGGGGTGAGTTGAGTTAGTAAGAGTGTGCAATAGCTGCCCCAGTCCACTTCCCAGTCAACTTCTACATAGAATCACCCTAATGCCATTTGAACCGTGACACCCATCCACCTTTACACCCGAAGTGTTTTCTGCCGCAGGCTTACATCAACAGAGTTGCCGTGTTATTCGATGTTTATTCCGGTTAGCTTGACTCAAGCGCATATGGATACTGGGCACCGTCTCCAAACTTTCCCCACAAAAATAACATGTCATGACACCAAACGTCTGCAGTAGCACAAATATGGTCTGTACTCACGAAACGAAGCATTTGGAAGTTTGGAAATAGTCCAGGAGTTTATTATTATCAACACAAGCCGAATAGCTTCTCTGCTGCTAAAGCTGCGCCAACGTTACTTCCGTCATCTAAGACAAGCATGTAAGAGTCCTCAACGAAGTTCATAATATGCACAATAAAAAGTGAATTCAGCATCAGTATTGATAACGAAAATCCTTGTCTAATTGATAGTAGGTAAGATTTGAAATATCTTTTAAGTATTGCCTTGAAAATATAAGCCTTAATCACAATTCAGTGAAAACTTTTTTAACACTCTCGTCTGGAAGTTTGTTGAAGACTTTTACGGGCTTGTCTCATATGACGGAAGTAACGTTGGCACAGCTTTAGCAGCAGAGAAGCTATTCAGCTTGTGTTGATAATACTAAACTCCTGGACTATTTCCAAACTTCCAAATGCTTTGTTTCGTGAGTACAGACCATATTTGTGCTACTGCAGAAGTTTGGTGTCATGACATGTTATTGTTGTGGGGAAAGTTTGGAGACGGTGCCCAGTATCCATATGCGCTTGAGTCAAGCTAACCGGAATAAACATCGAATAACACGGCAACTCTGTTGATGTAAGCCTGCGGCAGAAAACACTTCGGGTGTAAAGGTGGATGGGTGTCACGGTTCAAATGGCATTAGGGTGATTCTACTCCGAACCATCGCTTTAACCCTGTGCTAATGTACTATAAAAAAAGTAACCCTACTTAGCATCTGTCCTTATTGTTCTGTATATGTCCTGTGCACTTTTCTATCTGCAAGTGCTGTAGGCTATGATTATGTCCTCGATTGCAAGTTGCTTCGGTTAAAATTGTGTTGAAATGTGTGTGAAATGAGTGTGGATGTGTTTCTTGTTACTACTGTATTCTGGAGACTGTCTATGCTGGCAGCATCTATGAAGTTTCACAAAGGCTTAAGAGAGTACCTGCATGCACATCTTGATATGATATACTGCAGATGTAGGTAATTCGATTTGTTTAAAAAAAGCAAGAAAGCAACGCTGCTGCTTACAGGAACTTGGCCATTTTTTTCACTTGACGCACTTAACTGCCATTTTGTCAGTCTGAGCAAACAAAACATCACTGTATAAAATACAAAAAGGTGTGTAGCTTTTTTTTTACTTAGCAACAGCGCTATCCTCGCAGCAAGCAGCACCTCACTGTAAACCATTTCACTGCTCTTGAAATCCTGAATGCCTGAAGCTGCACCCATGGGCCATCTGTGCCTGTGGTTATTCTTGGAAACTCACTTTGAAAACTCACACTTACTGGGCTTACTGCATTGCATATTCCTTAGCCTTAATAGTAGCACCTCCTTTCCCTTTCGCGCGCTAGCTGCTGTGTGTTACATTGCATATGCTATTTGTCTCTGACATGTGCTTTATCTCTCTCGGACGCAACCCCTCCACCCTCTCTGGCACCATTCTGTTTCTACACGGTGAGTTGAGTTGAGGCGGCCCAACACTCTTGCTCTGCTTCTGCTGCGTGCAGTAAGATTATGCCTCTAGGAAGACTAATGACATTTAGGGGATTATTGTTGGGTTTCATGTCGACTAAAAACATGTCCATCTCGATCTGTGTTTGTGTGTGTGGGTATGTGTGTGCGTGCATGTGCATGTGTGCATGTGTGTGTGTGCGCGTGCATGTGCGTGTGCAAACGTGTGTGTGTGCGTGTGTTTGTGTACTGTATGTATGTACTGTGTGTGTTAATGTGCTATAGGCCTAGGCCACGGATGTACTGTCTGGCTGACAGCGATGAGGAGTCCTCTAGTGCTGGATCATCTGATGAGGAGGAGACTCAGGAGGTCTTCACTGATAAAGCTGTTCTTCCTGGAGCCGAAAGGTGGGGCATTTTATTATTATTATTGTTATTATTATTATTATTATTATTATTATTATTATTATTATTATTATTATTATTATTATTATTATTAGCATTAGTAGTAGTAGTAGTAGTAGTAGTAGTGGTGGTGGTATTATAGTTGATTGTGTATTGTTCACATTGTTGTCGTAGTCATTGTTGTCGTTGTCGTTGTTGTTATTATTATTATTATTTGTGGTGTTATGTAGAGTCTCTCAAGGTGTCCAGGGTCTCTTTACAAAGGAGTGTTGTGTTTATGGATGTGGGGGCTTTGTCTGCCTGTGTGTTGTGGCTGGGGGTTGGAGCTCAGGGGTTAAACTCTTTAATCCTGTACCTTCATCGATGTCCAGTCCCACACACTCACATCCTTTGTCTTCATCTGTTGGAAAATACAGTAGATAAAAGAAGGTGAGAGGACAAGGAGTGGCAGATGTTTGAGAGAAAGGGAGAAATAAAAAAAGAGATTTCAGGGAAAATAGATATTCTATGATTCAGAGAACTCTTCATGTGTGAGCAAAGAGCACATGTGACATGTGAGTGGGTGGCAAAGGAGGCCTCCGTTCTCTATGAATAAGAGATGCAGCCTGACTCACTTCTTCTACTCATGTCCCACCACCCACCACCTCCATCCTAGTTACGTTGGTGGCCACCGGCCCAGCAAGATCATCCGCTTCGTGGACAAGATCGCCAAGTCCAAGTACTTCCAGAAGGCCACGGAGACGGAGTTCATCAAGAAGAAGATGGAGGAGGTGTCCAACACCCCTCTGCTCCTCACCGTGGAGGTGCAGGAGCTCAAAGGAACTCTGGCAGTCAACATCCCCCCACCCCCCACCGATAGAATATGGTATGCTCCACCTTACTGTTGGTCCTCTCGACTCTATCCCCACTAAACAATTCTTCTTCTTTACCGATCACCTTTTGCTGGACAATGGCAGTTGCATTGTGTCAAAATGTTTATCCATTATAAATGTGTGTGACAAACATGTGTATATCTATATTTATGGTCTGATATCAACCACTCCCTTCAGACAGTCACTGTATTATGAATGAACATGCGTAACTGATGAGTGCCCTCTGCTGGTTGGATTGAGATATAGCCAGTTGAGTCAAGGGGTAAAACGTGCAGATGTTCGGGTGTAGGAGATCCTCCTCAGCAAAGTTTTTTGAGTCAGTTTATCTTTGGAAAGTACATAATTCAAGTCAATGACCCTTTATTTCAGAGTTACCCCTTGAAAGCTATAGGGACAAATTGCAGTTGAGACATGCAGTTGAGAATCATTGTGTACGACTCACCAAAAAAATGATTTGATGATGTGTTTTTTAGACTTGTCTATACGCGTGATTAACACATTTTATTTTGGTACAGTGAATTAGTTGAATACTATGAAGGTGTGAATGGAATGTAAAGCAATATTGTAAAACATGCTAACTGAAATGATCTCCCATGACTAACACATTTTATTTTAAAAGAAAGAAGTCTACCGCACACATTCTTGACTTTATGCTGGTTTTATTAGAGCGAACAACGCGTTTCCCCTCAGTGCGTCATCAGGCTCGCTCAGGTATAGGTACATATACCTGAGCGAGCCTGATGACGCACTGAGGCGAAACGCGTTGTTCGCTCTAATAAAACGAGCATAAAGTCAAGAATGTGTGCGGTAGACTTCTTTCTTTTGAAGTATTGAACATTCCTGCATCTACCAGCACCTAGGAGCTGTGCATGGAACTTTGAACTGTGGAATAACACATTTTATTGTTTGTGCATTTAGTTGTTTTCATTTTTACCATGAAGGTGGATAGGGAATTATTATTATATAGCAAAATGTGAATGTAAAAGGATGTAATAGGCCCATGGTTTCTTAAGATATTGTGTCATGATTCTAGGTATGGCTTCAGAAGCCCTCCGCATCTGGAGCTGAAAGCCCGGCCCAAACTGGGGGAGAGAGAAGTGACTTTTGCCCACGTGACTGACTGGATTGAGAAAAAACTTGACCAGGAGTTTCAGGTGAGGTGGTTGGTTTGGCAGGGGGAGACACCAGTCATACTGAATGGGGATACATAAGAGTGCTTGATGAACTCCTCAGCACACACTACAACTACAACTAAAAAAAAACATTTATTACATTTTCACAGTGTGTTCTTCTCCATACCATTTAATACATTTCTGCAGGCCTATAGTATGTTCTTTACATACCAAAACTGTTTTCAAAGGCTATTGTATTTATTTATTTTTACCACGAGTCACGACTCCTTGCATTCCCTGGGCAGTGGTGGAACTACCCTGGAGGCTTTCAGGATGCCAGTGGGATTCTATTAGGGGGTGCGATGCATATTTACAGCACCCACTAGTCTGAGGGGTTCAAAGCAACGCCCTCCTCATCATCCTACCACTGCTATTTTAATTATCAGTTTGTTGACAGCCAGCTTTGCTAGAGGGCCCAGCTAACTGTTTGCTGATTGAACAAGTACAGCCATAAACAAAAGTGACCCTGGTTTGTGACTGCTCGGGGCCTGTGATTAGTAGTGCGTAGTGTAAGCCTGCAGGGTCTTCCACTCAGTCATTTTGTCGTTGTTGTGAGGGAAGAGCATGTCTCGTCATGATTTCTTTCCTCCAAAACTGATACAGCTTACGGCAATTGATTTCGAATTTAAGTTTTTTTGGGGCTCAGACGTCAGGTGGTACAACATCTGTTGCCAATTAATTAATTAGTAATTTGTAATTAATGTACTGCTATGAATATGCTGCCTATAATCCACTAAAAACAAACAAAAAAATCATTGAATCCATACAGTAGTGGTATTAGCTGCGGTTGTACCACCTTGACGTGTGGTACTACTAAAACGTCATTGACCATATCACGTGTGGGTGCCTAGAAGGAAAAAAATAGCCTTGATGTCATACGATGCCATGTTTCTGATTTCCCCCAAGTTTTAAGTATTACAAGGGAATGCAATCACATTGATCTCAAAAGTTGATTTTGACATTTTGAAACAAAAACTGCCAAAATGTCATTTTTTGTATGTAGATACTTTTATATTTTTTGTAAGTGTCTGCATGTAATAATCAATGAAGATTGTGCACATCCCAGGAAAAGGTGCAGGACAAAGGCTGACTGTAATTTTAGTGTGAAGAGTCCACACACTTAATCTGATGAAGACAACTGTCAAAGCGTCATCCTATTCTGCCATGCAATAAAGAAACAAAGAAAATAAAAGGAGATTTTAAAGGGACACTGTGTGAAAGTTTTAGTTGTTTATTTCCAGAAATCATGCTGCCCATTCACTAATGCTACCTTTTTCATGAATACTTACCACCACCATCAAATTCTAGTATTCATTATTGCATTTTTCATACATGAAAAGGGGGATCTTCTTCATGGTCCGCCATTTTAAATGTCCAGAAATAGCCATTTTTAGCTGCAAAAATGACTGTGCTTGGACCATACTAGAAAATATTAGTTTATTACTTTGTAAACGTCCATGTAAGATCAAATTTGGCAATAGGCAACACATTTTCAATGAGCAGAAGAGTTGCAGTACCTTTTTTGACCATTTATTGCACAGTGTGGACTCCTCACTCTAAAAATGCTCTGTAATAATCACCTGTTATATGCTCTTGTCAACAGAAAATATTCGTCATGCCAAACATGGATGATATTTGGTTACCCATAATGCACTCTGCCACAGACCCGCGCTCTAACGCAGCCTTGTCAGCAATGAGGACGGACTCTTTAAAGGACACGGAGCTTTCTTCTGATGCTGAGCTTTCCACTCAGAGTGACTTCTGATAGAGTGCTCCTTTTTAGGGGGCACAAACAAAACAAACAAAAAAACAGCGGTTGACTGAAGCAGAACTTCCTGGGTTCAATGCCCTGTGGATATACATGGTCAAAAACAACAGATGAAACTGTGCTTTCCTCTCGGTGGGATTTTTAAAATGAAAAACTAATAATATGGGAACGGAGCCATTATTTATTTAAAACATCACAGAGCCTCACCCCCACCCCCACAGAACCACTGAATGACATGGATACTGGACTGGACTGTCCTGGACACTCATCCATTTCTCATTGGATGACAGGATATTGGATTGAATTCCTTAATTAATACATGACAGAATCTCAGCCAAGATGGAGTTTTTTAAACACTGACTAGGCTCCGAAGCCTCTTTGTCCACTTTCCCTGGCTTTCTGAGGAGGCCCTAGGGTCGGGAATGTAGACTGGAGTATGTTATCGGGACGTTTTTACCATAGCATGTAATATTGCACTGCAAACCCAAGCATTCCAGAAAGGAAACAAGAATGAGGGAAAAAAGTAAAGTAAGAGGAAAAGAAGTGGCTGGAGCACCAATATATATATATTTTGTTTTGTTCAGTGGGTGCCGGTATGTGTGTTTGTGTACTTAATATAAACACTGACAGGTATGTGGGAAAACACACACATGCTTTTGGGTGGAGGAGGAGCACTCAAGGCGAATGACACAGGTGTGTTGGCGTCAGTCACGTGTGTTAAAGCCATCCCTGAATACGATTATGCGCCACAATAAAACAGTGCAAGGCTGGGGGGTGGCAGAATTGGGTTCTCATTGCATTGTACGTATGCATTGGGTTTGGGTCCCTTTCTGATGACTCTGTAATGGGCCTGGTCAAACCTGTGAGAAGCAGGCTACTGTGTACTGTGTTTTGTCTGTGTACGTGTGACGACTCACGTGCTGTTGATCATTCACACACACAGACATGAGCGCACTCACACCTACTGTAGAGGTGTGCAGAAAAGACAAAAGCCTCCACTCTCAAGCCCACGCATCCCTTTGTCTGGCTGCCTCCACCCCATTGTGTGTCTCGGCTCATTCAGCATTGGCATTCGACTTATGCAAGTAGATCAACATCACTGTGTTCATGTACTTTGTATGTACAATACCAGCCAAGACGCGGCCTCTGTCCTCCTGCCCAACTAACCCTGATGATGCCAGAGTCTCTCTCTCTCTCTCTCTCTCTCTCTCTCTCACACACACACACAGCAAAGCGATTAGATGAAAGTGGGAGATGTTCCGAAAAGATGCTGTTTCTGATCAAGGCACAGTCAATTAATTTGGAGTAAGTTGTAAACCTAAAAACAGTGGCAGCCTCTGTGGCTTTATTCCCCAATCAAAAAAGTCTGAGGGCGCTGGTTATTAAGTTTACTCTGTGGTCTGAGTAAACCATCTTTATGGAATGACCGTCTGGGGAGTATTCCAATATGTTGTAAACCAGGTTAGTAGTAAACCAGATTAAGTAACCAGGTTAACTTAGTCAGGGTATCACTTAACCACCTTCTTGGTATGACCCCCTGGTGTCTGTGGCCTGCTTGATTACTCATTTAGCAATGAGGCTGGAGTAAGTGTGTATGCATTTTTTTCAATGCCCAGTTATAGTTCTCAATAAATGTGCTGTACAGGGACAGCGTGGGAAGAGGCGGTGTGAGGGGTGGGGGTCTTTACAGCCAAAAGCAATGTGTCTTAAATCTGTCATCAATGCGGGCTTAATGAATGTAAGTGAGAGGCATCATTTTATATCCACACCACACGGTTCAGAGGGAGGAAGTACATCTTTTTTGGTGTTCACACTTTGTGCTGTTTCATGTCACATTCTATATGAGTTCCTCTGGTATTATTATAGATATTGTTGGGTAACATTATGAAAAGAATGTTGCATTTTCATCTTCACAGAATTGAGACATACTACTATAAGATACATGTGCAAATCCAGGAAAAAAAAAAGATCAAGATTACGTCATGTCAGTTGTGTGCAGTTAAAGGTTTTGTATTCATCCATAATGAGCTTGTGCGCGCCTACAAATAGCATTACTGGTTGCAAAGTGAAAAAAAAATCAAAATGTTTTATACAAATAAAAAGGTCATGTGTTCCGTTAAGTCATGCTTTTTCTTAGCTTTGAAAAAGAAAAAAAATCTGTCACCTGTGCACTTATCAAACTGTTAAAAGAGGCAGTTTATCATGGAGGCAGAAGTGCCCTTACTATCAGCGTTGCTCCGTTGCCATGCAGTAGAGTCCAGCATGTCCTCTTTAGCATATCCATCAAAGTGGTCCTTTTATTTATTTCATTTCACTCATGAATTAAAAAAAATGTGAAAGAATGATTGCTCATCCCCAGTGCCATAATGTGAATACATGGGGATTAAAATAAATAATTTATATGGTTTATGTTTTCATGTTCTGGCCAGTGTGCTTCTTATGCCAAATAATGTTTCTATTTTTGTTTTATTTCAAATGTCATTGTTGTGTTTGTGTTTGTCATGGCAGCTTGGACATGAGGGATCTAATAAAAAATAACTTTTGCTTCATGGTGTCCTGGTTTGTTGCATTTCGTATTTATGTAGTATTTACATCAATTCAAAGTTTTGACAGTGGCTGCGGGCAGTTTAGTGTACTGGTGCTGTATTCGAAGATATTGCAGCCTGCTACAAAGCAAATTTGCTCGCCTGCAGGGCTGAGACCGTCAAGTCTACTTGACACACACCTGACTACACCAAGACGACTGGCCTATACTACAAAGCTGGTTCAGGTGTAAACCAGGTTAAGTTAGGAGGTAAATAATCTAATAGAAGAGCCAGGCCTCCAAAGGCAATATGTATAGGAGTGTGCAAGACACCGTCTCCCACCCATTCTGATTTAGCTTTGCACTACTGTAAAACGATTACAAGGTTCACACCTTTTTCATGATCAAATTCAAGCACTTTTCAAGCACCAAATTTTCTGTTTTCCAACACCTATGGGTCCTCCCCCATACAATGTGTTTTTAAGATGCAATTTCCTGCATTCTAGTTGATTTTAGGGTGTCGAATAGCAATCTGATATCTCACTCCCTCAGACTTTGGATGTCCCTGAACAATTTATTTCTATTATTTGGCTTACTGAGTTTGACTTGACACAAATTTCAAGCACTCCACCAAAAAAAAAAATGCATTTTCACAACCTTGAAAACACTTAATTGAAATTCAAGCATTTTCAAGGAATTCAAGCACCAGTGGGAACCCTGCGATTAAAATCTCCCAGCTCGAACAGGGTCTTTGCTGTTCATGCAGATCCAGATATGATTTTGAATATTGGAACAACCTCCCCTCATTCTCACATCTTTCAAATTATGTTTTACCTACGGGCCGCACTGAGTGAGGGGGCAGGCCGCATGTGGCCCACAGTTGCCCATCCCTGATCTAAAGCATCCAAAGGTGCAAGCCTACAAAAAAGGCCCACCTGTGGGTAGACTACCTTTTATTTGAATGTTAAGCACCTGTAACTTGCATTTAAAAGAGCAGCTTGGGGAGAATGCCAAGAAGCCCCAGTTATAACAAGTAAGTTTGCTATTGCACTGTAGCTTGGCCTATGAAACCATGGTGAAGGCAACACAGGTTCAAAGACAGTGCACCCAAGTACTTAAAATAAAGACCAGTAGTCATTCTTCCAAAGATAATGATTTTATTTTTGCTCGCCCTCATGCACACAAATGTGTAGTCCACCTGATGGCCCCCTTTGTTCACCCTATGGGAAGAGAAAAAAGAAAATGAGATTTTGGGGCAGAATGCATTGCACCTCCTCGAAAACAAAAAGTCAAGTCAGTGACAAAAGTTAACTTCATGGTTCATCAGAAGTCTAACGCAATAGAATCATCTCTCTTGACTCATTTATTAAACAAATTGAAGCAGCACGTTTTAAGACTGCAAGATGTAGCTGTGCCTACATAGGCTACGACCCCCACCTTTGTTTGAAGTCAAGCGTTGCATTGTTGGGCTTCAGTGATGTCAAGTCATTCATCCTTTGCTCCTGAAATGAAAACGACAAAGATTTTACAAAACGCCTCGCACTTAGGCCTACCTTAATTTCATTTCGAACTCGTTTCGAGTCAAGTCAGTAACAAAGGCTGACTTCATGGTTCATCAGAAGTCTAACGCAATAGAATCATCTCTCTTGACTTAATCTCTTATCACACAAAAAAGACAAGAGTAGCTTCACTCTGGACTTTGAAACTCAAGGGTTAAACATACCGAAGCTTCCTCGCGATACCTCGCTCTTGGCCTCACGAGTCGAGTCCTTCATCCCATGCCGTCGACCACGTGCCACCGAAAAGCATGGCGAAGTCCATGCTCCATGTTTGGAGGAACCATCTATGAGAAAACACAACCCCCACCATTGGATTAAAAATACATGTTACTTGCAAAATATTATACATTAATTTAACGCATTAAGTGAAACCGTCTCTTTTTCTCACCCATTCACATGTCCCGTTGCCTCAGAAAGACGCACATTCAGGATCCATATCCAGCTTCAAGCCCACATCATGTAATTCGACATTGCCAGGCGACATATTCGTTCAAAACAATTTGCCAACTTAACTGGGCCCACGGCTTGAAGTCAGATAAATACATATCCAAGCAGAAGACCGATGGCTGATCTATGTCTTCTCTAGGCCTGCGAGAAGCGAGAATGAACTTTTCTCTGCTGTTACAGAAATTACACTTCCGCTGTCAGTGCTACGCAGTTCCTGCGTTAATTTCATATCAAATTCGTTACCGCTTCGTTAAATGACTATAGCGTCTACACACTATACGTAAAATGTAATTACAAACGAACAGATTAATTATATGTAGGCGTAAAATATGTTAACCCCCTAAAGTAACACTTTATTTTTAAAAGTCTTACTTGCATCACGCGTGACGTCACCAATGCCCCACCCCTAACAGGAAAGAAGAACGAAATAGCTAGACGAGTTGTAGCAGAAGCACTCGCGGCCAGGCAAAAGACAAGCTGGCAAGAGAAAATAAACAGCATGGACGAAGACGCAGTTTGAAATTCGTGTTATTGTTATCGTCCAGTCTAGTGATTTAATTACGAACGTTTTTTATTTTGTTTATGAACTTGATCAGCTTTTTGGAAGATGTCGTGGGGAGTTTGTAGTCGGGCCCTTGTGTGGTGCATTTTCACGTTGATCTGCATCGTGCCGCACACGGTAAGATTGATTTTGTGATACTGCTAACCAGCTAGCTCAACATTCACACTGTTGACAAAGCGTAAACAACTATCACATACCTAAATCATGTGGTTCGGTTAATATGCTGAGTTTACAGTCTTCACATCAAGTGGCATAGCTAGCTATCATGCGTATATCACTGATGTTGTGAGCAGCAGACATCCGTAGCAGTGTTTGGTGAACATGATGTAGTATTTAGCTAACTTCATATTAAAAACAGAACTATATTGCATAATGCTTTTAATGTTTTGCCAATCCTTATGCAATTTTAACCATCTAAAGCTTCTCGACCTTTGCCACTTTCCTCGTTTCCTCCCAATGCATATGGGTTCTCTCAACATATGGTAACGTTCAGCGACTATAAACACTGGCGATTTGTTGACTGGTGATTTATAGCTGCTTAGTGTCCTCATTTGTATGTAAAAAGCTGGCATTTAGAACAAATTCCTACTAGTGTGGTCATTTTGTGAATGGAGAATTGTTCACGTTGTGGGTCTTCACTTGACGTCTATAGTAGCAGTCTCGTCCAGCGATAAGGGGATTACATTTAAAGCTGTCATTGGCTTGTCAAGGGGGTCTTCATCATCCCGGATCCATGCCTCACGTGACTAATTGTGGTCGGAGGACCTAATCACAGCTTTCGAAGCATTAGCTTCTACATTTGGAACGTTCCAGAAGAGATGGGTTCACTGTCTGGGGACTTGCTGTCAGAGCAGCTGGCTGTCAAACTAGGCTGAATCGATGGCAATATGTCTTGGACAATGCTGGCCCGTGCCTTGTGTAATACTTTTTTTGTTAGACCACTGGTTAGTTTGTTTGACCTGTCTGACTTAAATGGACCACTAGCCTCCTCCATCAATTCAATTTACATGATGATGGGGGGGGGGGGGTTGAAACATTAGTACAGTCTCGTGCCACATACTACAAATGACTTGGTTTTACCTGTCCAATTCAGCCAAGTGATTGGTTGGTTGAATGATCTCCTGGTTGAATTGGACAGGTTACACAAGGTAATGTGAATAAACAGTATATAGATCACACTAGATTGTAACTAATGAATCCATTTTGCCCCTCACCGATGATGACATGCTGAGGCTTCAGTGGAATCAGCATGGGCCTGCATGGCCAATGACTCACTATTAGGCCAAAGTGGAGTCAGTCTGCATGGGTTGCTGTGGTGTCTGAAAAGGCTGGGCAACCATGTGCGCTGAGGGCCAAACCTGTGTGTGTGTGTGTGTGTGTGTGTGTGTGTGTGTGTGTGTGTGTGTGTGTGTGTGTGTGTGTGTGTGTGTGTGTGTGTGTGTGTGTGTGTGTGTGTGTGTGTGTGTGTGTGTGTGTGTTCAGTGCTTATCACAAGAACACTGCATGGCTCGCTTTTGACTCTCTGAGTGGCTGTGTTGTGCTTTTGCAGTCTCCGCTTCTGTGATGGCCGCCCTCCACGTGACGGACTGTCTCTCTCTCTCTCTCTTTCTGACTATCTCGCTCTAGCTCTCTCTCCCTTTCCCTCCCTCCCTCATCCATACACCAGGGTACTTCTGATAGGTGTGTGGCAGGTGGGGTGTTGACACACGGGCATGTCTTGCCCAAGTGTCTTCATCCAGAGGTGCACAGTGTGGTCCCGGTGTGTAGATTAGTGAGACCCAGTCAACCTTGCGCTGGGTAAACATTTGAAGTCATTCTTTGTTTTAATCAGATCCACAAATATGGCTTGGCGTGGCATTCATTCACAAATGTGTGTTGACTTGTTGGTAATGTAAAGTGAAAAGTGAAAGCCCATTGGGAAACTCCAACTCCCATTGTCATTGTGACACAGCACTCCACAGCACACAAGTGAACACTGCACACAACGAAATTGCATTTATGCCTCACCCGTGCAAGGGGGCAGCCCTCAGTGGCGCCCCATGGGGAGCAGTGCGGTGGGACGGTACCATGCTCAGGGTACCTCAGTCATGGAGGAGGATGGGGCACTGAGTTTAACAATTAGAGTGGGAGATTTTGTCACTTCGTAACAGGATTAACCCTCTCTGAACTGTGGTTGTTTTAAGTCTAGGTGTGTGAGGTAGGGGTGAGAATACACAAACCCCCATAGTCTAGGCAGGCAGGCCTATACTTTAATAACACTCAAACCATTTCATTCATGAAATAAAGGCTACGTGAATATGCATAGCTTAGTTCTGTAACACTAATTTATATAGGCAAAGCTGCTGTGTGTGTGTGTGTGTGTGTGTGTGTGTGTGTGTGTGTGTGTGTGTGTGTGTGTGTGTGTGTGTGTGTGTGTGTGTGTGTGTGTGTGTGTGTGTGTGTGTGTGTGTGTGTGTGTGTGTGTGTGTGTGTGTGTGTGGTCGGTTCACACACAGACTAGACTTCTATTAAGCTTAATGCTGTCACATGATTACTACAACTAGGCTAGTGAGTAGGTTTGTTCTAGTCTGCAGCATGGTTTATGTTACATAAAGTGGAAGTACACTTTTAGCCTAATTTAGGAACATTCCTTTTTGCGATAAGCTGTGAGCCAAGGACTTATAGGCCTCCTTTATGTTTCTTATAAGCCTGTGTGGTATGTTGTGAAACCCGATAGCCTAGTTACCTTCCCCCTAGTGGGCAGATAGATTTCATTTTTCTGTGTCATACATTATTTTGTTACATGTGTGTCTTCTTGTGATATCTCAAAACCTTCTAGTTAATACGCCACTCCGTGCTGATTGAGTTTGATCTAGCGCTTGTTTCTCCGGTCCTCCAGCGTTATGTTTGAGACTGGATTGTTGATGGTGTTACTGCTCCGTCTCAGGAGCGAGTGAGGCGAACTTGCCCTACACGGCTGTACATCTTTTTGGGCGTACTGGATTATGTAATTCCCCCCATTACGCAATGTCTGACTGCAGCGCTAGTAGAGGGGGATAGAAAAGCTAGTGCAAAACGGACAAACTTCACCAGAAAACCCTACAGACATAGAGCTTGTTGCCATTCTCTGACTTTTTTTTCCACAGAAATGCCCGTCACACTCTCACCAGATTGGCCTTCATGAAACCTGAAAGTACGGTTCGTTCTGTGTGCTGCTGAAAGTGAGAAGTCAGAGCTGGCTTTTTTTAGTGCCAGTGAATGAAAGTAACCTTCAGTTGTTTTTCTTTTTTCCTCTTTCTTCTTTTGTTCTGCTTTGAGGCCGGCCTCTCTTGAGCCACTGTGAAGTGGGAAGGTCCAGGTGTTTGTGTTGCTCGCTACTGATGTTTACTCTGGCAGCAGAACTACTGTGTGGTCGTAGATTAGACTAGACTGGCTGTCCAGTGAGAGAACTCGGAGATTGTAAAGGTGCTATTAGTGGGTTTTTTTCTTTTTGTTGGGGCTTGTTGTGAGGCTGCAGGAACGTGAGCCAGGCAGGGTCATGATTGGCTGTTTGTTCTGCCCATCTCCTATATTAACCTGTGAGAACCCTGACCGCCATGGTGAGAACCCCCAAGGGCTGTGTGTTATTTAGCTGCGTTTCAGGGAAATGGGATCGAATGCCCCCTGAAGGCCCAGGCTGGCTGGCTCGTTTGTTAGATCTAAGGGCTGGAATGCCTAAAAAGCAGGGGGGAGGTGTTGTTAGGTAGGCTAATTCAGGTCAGCGATTCACTGGGAACCTTGTTCCTCTTTTTCTTGCCTCTTGTTTCTTCCCACTACACCATGCTGGAAGCTAAGGTAAGCGTACCCATTAAGCCCATGTACCCTTTAAGCCCACTTTCAACTTTGAGGTCAATTTAAAGAAAGGGA
The DNA here is from genome assembly GCF_034702125.1 of Engraulis encrasicolus. Lineage (NCBI taxonomy): Eukaryota > Metazoa > Chordata > Actinopteri > Clupeiformes > Engraulidae > Engraulis > Engraulis encrasicolus. The sequence continues at coordinate 23,362,142 of NC_085858.1, forward strand.
AAAGGTGAATTTTGTTGTTCATCACCCTATCCAATTAAAGGGTTTAGTAACTGACAAAATGTTTTTTATTGCAAACAAATCACATTTTTTATCGCCGAGTTATCCCCGTCCAAGTGAACCCAGTCTCAGGACTACTGACAAGAAGTTGCCTCAAAACTTTGCTGTTTTGGGTCATGTCAGAAATCATAGAATTTCAGCTAGTTTAAGTCAAATATTTTGAAAATACTTTCATATTTAGTGAACTAAGAGGTAAATGTAATGATTTTTATATATATACATGCAGTGTTTTACTAAATTATAGCATTTCCCTTCAAATGGAAAGATGTGTTTTATGAGCGAGCAAACGCTGATATTCTCTTGATACAACCACACACCATCTTTATCTTACTCTACCGTAAGACTTAAGGTGGTTAGGTATGAATTCTAAGCATATTCCAGTTTGTTTGGCATTGATCTTTAAAGAAATGCATCGTGAAATGTTTTTGTGGAGTTGATTATTTCCATAAAATAGCTTTTTGTATAGGCGGGCTTAATGGGTACTAGCTGGGCTTAAATGGTACACCCCATTGAAATGCATGCAAGTTGGCATGCATGCAAATGAAAAATGCCTTTGAGGGACATAAAAAGTGCTGTACAATCTCAAGTTGTAGGTCAAAAAGGCGTAATGTAATGAACTAACAATAATCAATAAGAAAAAATAAATTTCTCTGTTTGGATGAAGAATTTTATGAAGTATATGAAGTAAGAGATGCTGTAATGTTTATTTAGGTGTTATGCATTATTTTTTGAGCAAATTTTACATTTTGGAAGAATATTTTGATCTGAAACCATTTATGCCATGTAGGCTACACTGTTTAAACTCAACTCACACACCTCACCAGGTATTTTGATAGAGAAATAACTATATGAGCTTATTTGGAACACAAGTGGGCTTAAATGGTACCAAAGGTACCATTTAAGCCCATTCAGACTTTTCACTTTTCTCGTAAAAAATCTTCATATTGTACTTTGAAATATTCATCAATTCAGTGATAAACATTGAGAAGAGAGGTAAATCTTACTATTTAAAAAATCATTTCACAAAAAAATTGTGTGAAGATGATTGAAAAATAAAGAAATTTAGATTTTGGTGGGCTTAATGGGCAGAGGAGGCAGTGCTGGCTGGCCTAAGTGTGTCTTTGGCTCCTGGCTTGTGGTTGAGAAACGACGTAGAGGCTGAGGTTTTTTTTGCCATGATTCATTCCCCACCCTGCTGTTGTTCACTGGACCAGGGTTGCCAGATGAGGCTAATGATTTCCAGCCCAAAAAAATGCTCAAAACCCGCCTAGAACCACAAAATCCTGCCCAATTCTATTGATTTCTATGGCAAAAATTGGGCTGGTTTTTATGCTAAATGCCATTTTTACCCGCACAGGGCCATCCTAAGCAGCCCAATTGGGCAGAAAACAGCCCAATCTGGCAACACTGTACTGGACTGTGGTGATCTAAGATGGGCCACACTTCTCCCAGAATGGGAATGAGCGCTACAGGGTCCCACACCCAAACAAGGCGTCTCACAGGACCTCATAATCACAAGGACCACACGCTGTGTGTTTTTTTTTGTGTCATGTAGATTATTGATGAAATCTCTGTATTTTTAATTGTGTTGTATTGTGATGTTTTCTGCTTTGTTTGCTGGTCGTATTTTAGTGTACTGGTCCATCTGACAGCGAAATCTTACTGCTTTGTTTGCTGATCGTATTTTAGTGTACTGGTCCATCTGACAGCGAAATCTTACATGTAGCCTACTGGCCTTGTGGCTTAGTAAAAAAAATGTTCTATGTTTCCTTTCAAACGTCTCTGGCTTACACATAACTATTGTAAAGTTCTAGAATAATGGAACTCTTCAGAAATTCTCAAATCTTAGCCAGAAGACCCCCTTGCCATCTCCGATCCCTACTTCACCAGCACTCTGTTCTGGTTCCTAGTCAGTGTCCATATATTTCTCTCCATGGTGGGCGTCTGGTCTGTTGTGCCTCTGAGCCAAAGAACACTCAATCGGAGTAGAGCGCTGCTTGACAGAGCCAACGTCCTCCAAAGTGGCCCACTCCCAGTGCTGCATCCCACGCTGCACCTGGCCTGTGATAACCACACACACACACACACACACACACACACACACACACACACACACACACACACACACACACACACACACACACACACACAGTCTCACCCAGACAAATAAAACTTCCCATAAACTCCTCCGCTAAAAACTCAAGTCCTCCTCCACTCTTCTTCTCCGCCACACTGTGAGGTCAGCTGGTGTCCTTTCCCCTGCAGCATGTGGTGGTGATGGAGTGTAGGATCCCAGCGGCGTCTTGGCCGGCCCAGCGCGTCCTCCACCTCCTCAGCTGCAGGCAGACAGGCAGGCAACCCTCGGCCGCCGTCATCGTGTCTATATGAGCTACACCAAGTCATTAGTGGGACAGACGGGGGGGGGACTACTGAAACAGCTTCTAGTATGCACCCCCCCAGGTCTGCACACTGGGTATAAGCTCCAAATAACTTAATAGTTAAACAAATGGTAACATTTCGATCCACCAGTCCGAAACACAACATCAGCGTCCCCTATTGCTTAGGTTTTGGGTTTAGACAATGTTAAAGGTGCACTGTGTACTTTGTACTGTGCACTGTGCTGCCAATACCCAAATGTAGGGGTGGGCGATATGACGATATTATATCGTGAATCGCGATATTGAGTAAAATATCGTCTCGAATCTGCCAAAGTGGAGAAATCGTATAGATCGTCTTGCACTGAGGATGTTTATTATCAGTATCAGAGTGACGTTTTCTCACTTGTGTTGTTGTCTTCACTTTGTTCTTTACGTTATTGTATTCCAATTGTACACTTTATGAAAGTGTCATCAGTGTGTTAACATTTTATTGACTGCAAATTACAAATTGCAAGTATATGAAAGTTATTTTTTGTTGTTTTTATTTTTTTGGATGGAAGATCGTGATAAAAAATCGCATTCGTGATTTCATGTTAAAAAATCATGATACAACATTTTTGCCATATCGCCCACCCCTACCCAAATGTTACCTTTTTCATGAATACTTAGCACCACCATCAAATTCTAACAGTTCATGTTGGATGTTCTCCATGCCTGCCATTTTGAATTTCCAGAATTTAGCTGCTAAACTTTCTTTACTTGGGTCATACTAGTCAATATTATCATTCATTGATGAAAAGGTCCAATTTGGCAATAGGCTGCACAGTTTCAATGAACAGCATAGCTGCAATACCTACCCTTGCCACAATCCTGCGCAGTGGACCTTTTTAATAGACTATTGGTAGCTAATCTCGACGGAGCAGCCCATCTGGACAGATCACTGGCCTATGACCCACAGGACACCTATGGTCCTCCAGCGACAAGCCTGTGTGCGGTCTTTGTCTTGCAGGCTGATGCATTGGAGGCACAGGCTGTAGGCGTCATTGGGACATTGTGAACCGTTGTCGTTGCGTTCTGTTCCAGTGTGGATTGGTTACACAATGGTAAAATAGTTTGCATTGCTTTGATGGGGAATGAGTGCTGTGAGTGGTGAAAGGATGACAGCCGTTGGCAGATTCACACAAATCTGTGTGTCTGTGTGTCTGTGTGATAGTCAAGTTTATCCACAATGTCACAGCAAGAGGTATAGATTTCATTCCGCCCATTTAGGCTGTCTTGAGCTCATTCTGCACAGGTGAACACAAGTTTCCTGATATGATTGTCTGGACTTTCTAGTGTTGTGAACTAATCATTTGTCTCCTTGTGATGAAACGACTCGGCATTCAGCGTTCAACACAGCTGTCAAGTTGTTTTCCAGACGGTGCCAATTTAAACATTACCCAGTGAAAAATATTTGTGCTTGAAATTCGTCCATTTTGCAGGTGGTGAGACTTTTTTTCACCCCTGCTGTGGTGTCCGGAGAGTCTGGACGCCGGACTCTGTGTGCCCCCCTGTGTCCCCTTGTCCCCTTTCCCTGGTGTCACCCTGACCACGCGCCAATGTTGCCCGGCTGAAAATAAATGATGTTGCTACTTTAGTAGGTGCTAAAGGTTTTCGGTAATAGGCACAGGAGTCTACTTACTCAATGATTCGCACACGGACACACACACACACACACACACACACACACACACACACACACACAGCCTCCCTAAGGCGCTGTGGAGGAAAGGTTATTACTTAGCCAATCTGGCCCTGTCAGAAGTTGGAATTCTTGTGATTTGTCAACCAACACCTGTGATTTCTTTCTCTCTCTCTCTCTCCCCCCTACAGGGTTTCTGTGGAGCCACCGCCTCACTGCCAGAGAGTCTGCTCTTTGTGTCCACCCTGGATGGCAACCTGCACGCTGTCAGCAAGAGATCGGGTTCCATACAGTGGACGCTGAAGGAAGGTAAGCCGAGACAGCCGCTCGGGTCGGGCCGGGCCAGGCTCGGTTACGCGCTTATCGTGGATGCTCCCCACAGGCCAGGCCCAGCACTGCGCTGTCTTTGTAGGCCATAATACCCCCCTGTTACACAAGACAACCAACCTACCCACACACCCATCTCAGCCACCCACCCCATCCCACCCATCCAGCACCTTTGTGGAGACGCCTAACCAGGGTTGTTTGACAGTTTTGGCTGGGTCCGGGACAAAGCCATCCAAAAGCCACTCCCTACTCGGTACAAACCTTCTGATGTGGAACCTATTTTGGGTCCTCCTTCTCCCTTGGCCCGGGACAACTGACCCATCTCCCCCCAACCCCACATGGCGGCTTCCCCATGCCAAACCATGGGAACCTGCATCTATAGCCCATTGCCTATTGTCACCATGAGAAAGTGTTTTGTCATTAAGACATATAGCCCTTTGATACCCTATCTACTCTCCTCTTGTGTCCGAACGAGGGTCCTGTCATTCTCTACCTGGTGTCCATTACGTTCAGTAAATTTCACTGCTTGACTTGCGTAATGGAGTCAGTTCTGTGCATCCACTCTGCCTATTGTCATTTTGAGGGAAGTGGCTGTCATAAAGACATATTGTACTTTCATACCTTACCAAGGATCTTTTGCATGCAAGAATTTCAATGCATGTTGTTACATAATGTGTTTAGTTTCGTATGGGAGTGAAATATGCTCACTGGTCTACAGGGGGTTGTTTGTTTCTCCTCCCTCATCCGTTTACATATTCTCCGTCTCAATTGCTTGCAGCATTTCATCTTGACAGAAGTGCGATATTGTGTGCTGGGATTTTATGATGCGACATTATTACAATCTTAGATCATGAACACAATATTTTGCCGTGCGTGTGTGTGAGCGTGTGTGTGTGTGAGCGTGTGTGTGTGTGAGCGTGTGTGTGTGTGAGCGTGTGTGTGTGTGAGCGTGTGTGTGTGAGCGTGTGTGTGTGAGCGTGTGTGTGTGAGCGTGTGTGTGTGAGCGTGTGTGTGAACGTGTGTGTGTGTGAACGTGTGTGTGTGTGAACGTGTGTGTGTGTGAACGTGTGTGTGTGTGAGCGTGTGTGTGTGAGCGTGTGTGTGTGTGAGCGTGTGTGTGTGTGAGCGTGTGTGTGTGTGAGCGTGTGTGTGTGTGTGTGTGAGCGTGTGTGTGTGTGAGCGTGTGTGTGTGTGAGCGTGTGTGTGTGTGAGCGCGTGTGCGTGTGAGCGTGTGTGTGAGCGCGCGTGTGTGAGCGTGTGTGTGTGTGTGTGTGTGAGCGCGTGTGTGTGAGCGCGTGTGTGTGCGCGCGTGTGTGTGCGCGCGTGTGTGCGCGCGTGTGTGCGCGCGCGTGTGCGCGCGTGTGTGTGCGCGCTGTGTGCGTGTGTGAGCGTGTGTGTGTGAGCGTGTGTGTGAGAGCGTGAGCGCGTGAGCGTGTGGAAACAATAACATCAAACAAGACTCAACAGAACTCTATATTTTGACCTGATAGAGTTGGTGTGAGCGTGTGTGTGAGAGCGTGAGCGTGTGGCAACAATAACATCAAACAAGACTCAACAGAACTCTATATTTTGACCTGATAGAGTTGGTGTGTGTGTGAGCGTGTGTGTGTGAGCGTGTGTGTGAGAGCGTGTGTGTGAGAGCGTGATCGTGTGTGTGTGTGAGCGTGTGGCAACAATAACATCAAACAAGACTCAACAGAACTCTATATTTTGACCTGATAGAGTTGGTGTGGATGTGTGTGTGTGCGTGTGTATGTGTGCATGTGCATGTACGCACGTGTGTATGTGTGTGTGTGTGTGTGTAACCACAATAGCATCAGACAGAGTCAACACCTAAGTGGAGCATGTGCTCTGCTTATCCAGCATGTTAGGAGTGGCTAAGATACGTTATCATGTACTACATATCTGCTGCTCAGAGAGAGCGTAACTTTTGGCCTGTGTCAGCAATATTTTTGTCAAGGTACAGTACAGTTTACATGTTTCTGTGATAACTGGTTGCTCTCTTTAGCATTTTTGAGACATGGTGTTAAGATTTATCAGGGTCATGTCAGAGCTAAGTGTACCCTTTTTCAAGCGTGTGCGTGCCGTGTATATGCACGCACACACACACACCCTCACCCTCACCAATGACCTTTGTGGGGCCCTCCCATTGACTTCTATTCATATTAAGCCTGACAATAGCTGAAGAATGCTTAACTGTGCCCACACCAAAACAATCCCTTACCTTTACCTGTTAGATACGATTTTTTTACACTTTTACTTTTACCAGTAACCACAAAACTACCAAGAAAAACAAAAGGTGGGCCCCACAAAGTACCGTTTTCTCCATGCTACTACCTTAGTTGGGACATCTAGCACCCCACGATGGTTGTTAGGTGTACACACACAAACACACACACACACACACACACTCACACGCTTCCCATAGCTAGTATGTGACTGCTTTTTGTTTGTCATTCAATCTTTCTCTCTCTCTCTCTCTCTCTCTCTCTCTCTCTCTCTCTCTCTCTCTCTCTCTCTCTCTCTCTCTCTCTCTCTCTCTCTCTCTCTCTCTCTCTCTCTCTCTCTCTCTCTGTCTCTCTCTCTCTCTCTCTTCCTCCACCCCCCATATTAGCAATCATTTACTAGTCCACGAGCAATGGGGGAGCAAATGGGCTTGCAACCAGGCCAAACAGCAGTAGCTAAGAGTAGCACTTATCCACAGCACCCCCGCCCTCCCCCAGCCAACACACACTCACACACACTGCCCCTCACTATTTCTACGTCACCCATTATGTTTGCCACTAAAAGAGCGGCGTGACTGCTAATGCCCACTGCCCTAAATGCATAATGCACCCTAATGTGCCTTTTCCACTCACGCCACAGCACTCTGCTCCATTCTGTGGCAGGCCGTCTCTTTCCACCATGCATATTTACTACCTACTGCCATGGCAACCTGCCTGCCTGCCTTCGCTGACCTGTGTGTGTGTGAGTGTGAGTGTGAGTGTGAGTGTGAGTGTGAGTGTGAGTGTGAGTGTGAGTGTGTGTGTGAGTGTGAGTGTGTGTGTGTGTGTGTGTGTGTGTGTGTGTGTGTGTGTGTTCTGGTCTTGTCACTCTTCTTGTCAACAGAAAGCTGTCCACTACTATAGTAGATGGATGGCTTTCTTATTGAGTCACCACCAGTGAAAGTCCTCTGGTGTTTACACAGCTAAGCTCTGTAAACACACACGCATACACCTGAAGCTGAGTACCTGTTGCCTGGCTAGCTAGCTAGCTAGCTTCCCTTCCCTATATGTAGCATGTAAACCTACTGTTTCTGCCTTTAGATCAGTGTTTCTTGAACTTGTTTTGGGAGGACCCACATTTTAATAAACCTTTGCAACCCAAGTCAATAAGACGTTATTTGTGCATCACAATAATGAAGTTGTGTTAGTTGACCATTTTTGAACATTAAGGAGGACATGTACTGTATAGTATTGTTGATTTACTAATTATCTGAAATCACTTGAATAGTTAGTATAACTTAATTTTTTAACAATAATAAACGATAAGACCATTCAAACAACTTTAAGTGGCAGCTATATTGAGGGTAGAGGCAAACAGTTGAGATGACGATGAACTAGGGAAACATGTGAGGTGACCCAAAACAATCTTTTGCCACCCACATGTGGGTACCAACCCCATCTTTGGATAACAATTCGATAGATCAGTGATCGTGGGCAAGCAAAGGTATTCCAAATGGCCTTTAAAATCTTTTTTTTTTTTTAATCAAAGTATTTGTGGGTATGTGTTGCTGCTGACAAGTTATTTGAATGGCATTGTTCATCGGGTCAGAGTTGGACCGTGAACATTCGGAATTTTGCATTTCACATTTCAAGTGGGCTCCAAGTTGGGAAAGGTTGGGAACCCCTGGGATAGATAACCTGTTGTAATGGTGGCTTGAGCTGAGCATGTGTATACCTTGCCTGGCCTGACTGCGTTATCAGCAGGAGATGTTTGTGTAGTATTAAGGTTGTTATCTGCAGTGCTGGTTAAGGTGCATGTGTGAACCACTGCAGCATTTTCCTGTTTTCACCTCCGGCTGTTTCTTTTTCATTTTTTTTCATACATCACCTCCTCCATGTGTAATGTCCTCTATTTTGAAGAGTTGTTATTGATCGTAAATCCTCTCAGGCCAAAACAAATATTAGCAGAGGTGGAGTACTGCGGTTGAAGTTGCAACCACAAATTGTGTGTGTGTGCGCGTGCGTGTGTGCGTGCCCCTTGAAATGGGCACAGTGCCAAGTTGGAGCCTGTCCACAAAGTACAAAGGGAACAAAATGATTTTTTTGTGATGCCACTTTCAGGAAACCTGTTTTGGTGTGTGATCCTTTGGAATTTAGTGGGGCGACTTCCTTGTAACTACACTGCACTGTGACCTGTTGATTTGCAGCAGAACGTGAAAAGAGTGGGAACGAGTGATCTGATTGACGGCGGTTGCCAGATTTGACTGATTTCCAGCCTAATAAACGCCTGGACAAAACCACCTGGATGCACTAAATCCTGCCCAATTCGAAATAAATTCCTTTGATTTGTATGGCCATTCATCTAAAGAAAACGCTGCCCAATGCTATTTTTTACCTGAAGCTGGTCATCCAGCTTGACTTGCCAATCTGGCAACCCTGTTGTCTGACAGTGAGGGATGGCTGAACGGCATTATGGTGTTTTGCATGTATTGTACTATGAGGTGTGTATGAGATTGCTAACCGTACGCCTGTCTGTCATTCTTCTGCAGATCCTGTTCTACAAGTCCCTACGCATGTGGCCGAGTAAGTATGTGTGTGTGTGTGTGTGTGTGTGTGTGTGTGTGTGTGTGTGTGTGTGTGTGTGTGTGTGTGTGTGTGTGTGTGTGTCTGTGTGTGTGTGTGTCTGTGTCTGTGTCTGTGTCTGTGTCTGTGTCTGTGTCTGTGTCTGTCTGTCTGTCTGTCTGTCTGTCTGTCTGTCTGTCTGTCTGTCTGTCTGTTTGTCTCTGCATATGTGTGTAGGTGTGAGATTGTGAAACACGCTGAACTGGAAATTGACAAGTTGCTGATCGTGCATCCCTTTTCCTGTTCAAACCATTGCAGGGGATTTTTTGTTTTACTATCCTCCTATGCTGTAGTTTTATATGAAAAACAAAAAGCCCTGTTGCAATACCTGCAAGTCCATGCATAAACGTACTCCCATGGTTATACGAGGTGTATGCACATGCATGGAAAGGTTTCATCACTCAAACTGCCATTTGGCTATCTTCGATCACTCTGAGATAAGAGATTGCACAGTTTCCATGTGAACTGAAGGAGCCCACAGCAGAAGCCCTTACTGTTTGTGTACACCAGGAGCAAGTAGCCAAGGCTGTTGAAGTTTTGCCATGAATTTGCTGTATTCGATCTTGGCATGACATTGACATGCTTGATTAAGCTAATCGCATGACAGCTCTGGCTCAGTGTGGGACTTTCAATGATATGAACATTCCAATTGATTTTCACCGAACCGTATTATGGCTTATTACCATAATATTAGATGACTTTTAATCACTGAAATTCGCTCTTGTTGCAGAGGTCGCTTCACTCCCAGCGAATTCGCTTTGGTCGCTTTATTCGCCAACCCTCCATAGGGATAATGACTTTGGTCACTTTTGGTGCGCACACAGACTTATTCGCGAACTGTGTTTCAGTGCGTAACCAATATGCCATACGGACTGAAACTTGGTGTCTGAAGTGCACAAGTGCGCCATCTGAGACACAGCTTAAGTCTGTTGATGATTTGTTGATGATGGTCTCCTTGGCGATGGTTCATTCATAGGATGTCACAGTGGTGTTGTAGTAGGTGGCATCTGCCCCTTACCGCATGCACATAGGAACCAGCCACCTGTGGTCTATCTCGGTGGTTACCATTAGGAACTGTGTTAAGCTAGTAAACTATTGTGTCTCTGTTGAAGGATCTACTTTCACTGCGTAAAGGCCTATATTCATTATGTTTCCTGCTGTCTTTGGATGGGTTTTGGGATGCACCAACTCCATTATGAGGGGAGCACAAACAAATAGTGTAGCACGGCTCATGTCAGGGTGGCCTTGGCTGGAATCTACTGGTATATAGGGGTACCGTGTCAGGGTAAAGTTTGGGAACCCCCGGTCTAGCTCCATTAACTCTAAGCATTGAATTCAATCACAGCAAACGGCTGTCTCAAAAGTCAAAAGGTCATGTTGTGTTGAGGTATCACAGAGTGGCTGTCGTGAATCATCTTCTGTCAAATTACAGATTGGAAGCTGAAACGAAATGTCCTACTCCACAATACTTACAAACAGCTCCTAACGGCTGTCAAAGCAAATTCATGAGTTCCTTTCAACCTGTTACAAGTTGATGCATTAGGTGAAACAATCTGGACACATTTTAGGTTGGGCAAAAACACTGTCATCCCTGCTATTATATACTGGTGTGGATTAAGCTATGGGATATAATTAATGTTATGGTCTGCATGCTGAAGCAGCTGCTTGAAGGGTGTTAGTTACCACACTAGTCATTTGGTTCAGCCAAAAGTACAGTATTGCCTTATCACACTATACGTAGCTATGAAAATAAAGTTGAATGCCCCGGCCCGCACACTTGCTCCCGTTTTGCTTTTCTATTCTTTCTTTTCCCAAATGAAGAGCGATCAGCTAAGAAAAGTTCATCAGACTACTACTACTACTACCAATCTGATGAAGAGCGAGTAGCTCGAAAATGTTCACATTGGAAAAGAAAGATTTAAAAAGGCAAACTGGGAGCTCAACTTTTTTGTATTTTGAAATGCCACATTCGTATTCTGTTTTCTCTCAACCACAACAAGCGCAAGTCTAGTGGCAGCAGTATATCAAAGTACACACAACTGGGGGAAATGGTGGTTTACCTCCACATCATACAACATGGTGAATCCCATACCGTCAGTAACCTGATTTGGCAGTTACACCACAGCTCTGTGTGGTTGCTTCTCTCTCTCTCTCTCCCTCTCTCTCTCTCTCTCTCTCTCTCTCTCTCTCTCTCTCTCTCTCTCTCTCTCTCTCTCTCTCTCTCTCTCTCTCTCTCTCTCTGTCTCTGTCTCTCTCTCTCTCTCTCTCTCTCTCTCTCTCTCTCCCCCACATGGTCTGCCTAGTGTGGTGTTGTCATGCACAGGCCGCCATTTAACACCAGTTAGCCTGAAGAGACTGGAAACCATTGTGCCCGAGAACAGCACTTGTGGTTGAAATGTCAGTCATTCGCTTACCAGCGTCCGTCCTTCACCTGGCATACAGACGTGCATATGGTTTGCAGGGTTTTATGCACTCTGCTGCCTTTCTGATGGCAATTACGTAGGTATTTGGCCAATAACAATTGTTTTCAAAGAGCATGAAGCATGATGCAAGCTAACATCCATCTGTGTGTGTTTGGTTGTCTTGTTTTCAGTCCAGTCCAGGTTATTTATGTTTTTATTATTTATTTAGCTAGTGCTTTAATTGATGTACTTTTCTGTTGCAGGCCAGCCTTTCTACCAGACCCTAATGATGGCAGCCTGTATTCTTTAGGAGGGAAGAACAACGAGGGACTAACGGTGAGAAGAAACACACACACACACACACACACACACACACACACACACACACACACACACACACACACACACACACACACACACACACACACACACACACACACACACACACACACACTACCTCTATCCCCTTCCCCTTTTTTGTGCAGCCACTTCCCCCTTCGCTGGAAGTGCGCGGCCCTTACTTGATATGTATTTATAATCCTGAGCTTGTTTCACCAGTCAGCCCCTGTCCTGGTGTCGGGGCAGCCCCGTAGCATCCAGTGTTTTTCCCTGCTCTAGAGGGGGAAGTAAATGAGTCAGTATTGTGGTGATTCTTTGCCCATGCTTGTGTAAAAAGACGTACTAGGGCTCAGTTGGGACTCGACACACAGTGAATCACACGAGCAAGTTAAAATAAAGTTTGTTTGTGTCATAGAGACTTGATTGAAATATTGCGAAAGGTGAGCTGCTGTGTTACAAGGAGAGACTTGTATGCTGAGAGTTGGACAGCGTGCTAGAGAGATGGCTTAGATGGCAGGTTTCTGGTTTCATACTGTACTGAACTGAACAAATGACACTGATGATACTGCAGTATCGTGCTTTGATGTACCACACTTGTACTGTAGTGTAGCTTTTGTTGTGTCTTACAAATGCTCCTTAGCCATTGAGGGCACATACTCTCTAGCTTTGTTATTAATTTGGGATCACAGACAGGGCCTGGTTTAGCCTTCATCAGCAGCAGAAGTGCCTTGCGTAAGGCATCTAACCCCACATTGCTCTCAGGACTGTACACTGTGCCCAAATAACTCTCCAAGTCTCCATGGATACGAGCATCAGCCATAATGTATTGTTCTCATGCTGTAGTTTGTGTCTCTGCAAACTACAACTGTATAATGCTTTCAACTGCGTCTTGTGTGAACCATCCTATTCAAATAGAGGTTGTGTTTTATGATGTGAGTATTTTAGCATTGTTTGACTTAGTTTTTTTTAAACCGCCTTTTGTGTCCTTCCGCTGTGCAGAAGCTGCCATTCACCATTCCTGAGTTGGTCCAGGCCTCTCCCTGCCGCAGTACCGATGGCATCCTCTACACCGGTAAGACCGTTTGTTGCAAGTCAGAGGCGTACTCAGTCCCTTTAGAGAAATAGATTTTTCTAGGAACAGCTGTTCTGATGGGTGCTCTTTTAGAAGGTGAACTGAATGTTGTCCAAAGTTAGTAGAGAAGAATAAAATGTGTGTTTCTTCTCAACCAACTTTGGAGTGGTGAGAGCTGCTTCCCTCTCTCACACGGCCACACCGGCTCGATTAGATGCTGCCCTCGCCCATTTCTACGCCTCTGTCTTTGCCTTTGCCTGTGTGACTCTGCCACTCCCTTTCCTTCATCAAACAATGCAGTGTAATCAAGATAAAGCGTCCTAATTGTTTTCTCACTTTGTGGCTTTGAGTTCTTTTGTCAACGGCTCTCTTTTTGAGAGCACAGTGGCTTAACATGGACTCCTCCTTCTTCCTCGCCATGCAACCTGTGCTCTACTCTCCTCTCCTCTGCTATCCTTCTGCTCTTGTGTGCCCTTTCTCTCCTCTCCTCTCCTCTCCTCTCCTCTCCTCTCCTCTCTGCTCTCCTGTCTTTGTGTGCCCTCCTTTTCCTCACATGCGTCTCTCCCATCCCTCTTACCCTATCTGTTTTTTTAATGTTTATGTATATCCAGAAAATGCAGTGTTTTGAAACATTGTCACTGTGGTGCCTCTATGTTGAGATGAAAACCATCATCAAAATGTGTGGAAACAACACCCAAGTGGATAAAAAAACTAAGAACATGTAAACATAGCTTACATCAATTGCTAATTTTAATGCACAGAAGTTTTCAACCAGCTTGTTGAGTACCTCACTTGATGCCAGTGATGAAAAGCATGTCATTTCAGATCCTGACGGTCAGTCATTCTGATAAAGCTCTGGCATTGTTGGTTTTTATGATTTGAAAACATGGCTACCGTCCAATGAGTGAACAGCACAGGTACAACCAGATGATTTTGCTATGACTGTGCTATTGGATTGCAGCCTCTGAATTCAATCCACTTTGCCCTTGTTGTGTCTGCTGTACTCTTTGTGTGCTTTTGTGCTAATCCTCCATGCTCCCCATGGCACTCTTATTAGGACAGAAACAGTTAACTGATTTGTAATACTTCCTCTGGGTTGACGCCTGTTTGCAGAGCTTCAGTGGGCAGGTGGGGGGTAGGGTTGCCAAACAAGGCAGTCTGGTGGGTGGGCGTCGAAATGGACGGCGTGGGCATTTAGTAATTCCTCTTCTGCTCACACTTTACCACAATATCCCGTCTGTCTCAACCACTCCCCTTAGCCAAACAGGGAGAAGGAGAAGGAGGAGAGAGGGGTGGAGGGAGGAAGAGAGCCTTAGCGGTTTGCTAATCAGTGTCCACCCTGCGTGTGGTACAGGGCTTGACACTGGTACCTGCCAACCGGCCAAATGCTGGTAAAACTTGGCTGTGGCTAGTAACAATTACAGTGCCACTAGCCAATGTGGCAGGTACCTTATTCAATGACATATCAGAATAGCATTTATTCTGCGTTGTACGCCTTGTGTATCAATTGTTTCTATCTAAGTTCAAGAAAAAACACTAGCTACATGGCAGGCAAGCGAAAAAGTTAGTGTCAAGCCCTGGTGTGGTAGCGTCTGAGGAGAGGATAAAAGCCTGTGTCCTGTTCGTTCACTCTGGCTGATGGAGTGGTCTGTCGTTAGAAGCTATCTGAACAGAAGCTTTAGGCCGGCCGCACATTGGCTCCGACAGCACTGCGGTGCACTTTGCTTCCGACATAATTCGGACCCCCAAACCAAATTTCACACAAACATAGCATTGATAGTCAATGGGCGGCGCCGACAAAATAGAACTTGTCTCTAATTGCTATCCGACATCAGCGAATGTCCGCGGACATCGGCACCAGTGTGCGGGGTTCTATTGAAAACAATGAAATCAAACTTTTGCCCAGCAGTGCTCAGCACTTTGTCGGAGCCGGTGTGCGGAAGCCCTTACTTTGGCTGCTCTGCTTTTCACTGCATTGTTCACTGATCTCTAGAAACGGATGATGCCTAGCCTGGGAAATCCCATGCTGCTTTGCACAATCATTCCGAATCGATCTGGAAGACAGCATGGATTCTATCCCTCAGCGAGGGTACCAGATTTGAGTTTCAATCAGAGAGTGGGAAAGGCAATAACTGCAGTTTGTTTGAATAGATACAACTGACACGATTGGTTATGGACTGTATATGCCAAATGGCACAATCGTAATGTCCAAGAAACGTCTATGGGCAATCGTAAACCACACCTTTCCTACGAGACATTGCATAGGTAGCCTCCAGACCATTTCACTTGTTGCGAGATCGTTTGGTGTTAACCAGGCAAGGTGATGTCCTCACATCTCAATCCACAATCAGATGGCAAAAGAAGAGAAATCTAGGAAACTCATCAGAATATCAGAATAAAATATAAATACAATATAATGGGATGAATGATATTGCCAATGTACAGATGTGCCATGAGCACTATACGCACACATTCAATGACCCTGAAAGAGTCTCACTTTTCTGTTCAAACTTTACCATAAGCAATGATGAAAAGGTAATCAGAAAAATGACTTAAGACATAGCTCGAGGCGTTATTAACGTCTCGTCATTGACCCTGCAGTGCCGTGGGTGGTTTTCCGGCCGACACAATGGAAAGCGTCAATTGTTTATCAGTGCATCAATTCAGAGTGTTTTGTGGTGTTCCACATTGCTGTGTAGGTGGTTTTGATGGAAGTGGTCAAAATGGTGTGTCTCATTTGTGTGTGTGTGTGTGTGTGTGTGTGTGTGTGTGTGTGTGTGTGTGTGTGTGTGTGTGTGTGTGTGTGTGTGTGTGTGTGTGTGTGTCGTGTGTGTCGTGTGTGTCGTGTGTGTCGTGTGTGACGTGTGTGGCGTGTGTGCAGGTAAGAAGCAGGACGTGTGGTACGTGGTAGACTTGTTGACGGGAGAGAAACAGCAGACCCTGACATCGGCGTTTGCTGACATGTTGTGTCCGTCCTCCTCCCTGCTCTTCCTCGGACGCACCGGTAAATATCAGATGCCACGAGAGAAACGCAGTGTTTTAGCGCTCTTGGTACGCACATGAAGGCAGGGATAATCAGTTTTAGAAAAGTATCACTTTACTCTTCAATTAACAATATAAGTGAGGCACCTAATCCCAGGGACTGTAATTAATACCCTATACTAAAAACAACTGTAGTTGCTTTGGATAAAAGTGTCTGCTAAGTGCAATATAATGTAAAGTAATGTATTGGTAACACTTCCAAATAAGGGGCCATAATTAACAGTAAAGTAGCTACAACCTAATACTTAAGTAAGGGTTAAAGGGGTATGCCACTATTTTGGGGCTTAATACAGTTAAAATCGTTGGCTGGGGTTTATAAAGGTGGTAAAGTGTCTTATTTTTCATGTGAAGCGTTGTCTTGCTTTAAGACAAGTTAAAAGAGGGAGTATGTCGCTAAGCTAGTGAAAGTCAATGCATCCATGTAGCATTGCTACACGGATCCATTGACTTTCACTAGCTTAGCGACATGATCTCTCTTTTAACTTGTCTTAAAACAAGACAACGGCTTACATGAAAAATAAGACACTTTACCACCTTTATAAACCCCAGCCAACGATTTTAACTGTATTAAGCCCCAAAATAGTGGCATACTCCTTTAATAATCATTACTTAATGCCACATTAGACACATATTAATTGTTATTAATGCATATGTTGAACATCAGTAAGCAGTTACTTAACTATTAGATAACTATTACCTTGTGTTACAAGTTAATAGCATATTATTATTTAACTAAGAGATAAGTAAGGTCACAGTTAATAGTTAAGTAGCTATCAGGTCATACTTAACTAAGGACCAAAATTATGTATTTTAGTAATGTATTTTATGTAGATAGTCTCATAGACATGATGGTCTCAAGTAACTGTACAGGATAACACGCTAAGAAAACAATAGAATCACTAATAACAAATCCCCTCTTTTTAAATGTTCTCGTTTCAGTTTCATGTTGAGTGTTTCTGCTGTGTTGAGTGCATTTCTGTGTCTGCCTACAGAGTACACCATCACTATGTACGACACCAAGAGCCGTGAGCTGCGATGGAACGCCACCTACTCCGACTACGCCTCCACCCTGCCAGACGACGACACCAAACACAGTACGAGCCTCCGCTTCCCTCTCCTTTCTCTCCATCCTTTGCATTCTCTTTCTCCTCCTCTTCATCCATCCCTCTCTGTGTCTCTTCTTATCCTCTTCTTCTTCCTCGTCCTCTTTTATCTCAATCCTGCTCCTTCCGTGTCCGTTAATGGACTCTTGGGGCAAAAACTGTCCAAAATTTACTCATTCCAAGTAGGATGAGCACAGTACTTTGCTTCACAGCTAATGTTTATCATTTCACAACCCAAAGCTATTTACTCAGCATGACACATACAGTACTGAGTTGTGTACACAAAGGGCCTTCACACAAGCAGCCTGACCGTTATAGACATAAGATCCTAAGCTAACAAATTTGGACATTTCAGTAGAACTTTACTGGCAGAGACGCTGGCCACGGTTACTCAACTGCAGTGTGTACTGTATGTCACAGAAGTGAGTGCACCCCTCACTTTTTTGCAGATTTGTAATTATATCTTTTCATAAGACAACTTAAAAGAAATTTCACTTAGACACAATGATTAGTTACCAGTTAACAACACATAGAACCGCTTAAATGTGTTGTTCACTCACCAAAAATCTAAACACAGCCATTGATGTTTTACATTTAGCCACAAAAGTGAGTACACCTCAGGTTAATATCCCGTAGAGAATGTCTGAGAAGGGGTCGTGTTTATGTTGTTAACAGGTCACTATCAAACCATTGTGTCGAATGTTGTTCTATGAAAAGATAATCTTACAAATCTGCAAAAATGTGAGGGGTATACTCACTTCTGTGACATACTGCATGTGTTTGAACTGACAAACTGGAATGCTAGAGTGCTAAAGAAACGAGTGATGGTCAGTGAATGGACCAAATTGTATCAGGTTTCTCACACACTTTTGATCAATTTCTTATCTATATGTTTAGTTTAACTGCATTGTGGGGACTGGTCAAGTCCAATTTCAACCTTTTGTGCTAACCCTTGTTGCATAGATTCTTGACAATACAGTATACTGACTTTGATCTCTCCCACTGGACTCACCAGTTCACGCTTCTCCTCGCTGTCATACCATCCATACCATCCATTTTTTCCTTTTTTTTTCTTGTCCCCTAGAAACGTTGCACCTGCTGTCAAACAGTGACAGTCTGCTGTTGCAGTGGACTGTATTTTAGGGGAATTGTTCCACCTGTGCATTTATTACAGGGCAAAACGGTTCACAAATACAGGCAACTAGTTCACGGTTCTCCCCGCTGTCACAACCATCCAATCCATTTTTTTTAATTCATTTTTTTCTTGTCCCCTAGAAATGGCGCACCTGGTGTCGAACAGCGACGGGCTGGTGGTGACGGTGGACATCGAGACGGGCGACGTGCGCTGGGTGCAGAACTACGAGTCACCCGTGGTGGCGGTGTACATCTGGCAACGCGAGGGCCTGCGCAAGGTGTCCCACACCAGCATGGCCAAGGACACCCTGCGCTACCTGACCTTCATGCAGGGCGAGGTGGGCCGCATCACGCGCTGGCGCTACCCCTTCCCCGTCGAGAAGAAGAAACCCAAGGACAAGCTCATGTAAGCAGAGGGGGCGTCTTTCTTTCTTTCTTTCTTTCTTTCTTTCCGGGTCCATCTCTCTTGCTCTCTCTTTTATTCACTCACTGTGAGTAAATCTCTCTGTGTGTGTGTGTGTGTGTGTGTGTGTGTGTGTGTGTGTGTGTGTGTGTGTGTGTGTGTGTGTGTGTGTGTGTGTGTGTGTGTCTCTCTCTCTCTCTCTCTCTCTCTCTCTCTCCTTCTCTCTCTCTCTCTCTCTCTCTCTCTCTCTCTCTCTCTCTCTCTCTCTCTCTCTCTCTCTCTCTCTCTCTCTCTCTCTCTCGCATGACACTCACTTGCAGTGTCTCAGCAACTTCCCCTGTAGCAGAAATGCATATGGTTAGATTTACTGTAGTTCCTATGGCAGTAACGTTTGTGTTGATGAGCTAATTTTGGTGGGTTGTACTGCAGCTACAGCTATTTCTGCATTTTTGTTTGTTTGTTTTTTAATCAATGTGCATCCCCCTACCTCATTCGGCCATACATATCCTAAGTCATTGTGTTCAGACATCAGAGTTTTTGCCACGGTGTAATATACTTCAACATGGGGTGTATTCCTTTTAATGATAGCTACATAACCATTTTTTTTTCTTCAGGGAGCCATGATAAGTATGCGTTGAGCCTTTTTTAATGTTAAAGCCTGAGCAGTGGATTGGCCTGAGGGAATCAGGAACTCAGCAGGACTTTAAGGGATGAGTAATCTGAAAGGATTTACAGCCGTTGGAAGAGAGAGCAAGCATCCCTCAGGTGTTGCAAGGGGAACGTGATGCGCCAGTAATTTTATATGATCTCGCAAAGACATGTCTGCCTTTAATATCAAAGTATTTTCTAAGTTCTTCTTCTTATATAAATCATATTCAAATATACCGCATGCTGGCCCAGGGGCATTGCAAAAGGAAGTTGTGCATATATTTAAAGATATTACAGATTTTTTTGTGAAGAAAACACGGTCCAGTTTATCATGCCTTTCACAACGATCCTCATTTCTCATATTGTTTATGATCTCTCTCGCATGCTATCCCTGTCGTCTCTCTCTCTCTCTCTCTCTCTCTCTCTCTCTCTCTCTCTCTCTCTCTCTCTCTCTCTCTCTCTCTCTCTCTCTCTCTCTCTCTTTCTCTCTCTCTCTCTCTCTCTGTCTCTCTCTCTCCCTCCCCCTCCATCGCCATCTCTCTCCTTGTGTGAGGAGTTGCTTCAGCTGGTGAGGGACTCCGGCTTTGGTAGAGTGTGAAAGTTGCGTCTGTTACCTTTGCTTGTGATTTCACATGCCCTTGCACAATCTGCCCAATGGCTCAGCCAACAGCTAGCGGCCTTCAGACAGAAGCATGCGATAGCCCAGGCAGCATTCTTCAGGGACTCATTCAGCCTTATGAATATTATTTATTTTCATAGTAATTATTTTTTATCCAAATTAACTCAAAAGTGATTACTAAACTGAAGTTCTTAAGTTACTTTGCTTCTGTCCTGTGGGTGAAATGATCGGTCTTAAAGGGACACTGTGTGAGATTTTTAGTTGTTTATTTCCAGAATTCATGCTGCCCATTCACTAATGTTACCTTTTTCATGAATACTTACCACCACCATCAAATTTTAAGTATTCATTATGACTGGAAAAATTGCACTTTTCATACATGAAAAGGGGGATCTTCTCCATGGTCCGCCATTTTGAATTTCCAGAAATAGCCATTTTTAGCTGCAAAAATGACTGTACTTGGACCATACTACCATTACTTAGTAAACTTTCATGTAAAGATCAAATTTGGCAATAAGCAGCCCAGTTTCAATGAGCAGCTTAGTTGCAGTACCTTTTTTGACCATTTAATGCACAGTGTCCCTTTAAAATGTAATATGACAATAGACTGGAATTATCCCCTTCATGGAGTTTTATTCGGTTAAAATTGCACAATTTGAGTATTTCTTCCCATCCTCCCCAATGTTCACTCTTTATTCGATAAAAGGAGTGTAATGCATTCTTCAAGAATGTGTCTAAACTCTCTGTTGTCTGCTGCCTGGTGTCATTTCATGCCAGCTCGAGATGTATTCACTTGTCTTATTTTCTGTCCTCAGCATGTTGCCAGTACCATTCAATGCTGAAATAATGCCAGTGTTAGCCCACGTGCTGCGGCATTGACTGTGTGTGTGTGTGTGTGTGTGTGTGTGTGTGTGTGTGTGTGTGTGTGTGTGTGTGTGTGTGTGTGTGTGTGTGTGTGTGTGTGTGTGTGTGTGTGTGTGTGTGGTGTGTGTGTGTGTGTGTGTGTGTGTGTGTGTGTGTGTGTGTGTGTTTGTCTTTTGTTCAGGGACACTCTGTATGTGGGCCGCACCTCTACAAGCCTGTACGCCTCTCCTTCCCTCGTGCACGACGGAGTCACTGTGATGGTGAGTATTATTTAAATGTGTGTGTGTGTGTGTGTGTGTGTGTGTGTGTCTGTGCGCATGCACACGCGGTGTGTTTGTAAATGTATGAGAGATTCCGAGAGACCTTTGTGGTTTGGGGCATGATGACCTGTGAAACAGCACTGCAGGCTGCAACAGGTTGTGGCGATTATTTTTTTATTTATTTATTTGAACTTCGTAATCTGCGCAGATGAGCACATGCACTACCGATACATCCCTGTTGCCAGATGGGCACATGCAGTACCGTTATGCCCCTGTTGCCAGGTGAGCTCCTAAGGGCACCCTGACCCACAGATGCACCACAGAAACCCCTCATGTCCACCGCTCTCTGGCACTCGAGCTGGATACACGTACACACACACACACACACACACACACACACACACACACACACACACACACACACACACGCACGCACACTTTTCAAATGGGGACACCACTGCTTCCTTCTCTGGTCAGGTTAGGATCACCCTGACAATCAGATTTGTCATTGATGGCCAGCCACATGTGTCCATCTTTTTAACATCCTGACTGAGCACACACGTGCAGACAAGCCGAGGGAAAGCTTTTCTACTGCAGCAGCTGCAAGCAGGTGTAATTTGCCCTCTCCTTTTTGCTTTTGTATTGTTTTCTTCCAGAACAATACGCCTTTACTTTTTTCTTTATTCCGGGGGCTCTTGGCATGTTCTTGTGGCTTTGTGGGAACTGTCAGCCAGCGAGAGGCTTAAGTAAACACACCTCCTCGCCGCTCCTGAGTCCTGCCTGCTGCTGCCGCTGCACGTGCCCAGTTGACTGCTCTGCTCAGCCAGGTCAAACCTGATAGGAGAGGCCCCACACCTCCGCAACGGTTAACGCTCGCTCCTCACGTTGGGAAACTCTCCTCCTCACCCAGACCAGTGTGACAGGAAATGAGAGAGAAACTGTTATTGAACACTGCAGAGTGAGAATTAGCCAGGCAGATGCCAGAGACGCAAGAGTGTAGCCTTACTTACAGTAAGCCTGTATCCAACGGGTAAGTCCCGACTCTTCTTCACAGAATTCCAGGAGAGTCACAACTTCAAATGAATGCCGTTTGGCAAACTTTTTACCACACACGACAATCATTACACACGTTAACCAATATTAAAATTTTGTCACTGCGTCACAAATTCGCTGTTACTCATCCGATAGCAGGGCTCTAGAGCAGTGTTTCTCAACAGGGGTGCCGGGGCACCCTGGGGTGCCGCGGGAAACGTGGCTGAGAAATAAATTATGTAATGTGATTCATATTTGTCTAAATTGATAAGTTAATGCTAGTCAGTGGAATCTTTCATCTGCCATTCATGCACAATAAAGTAAATATAGGTCGGCCCAGTCAGCTGCAACTTTGAATGTAGGTCGTGTGACGTCTCCTAATGTGTTACTTTTCGAAGCTTTTGTGGTATCGAATGCAATGCCATGTTACGGCTTGTTGTTTTGGGGTGCCTTGAAATTTTTCATGAATTGAAAGGGTGCCTCGCCTAAATAAAGATTGAGATAGCTGCAAGAACATTTAGCGAGACATGAGTTTTCAAATGCAGTTAATTAGAACTAGCCCACGGAATGTTTTGCAAGTGCAACTAATTGGCATTTAAATTGCAGAGGGGGGAATGCTTTACAACTAATGGCACAGGCAAGGTTTTAAACAGTTTCGGGAACACCACTGTCATTTCTGTTACACACAATGCGTGAGGTGTCACAGAATGTTTATCGGGCTCTTGTGTGCACGTAAATATATAAAAAAGCACAATCCCTTTCATGGCAGAGAGATGTTTACAGCATGTTTACAGCATTTGGTGCTATTGCGAGAGATGGAAAAGAGAGGCGACTGGAGGGAAGTCTATAAGCGCCTGCCACTCACTCAGTCGTGGCGGTCATGTGCCCAAGACACAATCGACTCCCAACCTAACTTTGAGAAGAGATTAATGGCGGTACTTTCTTCATCGCCCAATAAGAGTCTCATCTTATCACAGCATGTTAACGCCGGTAACGGCCCACCACTGTATAATATAATATAATACGAATTGTTTCCGTGGTTCTGTTAACATCTATTGGCCCAGTGCTGTTTCTTGTGCTGCGATGAGCATTGCTTAGGGGAAGTTGGAAGGAGGTGGTGTTATATGGGTGGAGTGTAGGTGTGAAGAGATGCACATGTGTTGTTAATAATACTCTGCTGCAGCACAGCTAGGCATTCACTTTCACTAAGCCACAAACCTGTATACTCAAATGTGAAACACTGGAAGTATTTAATTCATAATTTATTTTACCTATTTACTTTCTATTGTTACATGGTGTGTAATATTTACTGTATGTCTTTTTCTTTTGTGCTTTTACATAACCTGTACTGTGCGGTACCTTAGCTTACTGGGTTTCTCAGCACTGTAGTTTGTCTTTCCTTGTATGTCGCATTTGGTGTGTGATTGGTGTAGCATGTTAAGGAATTTATTTTTTCACAAGACACTTTCCACTTTCTCTTTAGTTTTACAGTCATGCAGTCAGCGTGTGGTCTTATCAGTAGGGGTAGCGTAGTGTAACAGTATCCATAGTGCACTGCACTATGTACTAGGGGTGGGTGATATGGCAAAAATGTTGTATCACGATTTTTTAACATGAAATCACGATTTCGATTTTTTATCACGATCTTCCATCCAAAAAAAAAAACAACAAAAAATAACTTTCATATACTTGCAATTTCTAATTTGCAGTCAATAAAATGTTAACACACTGATGATACTCTCATAAAGTGTACAATTGGAATATAATAATGTAAAGAATAAAGTGAAGACAACAACACAAGTGAGAAAGCGTCACTCTGATACTGATAATAAACATCCTCACTGCAAGACGATCTATACGATTTCTCCACTTTGGCAGATTCGAGACGATATTTTACTCAATATCACGATTCACGATATAATATCGTCATATCGCCCACCCCTACTATGTACTATGGCACTGTACACTGTACGTTTATCGATGCCCTCTAGACCTAAGGCATCTTTCATTCAGTTTCTAGCAAATAGGATTTTCTACATTGGTTAGGTAGATATATTTTCACACATTTTAGGATATGTTTGTCTTTTTTTATGGCTTTATTCATTTTTAGGACAGGACAGTGAGAGAGTGTGACAGAGAGAGGGGGGGGGGGGGTGCTTATTGCCAAAGTTCTTTTGGCTGGAATCGAACCCGGTTCGCCAGAATAATGGTACGGCGTCTTCGCTTATTGAGCCTCTCTTCTTAATGCAACCAGAGAGGGTTGAAGCAGAGGTCAGCCATCTAAGACCCAACTTCCTCATAGTTTTGTATCTGCCATGGGAATGAAGCAGCGTTTTATTTCTGAAAGGCAGTAGTTCAAAACATACTGGTTTATACACAGTATTTGTTTTATTTGTCTATGATGCCTACATGTTTCAGCCTACAAGGCCTTCAGTAAGCATACCGTATGTATTGTAGTGTCATTAATATCCTGTGTTCTGTGGTTTAAGCCCTGAACTTGCACTGTGTGTTGCACAAAGTGTTATTTAAATGCTGTCTGTGTGTGTGCGCTTGTGTGTGCATCTGTGAGTCTGTGAATCTGCCAATGGCTAAATGAATGTAAATGTGTGCTTTATGTTCAACATCTTGTGCAATAATGTGTGTCATGTCTTTTGTATCATGGATTTATGTACGCTACTAGACATATTCATTTCCTCCAGGATTAATAATTGTTACTGCACTCTACTCTATTCTACTCTATTCTACTCCACTCAGCCGCGTGGCAGTACCTTCCCCATGCTGGAGGGTCCTGGGGGGATTCCGAGGCGCGTGCCGAAGGATTTACCGGACTGTGTCATCACCAGCCCCAACGTCCACCCCGGCACAGCCCTGGAGAAACGCAACCGCAACATCAACTACATGTGGGACCACCCTCTCATTATAGGTAACACACCTATGCAGTGCAGACACACACACACACACACACACACACACACACACACACACACACACACACACACACACACACACACACACACACACACACACACACACACACACACACCTGCAGGAACGCAACCACAACATCAACTACACGTGGAATCACCCTCTCCTTGTAAGTAACAGACATATTTGGTAGGTACAACATGCACACACGCACAGATAGTCCTGGAGGAACGTGCACACATCACCAAACACCTGTAGAGCCACACACCCTCTATCAATCAATAATCAATTAAAAGTATGAATCAAAAGTGACATGGCACATTAACCTACTACTCAGGAGCGTCTTTTTTAAGCATGGTAGTTGCCGCTATGAGACGGGACTAGCTCTTGCAGTGCAACTTGCCTCCACTAGTGCACACGTGTGTAGTGTACTTGGAACAAGGTTACTGATAAGACGCGCACATGCTGACACAGACAAACGCCCCCTCACACCCACCTCTCTGCCTGACTGCCTGCCTGCCTGCCTGCCTGCCTGTCTGCAGGGTTGCCAGATGTGCCTGATCATTTCCAGCCCAAAAATTGTCAAAAACCGCCTGGAGACACTTAACCCCGCCGATTTGAACCAAATTGGATTGATTTCTATTGCCATAAATCTACCGAACGACCTGCTCAATGCCAGTTTTTGACCGTTTTTTTAGCCACGGACAGCCTCCCTAAGCAGCCCAATTGGGGAGGAAACAGCCCAAACTGGCAACACTGCCTGCCTGTCTGCCTCTATGCACGCACAAACACACATCCAGATCCTCGCTGTAAGATGATCCGGCGAAAAACACTCTCCAGGATATCAGGGTTATGTTTAAGCACCTGTCGCTTCTCACTCCCGTTCTCACACACACATACACACACACGTGCTAACATGCTGGTGACTGTATGAGTGCCCATCTGTTGTCGTTCACACATGTATTGTAGCGACACCTTGTTTGAGTGCAACAGCACGTACACAATGTTTAAGAGCCACATGTTCAAGGCATGACCAGTTCCTCAGCATGTAGTTTAGCTCGACACTGGCATCTTGTGGTCAACTCCAGGCACTGCACTTTTTCCTGCTCCTGTGATATCAGTTGCATCAGTCGAATTTCAATTGATTGAATACGTCAAAGTGGCAGTCAAATAGGAGGTATGTCATCCTAAGCTGTATGACTACCTTGAACTGTCTTGGACTTCTTGGGACATTTTCAGTGTCTTAATCAATCTGTAATGGCAGCTGTGAGGTACTACATGTCACAGTTGTGTAGGAGGCAACTTCCATCTAGTGGTCGCAGTGAGGCATTGCACATGTCCCCCGTCGTGTTGAAAACCACCAAAGACAGATCAGTGTTGTTGCAGTAACTGTGGCCTTTACTTGAGATTGCATTCGATTTCAACAGAATCGCTCCACAGAATTTGAGACTTTGATTGGTGCACTGTGGAGTGATTTTGCAATTGGCAGAATGGCTGTTCACACCCTCCAATATTTGCTTGTCTGTCCACTGTGGAACTGCCTAGGAAGCAACAGAGCACATGGATTATAATTTATAATCCTGCACAGATCACGAAGCATAACAATGTATATTGAATGCACCGGAAGAGTACGACACCAACCTGGCAATTCTAGGATGAAACCATAGTCGCTAACTTTGTTGGCTACTTTGTTGTTTGCAATGCAATTTCCCATTGACAACCACCCAAGTTGCGAACTGGCTAACAACTATGCTTTTGAGAGAAACCCCAGTTTCAGTTTTCTCCTGCAGAGGAGAGGTAGGCTCATCTGGCAAAGCGCTGAAGCTCCTGAAGTCCACCATCTCACACTCTCCCTCCCCCGCCCCCGCCCCCTCCCTCTCCTCCTCTTCCTCCTCTTCATCCTCCTCATCCTCCTCCTCCCCCGCCCCCTCCCTCTACTCCTCCTCCTCCTCCTCCCCCCCGCCTCCTCCTCCTCCTCCTCCTCCTCCTCTTCCTTCCATCCTCCTCTTCTCCCTCCTCCCCCTCCTCCTCCCTCTCCCCCTCCGCCACCTCCTCCCTCTCCTCCTCCTCCTCCCTCTTTCTCCTCCTCCATCTTCCTCCTCCTCCTCTCTCCTCCTCTTCCTCCTCCTCCTCCTCCTCCTCCTCCATCTCCTCCTCCTCCTCCCTCCATCCCCAGGTCATCATGAGATGCCGCCAGAGGCCCAGAGCTCTCTGCTGGAAGGCTTCCCAGAGAGTGTACCCCGCCCGCCACACAACGTCATCCCCCCCACCACCGACAAGCCCCGCGAAGAGGTAACAGACCCCCCCCCCCCCCCCCCCCCCCCCCCCCCCCCCCCCCCCCCCCCCCCCCCCCCCCCCCCCCCCCCAAATAAATATTATAGTTTCAGTATAAATCAACAAATGGGCTTGTAACTTCCCATTAGCCTTTGTGCTAACTCGTACCATCTTTCTTTCTTCCTTTCTTCCTTTCTTCTCTATCTGTCTGTCTTTCTTTCTTTCTGTCTTTCTTTCTGTCTTTCTTTCTGTCTTTCTTTCTTTCTTTCTTTCTTTCTTTCTTTCTTTCTTTCTTTCTTTCTTTCTTTCTTTCTTTCTTTCTTTCTTTCTTTCTTTTTTTCTGTCTGTCCTTCATTTCTTCCTTCAGAAGATGAATGACAGTGGTATGGAGCAGCCTACCCCATCCCCGGCCCCGGCCCCGGTGACCGACATCCAGGAGAAGCGTGCGGGGCGTGGGGAGAGGGCTCCAGAGAAGCCGGTGGACTCCATGCTCAAGGACATGGCCACCATCATCTTCAGCACCTTCCTGCTGGCCGGCTGGGTTGCCTTCCTCATCATATATCCCAAGGTAGACATAATATGCAGAACACACGCACACACACACGCACGCACGCACGCACGCACACACACACACACACACACACACACACACACACACACACACACACACACACACACACACACACACACACACACACACCTCATAATACCCCAAAGTAGACATGGACAGACCACACACACACACACACACACACACACACACACACACACACACACACACACACACACCTCATAATACCCCAAAGTAGACATGGATAGACCACACACACACACACGCACACACACACACGCACACCCACACACACACACACACACACACACACACACACACACACACACACACACACACACCTCATAATACCCCAAAGTAGACATGGACAGACCACACACACACACACACACACACACACACACACACACACACACACACACACACACACGCACACCCGCACCTTGCTCATCATATCCAGTACCCTAAGGTACTGATTTGAAAACTCTTCCCTTCCTGATCATACACCCCAATGCACATACACATTCTGACCAAGTACAGACACTCCCCCAGGCTCCTCTCATACAGTACATGCAGGTTCCCTCAAATGCCTGTACACATGCTGTACTGTACATACTCCACACACACATGCATGCATATAGATATGATGCCACAAATGTTGACCATTTTTGTGGACGAGTAGACCATGCAGTGGTTCAATAAAGGGATTTTTACAAGTCAAAGTCTCTCTCACTTAGGCACATACACATACAGACCCCAGCTAACACCCATTCTCTTGTCCTGTGTGTGTGTGTGTGTGTGTGTGTGTGTGTGTGTGTGTGCGCGTGTGTGTGTGCGCGTGTGTGCGTGCGTGCGTGCGTGTGCGTGCTTAACCTGTGTGTGTGTCTGTCTGTCTGTCTGTGTGTGTGTCTGCAGAGCATGCAGAGGCAGCAGCAGCTGCAGCACCAGCAGTTCCAGCAGCAGATGGAGCAGAAGCTGGAGCTCCTCCAGAAGCAGACCACCCTGCTGTTCCAGCCCCCCGCAGACCTGCCCCCCGACGAGGCCGCCGAGTACCTGCTGCTGCGCGGGGCCGTGGGCGGCGGAGGAGGAGGATTAGGAGCAGGATTAGGTCATTTACCTCATTTTACTAGATTCTTTCGGTAGCACTTTATTTTAGGGATACATCTATTAGCACTAATACATACAATGTTAATGCCTGCATAAGTACCTTGTAAGGCATGTACTAAGCAAACGCTAAGGCCTACAGTACTAGATCCTTACTAAGGTTAAATTGGAAATGAATCCCTTATTGTGCATGAACAAGAGATTTGCGATTACATGCCTAACAAATGTTTGATTTTGCTTTGTACATGCCTTACAAGTTACTTATACAGGAACATTGTATGTATTAGTGCTAATAGATGGATCCCTAAAATAAAGTGTTACCATTCTTTCTTTATTCTTTATCGCAGATCCAGAGTGATCCATATTACATAAAAACATGGCAACACAGTAAAAAAAATGAAAACAAAACAGCAAAATAAGAGAGAGATTGCAGAGCTCTCATTCCTCCTGCTCCGCAGAGGCAGGGGGCACCCTGGTGGGGGAGGAGGGGATGGAGGATAAGGTCATTTACCTCATTTTACTATATTAAGGCTTTCCAACTTTTTCCAACTTGGGGCTCACTTGAAATTTTCACAAATACACCTCTGACCCAATTAACAATACAACTCAAATGAATAGCAAACAGCAACATGCGCACAAAATATTATTTTGAATTTTAGAAAATGATTTCAAGGCCCACTTGAAAATACCTTCAGGGCCCACAGTTTGAGATTTACTGTACCGGTACTATATATTTATCAGTCTCACAATTACCTCCATTTCATTGTATATTTATCAATCCACCATAATTTTGTTTCCCTTGTCACTTAATGTTACCCTTGTCACTTCAGACAAGAGAGCTTGTCTTTCAATAGGATGCTCTACTTTCGGCATTGTCTCAATGTTCAGTGTGGAATGCGTGCATGTTGTGTCTGTTCTAAGTGTTCTGAATGTTTTGTGTGAGTGGAGTAGCCTGGTTCCTACCAGACCTCTGTGTGTGTGTGCTCTGGAGCCCCCTGGTGGCACTCCAAACACACACATCGGTCTGGGAGCATGTGGCAGGATTCAATTTCTGGACTCAAAAATAATGCCGAGCATTTATCACTTCAATATCACTGGCAGCTCACATTGAGGAGTCACAGGACATATTATAGACTGTATTGACGTTTTAGAGATCAACAGAAAATGGTTTTGAAAGAATTTGTTGATATTGAAGCAATAAATGCTGCGATGATTTTTTTGACTGTAGAAATGGAATCCTGCTACATGCTCCCAGACCTAGTAGTGGAGCTCACAAAGCTGTGCGGAACTACAGGTCGGACAAGAGCCAGGCAATGAGTGGAGACCACTGGTCTGCCAATCAAATGTACCTGTGGTTACTAATGAAAGTAATCTAATCTAATCGTAGGTGGTTCAGAGAGCTCGGACCACAGCAGTCCCGCTGGCACGCCCCGAGCCTCCAACCACTCCAACCTGTCCGTGTCCGAGCTGGGCAGCTCAGCCAATGAGCACGAGGAGAACGGTGAGTGACAGTTGAGTGTGCGAGTGCCAGTCAAGGGGATGGAGGATTTGGGCGACGTCTATCGGTCAAAGCAGAAGATTCAAAAGTAGCGTCTCGTTTTCAATTTTCAATCCCTAAATATTTTATCTGAATTGTCTTAAGATCAGAGGGGTTGCAGGTTCAAATCCCTCCATTATCTCTCCCTACACCTCCATCCATGGCTGAAGGGCCCTTGATCAAGGCACCTAACCCCACATTGCTCCAGGGACTGTAACCTATACATGTCAATAACTGTAAGTCGCTTTGCGTAATGTAATGCAATGTAATATAGTGTAGTACAATAAATATAGCTACAATAGAGTGATGACTCTTCAAAGTGATCTCTATAATGTAAACAAGATGATAGCCTTGGTGGGGAAAGTGTGTCCTATGTAGAATAAAGACTGCACTGCCACGGTGTTGGTACGGTGTCTCACATTCTTCACATTCTGCTTTTGTTTGTTCAGAGGACGAGTCTGCTACTGTCAGAGTTGGCAACATCACGTTCAACCCCAGGAATGTGCTGGGTCACGGCGCGGAGGGAACCATCGTGTACAGGTAAACAAGTCGTTTGTATGGAAGGAAAGGGGGGATAAATCACCTGCTCACTGGTCTTCTGGTCCACTGGTCTGACGCAACAGTGAAACGCGAACTTCAAGCTACGAAGACCAGTGTGCAGTGATTCATCCCCCCTTTCCTTGGATAACTTTGACTGCACATCACCAGCACCTGGTCACTGGTTGTGCACAGGGACTCTGCTTTGAGTCAGTTGTATGGGTTTTTGGAGGGCTGATTGAGCTGGAGCCTATACTACAAAGCTGGTTCAGGAGTAAACCAGATTAAGTTGAGAGGTAAACAGCATGGAGTCCTCATTTTCTTAACTTAACCTGTTTTACTCCTGAACCAGCTTCTTAGTACAGGTCCCTGCTTGGGTTCGCTTCCCTACCCAGGTGCTTATTGCCCTCATGTTGTCGGTGTAACAGCAACATGTAACCGTGACTGTCTCTCTCCCTCGTCTCGCCAGGGGTCAGTTTGACAACCGCGCGGTGGCAGTGAAGCGGATCTTGCCCGAGTGCTTCAGCTTCGCCGACCGCGAGGTGCAGCTGCTGCGCGAGTCAGACGAGCACCCCAACGTCATCCGCTACTTCTGCACCGAGCGCGACCGCCAGTTCCAGTACATCGCCATCGAGCTATGCGCCGCCACGCTGCAAGAGGTACAAGGAGGGCCGTAATCGCCACCCCATGTTTTCGCCAAGTGTTTTGTGGTTTTCCTCTGTGTTACTACTTGGCTTTCTGAACAGCTCATTCTGCCTGTTCATCTGCCTCTCATTCATTCTTTCTGTATGTCTCTCTCTCTCTCTCTCTCTCTCTCTCTCTCTCTCTCTCTCTCTCTCTCTCTCTCTCTCTCTCTCTCTCTCTCTCTCTCTCTCTCTCTGACTGATGAATATTTACCTCCACCCAGGCCATTTATGTCACTCTTATCTGCACTCACCCTCATATTTTTTTTCTCTCGATCCCTTTCTTACTCTCTCTCTCTCTCTCTCTCTCTCTCTCTCTCTCTCTCTCTCTCTCTCTCTCTCTCTCTCTCTCTGTTGTAACAGTATGTGGAGCGTCCCGATTTCAACCGGCGTGGTCTGGAGCCCGTGTCTCTGCTGCAGCAGGCTATGTCTGGCCTGGCCCACCTCCACTCCCTCAACATTGGTAAGCAGCACATGCATGCATACACCCTGCCCAACAGGCTCCCATGCATACACCCTGCCCAACAGGCTCCCATGCATACACCCTGCCCAACAGGGTCCCATGCATACATCCTGCCCAACATTCACCTAAGCCTGGCTGATAGGCCAACGCAAGAAAGCCAATCAGAAGAGACCAAGTCCTGTGATTATCATCGACTTTCAAAACTCTTTTCGGGACTTAGGTCTGACCAAGTGCATAACGAATAACGTTTCCGCAACGGCATGGTTGACCCGCCTCCCTCAGTTTGCCACTGGTCGATGCTAGAAAAGGCTGTGCCGAAGCTCAAGCCACGTCATTACCCTTAACATGCCTCTTCCCAGAGCCATTGGAGTTGCTCAAAGTTGAGCTTAAAAAAAATGGGCACAAATAACTGGAGCATCAAAGTTTGTGGTGTTTTGGTAAAAGCAGAGCCATGGAATTCACAGTTGTGACAACCAGGGTACAGGAAGTCGATTGGTGACGTGATTCATGTAGATTCTTCTCGCTAGAGACTAGCACAACCACTACATAGCAACCAAAGATGACGTAAAGTTGAAGTAAAATGAATATCGTTTCCCTTTACGTAGGGCTGTGCGATATGGAAAAAAAACAATATCACGACATGCATTACTTTATATCACGATAACGATATACATCACGATATAGCACAATTACATATGTTTTCAGTTATTGTCTTTATTTGCTCTTTATTTTTTCATGTCGCATAACAACCTTTCTTTAAAATTGATCTTTTTATTCTTATTTTTACAGTTACATTAACTTATAGTGTGTATTGTGAAAACATGAAATGGTAATTAAATGATATTCAATAGTATAAAATTACTATCACGATATAAACGATATAGGAGAAAGGTCACGATATACACTTTTAAATCACGATAACGATATATATCGTCATATTGCCCAGCCCCACCTTTACTGCATTTTCTGTGTTCCACGCTCACTTCTTGCAACTATTTTGGAACTACGTATGTCAATGGCGATCTGTATGTCAAAGACTCCATGAGCCGCAATCTCTGTTAAAGAAAAATGGAACGCGGAAGTCAATAGGATTAGCGTAACTCTTGCTTCCATGGCTCTGGGTAAAACCTATTCTCTGCTCCCCCGTCCTGATCTCCTTCCACCCACAGTGCACAGAGACCTGAAGCCGCACAACATCCTGGTGTCCATGCCCAACGCCCACGGGCGCGTGCGGGCCATGATCTCCGACTTTGGCCTGTGCAAGAAGCTGGCGGCGGGCCGTCACAGCTTCAGCCGGCGCTCCGGCGTGCCGGGCACCGAGGGATGGATCGCCCCAGAGGTCCTCAGCGAAGACTGCAAGCTCAACCCGGTTTGTGAACACAGTTGGCCAGGGACATGATGAAAAATATATATTTAAGTGATACACCTGGGATAGATAGGTAGGTAGGTAGGTAGGTAGATACATAGGTAGGTAGGTAGGTAGGTAGATACATAGGTAGATAACTAGATACATAGATACATAGATAGACTTAATTGTCCCCAAGGGGAAATTCGTTCTCACCACCAGGGATGCCATCGCAGCAGAGCATGTGCCTAGAAAACCAGCAGAATAAAATAATACAATTCATAAAATTACTTTCTAATTAAAACCACAACCTGGTAGGCAAACAGAGTGGAATGTGAGGAGGTCAGGAACATATATTTTTAAAATCCGATTTTAAAAAATTCTGCATACGTGTAACCTGTCAACATGTCCGCATACTTGCATGTAATTAAATGTGCGTTTCTCTGCGCTCCACAGACGTGCACGGTGGACATCTTCTCTGCCGGCTGCGTCTTCTACTACGTGGTGTCGCAGGGCAGCCACCCCTTCGGCAAGTCCCTGCAGAGGCAGGCCAACATCCTGCAGGGCAGCTACAGCCTGGAGCACCTGCAGCCCGACCGACACGGTACGGAGGAAAACCATGGCAGCCATCTTGTTGTTTTGTTGAAGTTGAAGATTGTGAACATGAAAGGAAAATATAGGTCCGCAACGACTGTTCGGTGCTCCCAGACAAAGTTTAAAGGGACACTGTGTGAGATTTTTAGTTGTTTATTTTCAGAATTCATGCTGCCCATTCACTAATGTTACCTTTTTCATGAATACTTACCACCACCACCATCAAATTCTAAGTATTCATTATGACTGGAAAAATTACACTTTTCATACATGAAAAGGGGGATCTTCTCCATGGTCCGCCATTTTGAATTTCCAAAAATAGCCATTTTCAGCTGAAAAAATGACTGTACTTGGACCATACTAGAAATAATTTGTTTATTACTCACTAAACTTTCATGTAAAGATCAAATTTGGCAATAGGCAGCCCAGTTTCAACGAGCAGCATAGTTGCAGTACCTTTTTTGACCATTTCCTGCACAGTGTCCCTTTAATGGCACAACGTTTCGGACTCTCAGTCCTTAGTCACAGTGCAACATCCAGTGCAGATTGTGCGCAGCCCAGGGAAAGGTGCAGGACAAAGGCTGACTGTAATTTTCGTGAGGAGTCTGCACACTTCAAATCCTTTTGTAGTTTTTTTTTGCTAACGCTTTATGATAAGGTTCTTCTAATAAGCGTTTATAGTCACTAGTAAGCAGGTAGTAATACCCTTACAAGTGCCCAATAACATGCTTATTAACTTTGTTAACATCTTATCGTGAAATTTGCGGATGACACAGTGGTGGTAGGACTCATCTCCAACAACGATGAAACAGCCTACCTAAATGAGGTTGAGATGTTGTCATCCTGGTGTGCAGAGAACAGTTTAGAGCTCAACGTCACCAAAACCAAAGAACTTGTGGTGGACTACAGAAGAGGAAAAGATCAGAAGAACTATGCTCAACTGGAAATCTCTGGTACCCCTGTGGAAAGAGTGAGCTGTTTCAAGTATCTAGGCGTCAACATTTCTGAAGATCTGTCTTGGTCACCTCACATCACCACCGTAGTGAAAAAGGCCAGGCAGCGTCTGTACCACCTCAGGAGACTAAGGAAGTTCAGAATTCCATCAGACATGCAGAAGTCCTTCTATTCTGCCACAATTGAGTCAGTAATTACAGGAAGCATTACAACATGGTATGGCAACTGCACAGCTCAGGACAAGATAGCCCTGCACCGAGTAGTGCATGCTGCAGAAAAAATCACTGGCGCCATCCTTCCAGGGCTGCAAGATGTATATGCAAGAAGGACAAAGACACGAGCACAAAGGATTATGAAAGACACATTCCATCCTAGTCACTCCATGTTTGAAAGGCTGCCCTCAGGGAAACGACTACGTTCCATAAGATGTAGAACAGAGAGACTGCGTAAGAGTTTTTTTCCTCAAGCCATCCGCTTTTTGAATTAAGACAATAACTATTTTTAATTATTTTTTATTTTAATTTATTTTATTTTATTATTTTTATTTTTTACCATCCAACACAGCACAGAGCAGTTGCAATCCCCATTTCACTGCCAATTGTGCTTGCACAAGGAAGCATGTGACAAATAAAAATCTTGAATCTTGAATCTTGAATCTTGAATCTTGAATCTTATAAGCTGCTTATTATGTGTTTATAGTGGTTTATTGTTTTAGTCGTATTATTTACATCGGTACACATATCCATCTTGATATGCTGACTAGATATGGAGGCGTCACGAAAAAAAACTAAATTTTCAAGATGGCTGCCATGTGTACCGATTTTCATGCTTTTACTCAAATAAAGTTACTCATCAGATGTTAACAACGTTTATAAGCATGTTAACAAAGTTAATAAGCATGTTATTGGGCACTTGTAAGGGTATTACTACCTGCTTACTAGTGACTATAAATGCTTATTAGAAGAACCTTATTATAAAGCGTTACCGTTTTTAAAAATATATATATATTTCATGGCTGGATTACATTTCGAATTCATCAGTCTTTATTAGATCCTCTATGTGGAGATTCTCTACGTAGAGAACCTGGCTGCCATCTTGTCATAATAATGATTCTCATGATCATAATACTAACAACATAATACTCCCCGTTCCCAGAGGACATTGTGGCGCGGGAGCTGATCCAGCAGATGCTGAGTCTGGAGCCGCAGCAGCGCCCCCTGGCGGAGCGTGTCCTCAAGCACCCCTTCTTCTGGAGCCTGGAGAAACAGCTGCACTTCTTCCAGGTCTGACCTCTCATCTCCACCAGCACTGGCAGCATGGACACACACACACACACACACACACACACACACACACACACACACACACACACACACACACACACACACACACACACACACACACACACACACATATACACACACACGCTCAAATCTTGCAGTACTGCATTCCTGCAACTATTGTCTACCAAAGGTCAACATTTCATACCCACCCTCCGCGATCATTGTCTCAGACACACACACACACACACACACACACACACACACACACACACACACACACACACACACACACACACACACACACACACACACACACACACACACACACACACACACACTCACTATCCAAAATGGATTGTAGTTTGGAAAGTGCTCAAAATATTTCAAATGTTGATGTTTATGTCCATGTACACTAAAATGTATATCCAAATGATCAGAATCAGGTGTCCAAATCACTTTGAGTGAAGCTTTAATAGTTGCAAAAGGTGGACCGACATGGTATTGAACCCTATGGATAAGGAATGAGAACACTTTTAAGTTAATATGTGAGTCTAGACAGGTAAGCAAACACAGTTGGTAATATTGTCAGGGCTCTTAATTCAGACAACACCAGCCAACCAACCAAATGTTGGTGAAATTTGAAGTTTTTGCTGGTAGAAAACTTGCAAGTCACTTTGACCCGTGTGTGTGTGTGTGTGTGTGTGTGTGTGTGTGTGTGTGTGTGTGTGTGTGTGTGTGTGTGTGTGTGTGTGTGTGTGTGTGTGTGTGTGTGTGTGTGTGTGTGTGTGTGTGTGTGTGTGTGTGTGTGTGTGTATTTGGCTTATAAGATTTACTATAAGATCTACTAGTGGTTTTGGCTTGTGATGAAAAGGTGAATATAGAGCCCTCAACACAGTCTAGTGTATGTGACAAAGTAGTGCGTTGCTGTATTATTTCTCCATCTGCTGATGTTGTCTTCCTGGTGTGGCAGGACGTGAGTGACCGGATCGAAAAGGAGCCGCTGGACGGACCAATCGTGCGACAGTTGGAGCGCGGAGGGCGGGCTGTCGTCAAGGGAGACTGGAGAGAACACATCACAGTGCCTTTGCAAACAGGTCAGACTCTCATCTCCATAGGGCACTACTGTTACTGTTGTACATTGCACTACATTACATTACATTACATTACACTTGCGTGATGCTTTTACCCAGACTCTCATCTCCATTGGGCACTACTGTTACTGTCACACATTACGTTACATTATATTACACTTAGCTGACCTTTTATCCAAAACGACTCACAATTACATACAGTGTACACACACACACACACACACACACACACACACACACACACACACACACACACACACACACACACACACACACACACCACAGTGTCTTTGCAGACCGATCAGAGTCATCTCCATAGGATGCTAATATTGTCCTGTTACTGCTTAAAGCTCATAAAGATTGGATCAGGCCTCACCCAAACCCATTTTTCTCTCTGGGGTGCTGACCAAAATGATGCAAAACTGAAAAGTAAGAAATGGTCGCACCATGCATCAACTTTTTTATTATTATTATTATCATTATTACACAGACGCTTTTCGCGTGTCACAGAGTGTGACGCTAAGAAAGTCAGGACGCCGAAATGTGTAACACATCACAGTCTCTTTGTAGACAGGTCAGGTACTCCCATCTTCATTCAGGCTCGCCACTAATTAGCGCCCTGGGTAACTGGGTAACTGGTGTTGTGCTGTTGCTGTTGCCGTTGCCGTACACAACCGTTCATGCAATCTTATCCCATGACTAATAAGCAGAGAATACATCACAGTGCCTTTGCAGATTATTTAGAAATGGGCTACCATCACCACTACTACTAATGTTCAGGGGTGATAGCAGTCCGGCGCCGCGCCGGAAATCCGGCCTAGCGTGGCTGTAGAAAAAAATAAAATAATAATTTCCCCAAAATTAATAAAATAATAAACTATCGCGTAGGCCTTCATTAATGTATGGTGAAAATAAATGAGCGCGCAACAGCCTGTTGTAAGAGACGCGAAAGGAACCCAAATGAGCAGCAGCCCATAATTGTACCATCCCGACATCTTACTGAAAAATGTATCAATTTGTTACGTCTTGCTCTTGAGTCACTCACCACATCACTGGCGGCAGTCTTCTAGTTCTAGTGAAAGGAGAAGTAGATTGGCTGTCAGTATGCACAGTAAAGAGAGTTCTAGGCCCCTACTGGTTACCCTTCTCAGATATTTTCACTGTCTACGGAGGCAAATCCAAAAATGGCATCTCGTTATACTGAAGAAACGTAAGAAAGTACTATAGGCCAAGTCTAGACCATTTGGATTCCGATAAAAATTAGCAACTATTGTTAGCACAAATCCACATGGCTTGCTAGTTGTGATGGGTGTGTTGAACCGTGTGGATGTCAGTGGAATACTAGTGAAATTCTGTGATCAAGAAAACGTTTGAAGGTAAGGCCATTTAGTTATTAATTTGCCCACTGTGTAGGGTGACCAGCTGTCCGGACTTCGGCCGGACAACCCCGCCCCTTAACTTTCTAACCTAGCGTCCTCGCGCGCACCCATTGCTTCGACTTGCCGAATCCCCGCCTCCGTGGAGAAAACAGTGAAGTTGGCATTCTAAACTGTAGGCAGAAATCAGGGAACAGCGCTACCATCTTACCTCAGACTAACTCAGCTGCCAACAGCAGTTTTACTAGTATAACAATATTTTTTGGGGAAGGATTTTCGCATTTCATTACCTCACTCCGATAAAGGATTCATCAGTACCACTATATTGTATCAGAGACGGCAGGTTACGATAGACAAATCCTTCCGTTGTTTTCTGTGTAGGCTATTTAATTTTTTTATTTTTTTTTAATGTAGGCCTATTTTGGGTAGTCATGCATTCGTAGGCCTAATAGCCAACAATTAATTTGATTTACTTTACTCAAACTTGGTCAGAAGTCTGTTTATCAGCGATGTTTTAAGGGAGGCAAACCGCTTCTGTCAACCTTTTTTTTCATGCAGACGCTGGATGGAGCTCAAAATACAGGCAGCGCCCGTGCAGAAAGACGTTTCTTTACCCTGTTTGTAAAGTTGTGAGAACCCTCGTATCGTTGTAAAGGCATTTAGCGGACAAACTTAGTTGCACTGCGTTCCCACCAGTGCAGGAAAAAATAGGAAACAGACAGTAGACAATAATATAGTTACCTTATTCAACTTTCATACAGTCAGTTAATGAACTTCATATAGGGCTATTGCACGGAGATTTCCCCGACATAAGGCGACAGCAATACAGTTAATTCGCTAGGGTTATATCTGGAGTAACATGGCGGCCGCAGATATCGGAAACGCGACCGACGGTCAAGGTCTAGTTTGCGTCAATGACGTTGCCTCGCATCTCGAGGCCATAAGCAAAAGGCTAGGAGGAAAGGAAAGACAAAGAGAGGGACACGCGGACGTCGTGAACAGGTCGTAAAGACGGACCGATGGCCACCCTATCTCGGGCAGGGGGCAATTGTCAATATCAGACTCTCATGAACTTCAAATACTTGGCTTGCGTTCATGTGGCCACCACGGTGTCACTTAGACATGCAGTGAATGTTCATCTTATCTTCACGCCCTGTGCTATTTTAATGTAGCTTAATTCGGTCCTGTCTTTGTTTTTGTTGCTTTCTGTTATCTTTTCAACTCGTACATTGTAATGGGCGTGTGTACACGTGAGTGATTTTCATGTATTTTAATTGACTACAGCCCAATGCGAAAGTCGCGCAGTAGTCACACAGGCTATATATACTGTCCTGTCCGTAATAACCACTGGTTCTGTCATCCGTGGAGTCGAAATATGCGATGTGAACGTGGGCCTGCATGTAGCCAATCATGCGCTTGTGCCCTAAATATCATGTACCGGTAATTAAAGGGCGTTTCCCTACAACGGAAAGGCAGGGGTTATAGCACAGCCCTTAAACAATCTGTGGTTATAGGTAGACCATGGGGCCACGAGTAGGCCTAGGCTATCTAAACGTATGTCCAGTAGCCTATACAAGTTATATGAGCAATGTCCCAATGAAAATGAAACTTATCAGCTTGCAACAAATGTCATGTCATTTAAAAGTATTGCTCAATTAATTGGTAATCACCTCCTCTATTTTGGACAGAGTGTAGTTACTGTACTTTGGAGTAGTATTGCCTCCTACTGACCTGTCTTGGTATGGCTGCTACATATGTAGCTTTCAGTTAATTCAATGTGGTAAAATATGCACCATGTTTTCAGAAATGCATTCTGGTGTTGAAATGTTGCATTGGTTCAATACCCACCTCAATAACTTTAGTGCAACATCACAAGCCTAGAATGCATTTCTAACTGCATACGTTGGTATTCGTTTTTACAGCTAGAATTGAACGTGGTGGTCAGTTTCTTTCAGCCAAGTGCTGTAGCCTACCAACAGGGAAATGATCTGTGTTTTCGTGAATAACACTATAGAAATAATGCAAAAATGAAAACATTATCTTAAATGTTTGAATAATGTGTTTGAATAATAATAAGGCCTACATTACGTCTCATATGCAGTATGTCCCGTCGTCCCCCGGCCCCCCCTCCCCGACCAGGAAAAAAGTTCAGGCTCAGGATTTTTTTTCACTATCACCCCTGAATGTTACATACACACACACACACACACACACACACACACACACACACACACACACACACACACACACACACACACACACACACACACACACACACACACACACACCATCCATACATGTGATCTTATTTCATCTCATCGGTTTCAATGCAAACGCAAACCAGGAAGGTCTGTGTGTTGTGTTGCTTCTCATATACTTTTCATGTGGCAAATGTGACAACCTGATCTAAAGGATATGCAGATGGGTTGTGTCAAAAGTTGTTATTCTGTATGGATGGATTGAAGTTTTAGTAAATTGGGGGTTGGTGTATTTGTTCTGTGTTGCTCTGAGAAGGCTCAAGAATAGTCTTAGTTAAAACTTCAGTTAATTAGAACTTTATTTGTCCCCATGGGCCAATTGTATTTGCAGCACACTCGCTGGCACTAGACATGTGACGCAGACAGGCATGTCAAACAAGTTTTTTAACAGTTCCTTTTTTTAAAAGAAATGTGCGATTCACACAGTCTTTTTTTTGCAGTTTTTTTGGTAAACTTTGTATATTTTGTTCTTTTGCTTCCAGACCTCCGAAAATTCCGTTCGTATAAAGGAGGATCAGTAAGGGATCTTATGCGTGCCATGAGAAATAAGGTAAAGGATTAAAGTCACTGTTGGTCATATTTTTAAGTTGTTTATACACAAGACTGAACTTTGTTGCGTTTCTCCAAAGTATTGTTGCTAACTAAGTTAGCAGTTTACTTGGTTGCGATGCAATTTTCCATTGGCAACCTACTAAGTTACTAACTGGTTAGCAACGATGCTTTCGAGAAACTCACCCCTGAACGTGTGAGGTAAAAGGCATTATACACTGTACTTAATAGTCAGAGTATATGAGGATCAACCTTTCTTTTGAGATTCCATAGATTCCCACAGTCAGCAGGGTTGTGGTGTAAAATTGGAAATGATGAAACATGTCCACAAAGCTCATTAGTCATAACTTGGTTATAATTCAAAAGCTTTTGCAAAAATAAATCATCAGGGTCATCTTCTGATTGTATGCATCTAATGGTTAATTTAAAAAAGTACACCACCATATCCTTGGCTAGAATAATATGAATAATATGATGGTGTCCTTCTGTTGTACTTTTGCTAACCAATTCTTAATTACATTGAATACAAAATATAAATGTAATGTCAACGCGTTTTCCTGCGTGTTTCTGTGCTCTGCAGAAGCACCACTACAGGGAGTTGCCCCCGGAGGTGCAGGAGACGCTGGGCTCGGTGCCGGACGAGTTTGTGGCCTACTTCACGTCCCGCTTCCCCTCGCTGCTGACGCACACCCACCAGGCCATGCGCCTCTGCGCCCTGGAGCGCCCCTTCCTGCCTTACTACCACCCCACAGAGCTGCTCCTGCCCCGGACTACACCCCCAGCCCCAGCCCCAGCCCCAGCCTCAGCCCCAGGTTCAGCCCCAGCCCCAGGCCCAGGCCCAGGCCCAGCCCCACACGCTCACCCACAACCCCCCACTAGCGCACTCTCGCTATCGCCAGATCCCCTCACGCAACCCCCACCCACCTCCACAGGCACAGGCACAGGCACAGGCACAGGCACAGGCACAGGCACAGGCACAGCCCCATGCACTGACTCCCACCAATCTGACCAACTGTCCAGTACTGCCGCGCCACAGCCAACAGACCCAGAGCCGCCCAGTGCAGTGACTCCCACAGGGGCTGTAGAGGCTCCTGCTTCTCCTGACCCCCCAGCCACTGCAGAGAGCCCCCCTCCTGCACCCACGGACCCCACACAGCAAGGCAGCGCGGAGTGACTGGTGCCAGGCAGGGTGATGGGTCATATTTTGACGGTGGTCGTCGGTAGACACATTCCAGGAAGCAGGCTGGTCTTTCCCTTCCCTGCCTTAGCCTTGCCTTGTCTTGTCTTGTCTTACTCGCCCCACTCGGCTCTGCCTTTTCTGGTGTGGACTGGGCCTGCAGTGCCCAGGACGTGCCTGTAGGTGGAGCAGTGGCAGCAGTGGCAACAGTGGCAGTGATGGCAGCCTGAAATGCCTCCCCCTTTTCAAATCACACCCCCGCAAAAGTGCCTTGACTCGGATCCAATGAGACGCGTTGAAAGGTCAAGGAGTGTCGTTTCGGGTGTGGTGAGGACATTTGATCTAATAGAAGGTTCTACTGAGACTGACGGGAGTTCACGTCAACAGGAGTGGACAATGTGTATTAAATTTTTTTGTCAGAGACGTGACGGCAATTGATTTTTTGTTCTATTGTTATTATTATTGTTTATTATATTATTATTTCTCTTATTGTTGTGCAATGTTGTTTTAAGGGTTCAAGGAGTTCTCACTGTCAGATGTATATTTTTGCAGAGGAAATACCAATGGTTTGATTCTAACTGTTTTAAACGATGACTGTGCCTTATGGGAGGGGGGGGGGTGGAAATGAGAACGGATTTGATTCACAGTGAATTTCACAATGTTTTGTTTGTATGTTGTCTGACTTTTTGGGTGAAAGTGTCTTATGGTTTAAAAAAAAACGGGCAGGAGTGTGTTCCTGCTTAATTATCACAGCCCTACAGAAGTGATCATGTCTGTCGGTCTCAGAT
This sequence comes from Engraulis encrasicolus, assembly GCF_034702125.1. NCBI lineage: Eukaryota > Metazoa > Chordata > Actinopteri > Clupeiformes > Engraulidae > Engraulis > Engraulis encrasicolus. The sequence continues at coordinate 23,405,838 of NC_085858.1, forward strand.
AAGATTTTTTTTTTTAAAGAATATGTTTAAGTGCACATGTGTCTCTATTGTGTTTTTTTACCACCTATTTTTCTACTCTGTAATTTTTTTTTTATTTCCCTCTGATCTGTTAATCCCCATGAGCTTTATTGTGGATGTTTCTCTCGTGAGAGAGAGAAATCTTGTTTTATCACTACATGATCAACGCAAAAATATGGATATGAAATACAAATGCGAAAACTGTTTTGCTTTTATTTTTAAATGGAAATGGACATTTCTCTTCTGTTTCTGTCAAAACAATGAAATGGATATTTAATTTACTGGCATGGCAACCACACAAGCATAACATGGTGTGTGTTATGTTAACAGTGGAAAACCTGAGATCTACAAGAATTCAACCTACTAAAAGGTAATCGACTTGTTATTGAATGAGAGGTGCCAATGGACGTTAGCTTTATTTGGACAATATTTTATGCAGTTCACTTTGACAATTCAACCTCTCTTTTATTAGTAGCATTCAAGTCAAGATGTCCAGTCTGAGAAAACTGATATGGGTCTTCGCTTATGATTTTTTGTTTTTTTTAGTCCGTCCTCCTGTCCTCGCCAGGGATTAAACATGTGAAATTGTAGGCATTATGGCGAAACACCTAATCAATTTTCATGCAATGTGTTCTTTGCCTAATAAAGGGTTCTACATGCTCAGCAAATGTACTTTTACTCAGTGATGTGTAGCTGGTTGTTTTTCTTGTTTGCAATCTGTATTTTTGTGTCTCTTTTTTCCCTTCCATCAGTGCCCTCTGAGTATGCAATGCTGCGCCATGTAGTTTCTGCCATGCCAGCTCAATTGTTTATTGAATCTAAGCTGCTATGTGAAATGCCAAATAAAAGACGATTAAAAACGAACATGGCATGATAAGCGTACAATGAATGGAGTCACCACCTCCCTTGGAAAATAGTAAATGTGATCCCCAAGGTCCTTTTCACGAAAGCTCATTGCATTCACTTCATAATTGTCTCGTAATTACGAGATAATCATCTCATAATTATGAGATTTTTTAAATTTTTCACACCTGCCATTTAAAAAGTAATGGGAGTTGGGACATGAGACTTTGACAGTTTGGAGACATCTCATAGAGCTCGCTAACAACGCGTCAACTAAACTTCTTGGTGAAAGTGTTGATGTTTTATGAGCAAAATAAGCTTCCTGCACTCTGATACCTAGAGGGCTGCCATGCCTGGCACGAAGGTTCTACCATTGTTTTCAATGTGGACCCAAACTTGCACAAAATCGCCAAAAACGGAAAAATGGCAAGAGACACGGACACGCTATATCAGAACAGATGATCTCCAAGCCGAGCCGGTCGTTTTAATGTTGGAACGGTGTCTCTATCTCGAAAGGCCTAGGAGGAGATCCATTTTCTATTTTTACTGCCCTGCACAAGAAAGCAACAAAGCAAGCAAGCAAGCATAAACGTACTTAGAGATTACTAGAATCGGGCCTTGCTCTGCAAGCCCTCTTAAAAATTTCAAATAATGCCAAACAGTGACGTCAACAGGTGAAACAGTGATACAAAAAGTAAAAGTAAAACTGAAAGCTTACTGAAAGCTGCCACAGATTCCCTCCAACACAGGTTTGACCTCTCCAAGTAACTGTCTATGACTCAATATCAGATCAAGAAAATGTCTGTAAAATGCTTGTATTGGCAAGTGTTTACATTGAGGTTTTAGGTCTCAAAATTCTAGTTCTACAATTCTAGTGAGTTATTGGAGGACTTTAATGTTCAATTAGGATTGACTGGGCATTTTTATTTGAAAATAGACAAAAATAAGCTTATTGAAAGGTGTGGGGCCATCAGTAGTGCCGTTTTGACGTCAGGTGGATAGACAGCTGATATTGCTTTTGGACAACAGCTAGAATGATGTTTTTTGATACGCACGTAATTCTCCATTTGTTCAAGCACAGTTTTGATGCCCTGCATACAAATACACAATGAAAATCCACGAAAATAAAGAGAATGCATAAATGAGAAGATGAGTCCATACTTTTAGCCTGTACTGTATATAAATGCACGTTTTGTTAAAACCGAAAGTTCAAGAGAAGCGTAATGAAATTTGGCATGCCAAATTTTCCACCTGCATTCTGTTCTCCACTCAACTGTCATTCGCCTAAATTCTGCGCGAAAAGATAGGCATGCCTATTTAACTAGCAGCATCTCATTCTCCGCTCTGCCATCATTTGGTGGAATTTCAGCGCACTGGAATTTGGAACGCCCCTTAACTATATTAACTATACACCATTTATTCTCCGCTCACCTGTATCCAGTCAGAAATTGTGTTTCACCCACCACCTCCCCTTTCGCCTCCCTTCCGCCGCTGTTAGATTGATTCATCAGGTGTCTTGCCCTAGCTTCCTTCCAGTTCACCTCGCTCCATTGCTCTCCGACCATCATCTGCCGGGGGGTGTCTGCTCAGAGTTCGCACATATCTGTGGGCGCAGCGGCGCCCCGTACTCCCGAGCTTGAGAATGCCACTCTCCTGCGAGAACGGCACGATCACGAGAAGTCCATTCTCTAGCAAGAACGAAGATGTATGCAGCATACATGCTTAATCCAAATTTCAGAGAGTGAACTAATGAAATTAAAATTAGTGGAACTTCCCACAAGGCCTGCATAGGGTGATTTTATCCAAAGTCTAAAATGAACAACCTCAACTGACACACAGAGATCAACCACAGAACTGATATACCCTTATGTCTATACACACACACACACACACACACACACACACACACACACACACACACACACACACACACACACACACACACACACACACACACAGGCCATAAAATATGCAACCACTCAATAAATATAATATATAGGCATTGAACATATGTCAAGACTTACTTTGGTATATGAGATTCAATAGATCCCAATTAATGTTAAAAATAAAGATGATGATGATGATGATGATGATGATGATGACAATAATGACATAATAGGACTCAGTCCTGAAAGTGTTTTTGGTATCTGATTATTACCTCCGCCAAGGAGGTGATGTTTTCGGTCGCGTTGGTTTGTCTGTTTGTCTGTCTGTTTGTCTGCCAGCAGGAAAGCTCAAAAACTTGCAAACGGATTTGGCTGAAACTTTGTGGAATTGTTAGTAATGACCCAAGGAACAAGTGATTAAAGTCTGGTGGTGATCCGGAGCAAGAACCGGAACCAGAACCTTTTTAAAAGATTTTTCACCATTTCTGGCCTATAAATCTGGACACCCCTAGTGACCAGAAATTGAGTTGCGGGAAATCCACAAAACGAAGGCAGAAAGACAGGGTGTATCATAGTCAAATGTTCTATCCAGCAGCTTCCTTGGCGGAGGTATGCGCTCTCTGAGTGCTTCTAGTGTTTTCTATGTTTTGTAAGTGCCCGCACCAACTTTGATGTCGTATAACTCCTGAATGACTTAAGTTATGACTACGGAACTTGGTGACTTTTCCTAAAATGAAGTTGGCTACAATGTGATACCAAAAGATTAGGTTTATCATTTTTGTTGTTGCCTTGGCAATGGTTTTCTGGCAGGTACGCCTGACCAAAAATCACTGATTTAAGTCTCATCAGTGTACCCTCCTTATTACATTTTATGGTATAGTTATTCCATTAGATTAGCATGACTTTAACTAATATAATATTAGCTTCATTGTCATTAATTTATGCTAATTTATGCTAATTTGATGACGTAATCGCATTTAAATTAAAATAGCTATACTTTTATTTTTACCAATGCACATTTCACCTAAATTTTTCATTGCTTGTGTGTCTGTGTCATTGTCTTGTGTGACATTTTCAGTGTCAGACACCCTTGTGAACCTTTGAAGTGGTCTGATAAACATAATAGGCTAACTAAAATTGATGTGCATTACCCAAGTTAGATGTAAAATACATTAAGGTGACATTTTGGGCAATAAAATCAGGTAATGACTACATAATGACGTTATACAACTTTTCATTTCCTCCAACTTTAGTGGTCATGCGCCATTCGGTTCCTAAGTTCGGGGAGGGGGAGGGGAAGTCAAAATACTTAATTGTCCGCAAGTCCGCATCTTTATTGTCCGCAAGTATGGAAACTTGTCTTCTGTAAGTGTAAAAGACACATAAGACAGGTGAGACAATACACATTTACATTTTCAGACACTCCCTTTCATCTAAAAAATAATTAGGAATGCTACTCTAATAAATAGATAATTAAATAAATTAAATGAAATAAAAGTCATTTATGAATCATCTAAGGTACAAATTCCACTTTAAAAACGGTCTTGACTTGCTTTACCTGGATGCATAACTGTGAGTGCATAGTGTGTATTTGAATTGTAAAACACATTAGGGATGAAATGCGTCATTTATCGAACATTTTGAGCAGTTGACAATGTGCCGTGAGATAACTGTGATGGGGGCTAGTTCCTATGATGGGGGGTTAGTTCCTATAATGGGAGGTTAGTTCCTATGATGGGGGGTTAGTTCCTGTGATGGGGGTTAGTTCCTGTGGTGGGGGGTTAGTTCCTGTGATGGGGGGTTAGTTCCTGTGATGGGGGGTTAGCTCCTGTAATAGCTCAGCAGTCTGCAGTAAACCATATAGGCAACGGACTGTAAGCACCAGCGATCCCAGAGATGGCTTTGGCTACATGGCCCTATATTGGAATGGCAGTGGCTAATGTGTCAAATGACATGATGAATGTTCCACACACACACACACACACACACACACACACACACACACACACACACACACACACACAGCGCAATACCATACAATCCATACACACACATTCTAACATCACCTCACAAAATCTGTTCAGGCAGGAGGACGGGTGTGTGTTCCTCCGACCCCCCCTCCCCCGACTTCTGCTGTT
>NC_085858.1:23418222-23425722 GCF_034702125.1 Engraulis encrasicolus
TCCGGCAGTTACCTAAAAATCAGGATCTGGGGCATCTCTACTTTTTACGTAGCCTAGGCTTTTCAGTCAGTCTTTCACCCCAATCACTGCATGACGTGAAAGCCCTTTGGAAGCGGACGTTGAAGGCAGTGTGGCAGTAAGCCAATGAGTCTTAAAAATAAAATAAAAAACGTAAAAAACGTAATAAAAAGGGCCCACGTGTGCGAGTTGGCTATGTGTTTCAACCCTTTCGTAGGATCCGGTATCCGGTTCCGGATCCGGCAGAATCTTAAGCAATGGATCCGGTATCCGGCAGGATCCTAAAAATCAAGATCCGGTGCATCTCTAGTGCTCACACACTCCAATTCCTACTATAAACACACTCATGTACACACACAGCCTCTCCGTCAGACGCACACTCCAAACAAACAAACAAACGTGAACTCGCAGCAATCAAATGATGCCAGATATGAGAGTGAGACACCTGGGAGTGTGGGTGTGTGGGGGAGGCCAGGTTGATGTAATTTTTATACACATGTGTGTTTGCGTACTCCCACGTGTGTGTGTGTGTGTGTGTGTGTGTGTGTGTGTGTGTGTGTGTGTGTGTGTGTGTGTGTGTGTGTGTGTGTGTGTGTGTGTGGTGTGTGTGTGTGTGTGTGTGGTGTGTGTGTGTGTGTGTGTGTGTGTGTGTGTGTGTGTGCGTGTGTGCGTGTGTGTGCAGGTGTGATGCAGGTTTCTGGGGTCCTGCGTGTGCGGAGGCCAGGGTGATGTACATATGTCTTTATGTGTGTGTGTGTGTGTGTGTGTGTGTGTGTGTGTGTGTGTGTGTGTGTGTGTGTGTGTGTGTGTGTGTGTGTGTGTGTGTGTGTGTGTGTGTGTGTGTGTGTGTGCAGGTGTGATGCAGGTTTCTGGGGCCCTGCGTGTGCGGAGGCCAGGATGATGTACGTGGTGCCTGATGGCCAGAGGCTGCTCTACGTCCTCATCGCCGCCATCCTCGCCGCCACACAGATCACCATCATCATTGCCGTCATCATATGCATGGCATGGTAAGGAGCGTGGACACACACAAGCACACACTCGCGTGTACGCACGCATGCGCGCACACACACACACACACACACACACACACACACACACACACACACACACACACACACACACACACACACACACACACACACACACACACAAACAAATGTGCGCACACACACATTTACACACACAAACGCGCGCACGCACACACACACACACACACACACACACACAAAGACACACACACACACACACACATACACACACACACACGCACACACACACACACACACACACAAGTGGTAATGGTAAATGGACAGCATTCATTTAGTGTTTTTTCTACTCATTTACACAATGTATGCCTTACATTCATCCAATAAGCACACACACACACACACACACACACACACACACACACACACACACACACACACACACACACACACACACACACACACACACACACACACACACACACACACACACACAGGATGGGAGTGTGTGTACATACAGTACATGTGCCTATGTGTGCTGGGAGTGGTCTGTGCAGTATGAGTGTAAGGGGATAGGACTGAGATTGTGGTAGCAGTGAGCATGTGTGTGTTGTTTTGTGTAATGTTGTAGTTTTCAACTATTGCGCTGTTGCTGTTTTATAACTAGAGATGCACCGGATCTGGATCCGGTTCCGGACCGGCAGGATAATAGGGTTTTTCACAGGATTCGGTTCCGGCAGGATCTTAAGCAGTGGATCCGGTATCCGGCATGTTACCTAAAAATCAGGGCCTAGGCTTTTCAGTCAGTCTTTCACAACCCCAATCACTGCATGGAGTGAAAGCCCTTTGGAAGCGGCCGTTGCAGGCAGTGTGGCAATAAGCCAATGAGTCTAAAAAATAGTTTGAGTCAACGTAATGAAAAGGGCCCACGTGTACGAGTAGACTATATGTTTCAACCCTTTTGTAGGATCCGGTATCCGGTTCCGGATCCGGCAGGATCTTAAGCAGTGGATTCGGTATCCGGCAGGATCCTAAAAATCAGGATCCGGTGCATCTCTATTTATTACTGATATTTGTTTTCTGTACCTTTTGTCAACAGGTCGCGTGGCCATAATCGATCTCGCAGGGCGGCCACTGATGATGAAAACTAGGGTTTTTTTGGCTGTAATGGGGTGCACTTCCTATGATTTTTTACTGTACAATATATTTGTTATTTGTTTTTAAATCATTTTGATAAAAAAAAAAAATGTTTGTGAATGTACTGTTCGTTGTCCCTCTGTAACAAATAAAAGTAAATAAAAAGTGTATTACCTTGTAATGCACACAAATTCTCTCTGTATGGCACTCTTTCGCTTTGCACGCATGCACACACGGACACGGACACGCACGCACAGACATTCACACACACACACACACACACACACACACACACACACACACACACACACACACACACACACACACACACACACACACACACACACAAATAGTGTTCATGTGGAAGCAAATAACTCCGAGAGGCCATATCTTTATTTCCATAAAGCAAGATTTTAACTCCTTTTTATATTAATGATTTAATTTTATGTAGGCCTACAAAAAGTATGTGTGTGTGTGTGTGTGTGTGTGTGTGTGTGTGTGTGTGTGTGTGTGTGTGTGTGTGTGTGTGTGTGTGTGTGTGTGTGTGTGTGTGTGTGTGTGTGTGTGTGTGTGTGTGTTTGGGTCCGTGAGTAATGTAATAGAGGTGAGCTACCAACAGCCTAAGAACAAACACATTCATTGCGGATGTAATGTAATGGACCACATTCGCACACAGCCGCATACCAAACGAGTGCCCTACCATATGCACCACGGTAAGGCCCACAAGGCCAAAATAAAATGCAGCTGCCGCTATACATGTGTATATCTCCAGCGGTCAACTCTTTCTAACTGGAGGAGGCATCCCTCGTGTGCAGATAGATAAGATAGATAGTTTATTTGTCCTTTCGGAAAATTGTTCTGTGCCATTTTCAGTGCATCTGATACAATTACAAAGACATTACAATAAACAAGAACACAATAGACAAACACCACCCCCTCCCTCTATAGGACAAGAAGACAGGTTGACAAAAAACCCAACTTAAACACAGTAAAGTGCAGTTATTCAGTACCAAAGTGCAATGTGCTATCAAGTTACAGTTGTCTTATTTAACATGGATATACTAGTAGGTATAAATGATCGGCGGGCTCTGTTTGTCTTAAATGAAGGCATCCTAAACCTCCTACCTGAGGGCAACAACTCATATGTTTGCTGTAAGGGGTGTGAGAGATCCTCACATATGGTATTTGCCTTCTTTACCACCCTTGCTTCAACAGTCATGGTCATGCTATTTAGTGGCTGGCAAGCAATCTTCCTGGCCATGTTGATTATCTTATTAAGCTTATTTTTATTTACAACAGACAGGGAGAAGTACCAGGCAGCCACAGAACAGAAACATGAAATGCTCTTAACAAAAGAATGACCTAACCTACTGCAGCTACAAGAATACACCACCAGGTGGCACTAAACTCGTATGACCAGAATAACCAAATATTTATAGTGAAATTCACCAAAGTACATATTTAACTCTGTTACACAGACAGTGTCATGTAACTCAGAAGATTCCCCAGAAATGCAACGATTTTTAAAACGACAAAAACCCCAAACAAACAGAAAACAATGATTGATTCACTGAAGAGAAGACGACTAGTAGGCCTAGGCCTATTGGTTAGACATTGCATTTCTACACAAATTATAAACGGCATTGCCAAGGTAGGTAGGTGCATGACAATATATCTCTATGCATTTCAAATATTAAAATGATTACAGGTAAATAATAATTTGACTGAATGAAAGACTGAAACGTTTAAACGGATTCATTAATGACACGGGGATGCTTCAATGGTTATATTATTTTGAAGTGTTTGGTTGCCTTTGTGGTAGGCTGTCATTTATAGTAATGCATTGATTAGAAAAGTAGGCTATATTATTTGCAAGTATTGTATTACACTACAGTACAATTGATGTAAGACGTGACATGATTGAATTAAAACGATAAATTGTTTCATATTGCAAACGAATTAAGAATCAGTTTTATGTATTTATAGGCCTAATATTATTATCATCATTGTGATTTGGAAATAGGCTCTTAAAGGATGACGTATAATATTGGTGAGATTTGTGTTTCTGCGCAGTTTGAACGCACAACGTTTTACTTGATCTTTCTCGGCATACGAGAGCGCCTCTGAGTGGCCAATTAATTTATTTATCCCGTTCAGCGTCCAATCCAAGGCATATGCGGTCACGGGTGTAAAATGTGAAGAAAAAAACAGTCTGACAGTAGAAAGGGCATAAACAAAGGTGATTTGCCCTATGCGATCGACGCCTTTCTGTATTTTCTACGGACTATTCAGCATCGTCGAGGCAGATTTGAGACACGACGCAGAGGAAGATAATTTCGTCGATGACAGGTGGGTGTGGCGCGACCGTTTTTTCGTGCAGGTAGGAAGGATGCTGATGCTGAATGAATGGGTGTACTCCACTATCCGTTCGGTGTATTTCCCTCTCCCGTCTGTAGCACAACGGTGGACTAAAACTTGGCAACCGTTTGTGAGGCGCAAATGAGACGAGCACGGTTGTGACGCTCTCTCTCTCTCTCTCTCTCTGGGATGCCACAGCAAGAAAGCAGTGAACCATGAGTGCGGAGCCGGACGCGCTCGCCGTGGCCCAGCAGCTTCGTGAGCTGGCGGCAGACCCCTTAAACCGCCCTGCCATCGTCGAGGACCGGGGATGCCTACCTGGACTCATCTTGCTGCTGGACCACGGAAATCCACAGGTGGTCTACACCGCGTTGCAGGTATGCCGTGTGCGTGTGTGTGTGTGAGGGAGAGAGAGAGACGGGGTAGGGGTTAGGGGGGAAGGGTGATTTTAAGGTCATGTAAAGTTCACTCCCCCACCACCATGCATTGAACAGGTCTCCAAGTAGGCCTATGCATGCAAACGTTTCATTACTCTCAATCTAAACTAGAGGCATTTGGTGTTTCGTTAATGATGGCATCTGGCTAGTAAAAGATGCCTCACTCAAACTACACTCCCTTTGATTTTGGATACTGCATGACTCAACCCCATTGCACAGAGTCTCTGTTATAACCTTGTCGTCATAACATTTGTAATAGCCAAATCTTGATCTGCTACTCAAGGTTCTGGTAATGTCATAGCAATGCTGTTAGGATGTAGATGAGTGTTTCGGCAAAGAGGTAACAGGCCCACTGGTAGGCCCATGTGCAGTGCACAAATAGGCTACCTAGATATTGTGATGTAGAGATTTCGCTGGCCTTCAGTACCAAAGCATAATGGGGGGGTGGCGTCCGGGGGGTGCATCAGGGATCCCCAAGAATCCAACAGGTGCTACCCTAACAACAGTCAGTACACTCCATCTAAACTGTCATTAATGTCTAATGTCATCTAGCCCCTGGCAAGTATATGCTACTAGTAACCTTTTCTTCTGATGTTTGGTTTAATGTGCAAAGACACAAGCCCTGCAATACATTAGTTGTGGTGGACAGGTAATGACCAAGTTGTATTACTAAATACTCTGTATAATGACTTAGTAGTGCAACACAGTAGCCTAAAACTAATTCATTAAGGCGTTGCACTTGTGGAACAGTGTGCATGTTATCTCCTGTCCTTGACCTACGGATTCTGCACGGCCTTCAGTGCCGCAGCATGATGGGAGGGTCTGATCCACTTAGGTTGTAGATTAGCAGCAACAAACAACTTCAAAATAGATTCTGCAGGACACTGTCTGGAAGTTGAGGTTAAGAACTCAGGTGATGCCATCTCTTTGTCTTGTTACGTAAGGGCCCTTTCTGCTATGCAGTGCTCTTTGTGATGTGTGAAGTGTTTAGAGTTAGAGTTAGAGGTTTGCTTCACACGACCGGTAAAAAGCCTATTATAGTAATCCACCCCACTGGAGATACAAGTAGTTTAAAAACGAAAGCCCAACTGGGAAACTCCAACTGTGACACAGCACTCCACAGCACACAAGTGCTCACTGCACACTGCACACAACGATATTGCATTTATGTCTCACCCGTGCAAGGAGGCAGCCCCCAATGGCAGCCCTAGGGAGCAGTGCGGCGGGACGATACCATGCTCAGGGTACATCAGTCATGGAGGAGGATGATAGGGGTAGAGCACTGGTTGATTACTCCCTCCACCAACCTGGCGGGTTGGGAGTCAAACTGGCAACCTTTGGGATGCAAGTCTGACTCCCTAACCGCTTACCCATGACCTTTTACCTGATAACATTGCAATGCACAGACACGGCTTTTAAAGACAGGCCATCAGACAGTAGCCATCCAAACATTTAGTGCCTTGAATGTGTAAATAGACTGCAAGCACTTTTCCACTCCTTTGAGTACTCAAAGCAGTTTACAATGTATGCCTTACATTCACCCATGGGTGACAGTGGCTGCCACGTACAGTACCGTGCCACCAGTAGAACTTTGGGGGTTAAGTATTTTGCTCAAGGACACATCGATGGGGTCAGGCAGAGCGGGACTCGAACCTGCAACTTTCTGGTTGCCAAACAGGCTTGTCTACCACTGTACCTGAGCCACCATTGCCCTTTTAGGGCTCTTCTTGACTAGCCTCGCGACGCCATCCTCTGTACTCCACCCAAAGATTTTGGCTCCGCACATCGTCTGGCAAAAGCCTCGAGGTCGGTTCTCTCAGTGTTTAGCCAAGCAGCAAACAGTTGAGTGTGGTGACGTTGAACACACTCGCAAGCTCCGTTACTGATTGGTTAAGGTAACTATATTCACACTTTCGTTTTGTTATTTGTATGCTTTTGCGACGCTATAACATAACAGGCATGCTAATAAAGCACAATATGGGTTTTAATTTGAGTTTGGAACTCCAATTCATTTAAATGATCGAGTAAGATCAGACCATCTCCCCCCGGTCACTGAGACGGATTCCTCATGGCTTTTGCCAGACTGATTGACGGAGTCAACAGTCGGCTTTCCGCCCAGGCTACTTCTTGACCTGACTATCTCTAGAATACATGGCATGGCAGCACAGGTGTTAAACTACTGAGCTTAAAGTCTATGCCAGGGGTGGGGAACCTATGTCTCGAGGGCCGTTTGTGGCCCTTGAGGCCGTTTCATCCGGCCCTCGATATAGTTTTAATGTTATGCAGCTTCACATGAAATATGACATATTTTGTAAAGGAAACTTAGATAATACATTTCCAATGCAATTAAGTTATATTCAGGGGACCTAGAGAAGGTGGCGTCTGTTTTAAAGGTGGCTGCCTTCAATATAGGCCTAAAGTGCAGGGGGAAATCCTGGTTTGTGTTCATAATACGGCCCCTCGGACGACTTTTACGGCCGTCGGATGAATTTGAAGTGGCCCTTCGAATGAAAAAGGTTCCCCACCCCTGGTCTAGGCCAATAGTTCTGCCACTATCCCATCTG
>NC_085858.1:23433222-23445722 GCF_034702125.1 Engraulis encrasicolus
ATTCTGCACTTTACCCCTTGTGTATCAATTGTTTGTAGCCTATTTAAGTTCAAGAAAAAGCTCAGTTACTCAGTTTCCAGGGCTCTAAATTAACTTTTTCCACCACCAGCCAATTTGGCTAGTGGACATTTTTTCTTACCAGCCACACAGAAGTTCAACTAGCCATTTTTTTTTTAATCTCGCCAAAATAAACTATGCGTTAGGCTAGTTATTTTTTTTTAATTATGGTAATTTTGTTCAACAATTTCTACAACACAGATACACTATATGTAGGCCTGCATACTATAGGCCTATGCCTACATAATAAGCATAGGCCTATTATAGGCTATATATGTTTTCATTATTTTTTAACTTCTGCTTTATTTTTTACTTTCATTACTTAGGCCTAATCAATTTGATTAGTTTTTGTTCAATTCCTCTGAAAACAGCTGAATCACATCACACAAGCCACTCACATAACAGACCTTTAACATACAGTAACCAAGCACACAGCCAAACTCTCCAAAACCTCACATACGCACACACCAAGGAAGGAGAAGAGATGAGAGGGAAAGGAGAGGAGAGAGGAGGAGCTCTTCTCTTATCTACCATGGGCAACAAAATGACAAGAAGCCTAGTTTAACTAAAAGTAAATAATATCACGGGAATCTTCGCTTCCTTTGTTACTTCCACAGCTTCGTCGTTGGTTGCTTTTTTGTTATTTGTTTTCTTTCCGATGGCGTGGGCTTTCCAACTTAGTTGCGCCAGAACTCGGAACATTTCAGAAGACAACTGAACTGACAGCTACGCTCACACTACTCTGGCAGTCAGCTCTCCTCCTCTGCCCTTGTCGCTATTTCGTTCCACAACCACTCATTTTTTAACGTCACTATTATTACGGTTACAATTAGGCTACTACTAGCATTCACCAACACACAGAACCTTGCTCTAACCCCCGCCACATTCTCAACACTCGCACAAAACATAGGCAAAATCTGCGTTAGTCATGTTATTGAAACGGTCAGGGCCTCGCTGCTTCAAAAAGGCAGCCTGTTACAGCAAGGTTCAGCCTAGTAATAATAGCAGTAGTGACGTTAAAAAGGTTGTAGCGAAATCGACGAGAGCATAGGAGGAGAGCTGCCTGTCAGAATAGTGTGAGCGTAGCTGACAGAAGGCTGGTCGTCTGAAATGTTTTCAATGCTGGCGCGCTTAACAGCATGGAGTTGCCGCTTGCTGCACTGGAAAGCCCACGGTGGGACGCAACATCGTGACGCTAGTGTCCATGGGTAATGTAGGAAATCTCGCCTTAAGGGCTCTGCGTACTTAACGTGCGCACGTTCGTCATAGCAGCGGTTTACCGTTCATAATTTACTGTACTCGGGCGATACTGGCCAAATTGGCGGGTAGGTATTTTTTTCTACTAGCCAAAATGAATTTTCACCCGTGTTTGGCGGGTTGGCGTGTGTTAATTTAGAGCCCTGTCAGTTTCTATTTGTTATTTCCATATAGAATTCCATGCACTCATCTTCTTGCTTTAAGCACCTCATCTTCTGAGGTTAGATGTACAGCTTCATGATTTTAAAAAAAAAAAAAACTAATTTGTGGCTAGTAGAATAGGTGGATGGCTAGTAACTCGGGAAAACCACTAGCCACAGTGGCCGGTAAGCACAAATGTTAATGTCAAGCCCTGGTAGGTAGTATACTCATGAACGGCCATCCGGGTACTTTGCTCGTAAATGTGCATTATGTCCCTTTATGGGGGAAATCAAACCGAATGTCTCATTAACTTACATGCTACATCAGCTAGCCTAATGAACACAGTCCATGCTTAAACCACGGCTGTTTGGCCATATTATTTGAACAGCCGGCAACACAACATGTTTTCGGCATGTTGCACGTGAACAACGCTTGTCTACAGGTCCTTGTCTTTCGTTAATTCTTTCCCAACACCATCAATTGACTTGCATTGGCTTTTCTACCCAGTTTTTTCCCCGAAAAAAGGGCGTAAGGCACATGGAAAATGTCACGAGTATAAGACCTGGAGAGAGTGAATACGTCCAGCCTCCAGTCATTTCAATGGGAAATGCTAGGCTAGTGAATTCAGCCAAAATTGAACAAATTTTTCAGCTTCCAAAATGAGTTTCCCGGAGGTCATTTCCGCCAACAGTTTACTCAGCCAATTACGTGCCACGTTACAGACTGATTTACGGTTGACCAGAAAGCTATATGGGAGACAGGTATTATAAGGTGCCCAACCACAGACCTGTTAAGGTCTGTGTGCCCAACACTGAACTCACGCACCCACCAATCATCATGTGCGAAGCGGATGTCGGAAATGCGCGAATTTGTGAAAATGGTAACGAGAAAGTGCCTTGCTAATCGGCGAAGCTAACCAGCCAAATCCTGACCCCCTGGGTACCCTTATCACACTCCCCTTCCCCATTGGACAGCCAATCTGTCTCTTGGTCACATGACCCCATGTGATTTCCTTTTAAACTACACTTGTGTTTTATTCCACCTTTACACCTTGAAAAAGACTCCTGCGTGAGTTGAAACGCGTCGGTGTGTGTGTAAAAAATTAAATGTAAATAGCAGTGTTGCCTCGAGACCCTCCTTTACTCCTATACTGGTAGCTTGTTTTGGAAAAGTAGAAATCCCCTCGCGGACCAAATGAGCTGTTGTGGACCCCCAGTGGTCCCCAGACCACACTTTGAAAATCACTGCCTCCGGAAAAGTTCTGTTCTGTTTGGGTAATGTCTCAATTCTGTGTTTGTAAAAATGTAAGCCCTAACTAATGGACTCAGATGAAGAATGTGTTCCCAAATGTGTGTGTTCACAGATGCTGGTGCCGTGTGTGCCAGGGGAGTGTAAGTGCCAGACGCCGGAGGAGTGCGTGTGTCGGTCCCACAGGGCGGGCATGCCCGAGTACCTGCCGGAGGACGAGAGCCCTGCCGTGGAGACACACCGCGCCATCAGCGGCAACCCCTTCGGCCAGGACTCGGCCAGCTGGCTCAACACCGCCACCAACTTCCTGTCACGTTCCTTCTACTGGTGACCCACTTCCTGTCTGTTAAAGAGCCATTCGACCAATGAACACCAAACTTCCCTCCCTGCTTCTTCTACTGGTGACCACTTCCTGAGTCAAAGAGCCATTCGACCAATGAAAACCAAACTTCCTTCTCTGCTTCTTTTACTGGTGACCACTTCCTGTCTGTGAGAGAGCCATTCGACCAATGAGCAATTTTCGCTCCACTTACAACATGAAGGCAAACTCTTAGGGTGCAACTCAAACTAGTTCCTCTCGTCCTTTCCTGCTGCTTGTGACCTCTAGTCTCAGTGTTGTCTCCGTGGAGAAAACAATCAAGTTTCCCCGCTGTCAGCCTAGGCAGAAAACAAATTTGGGTTGGATTTTCCCCATTCAACATCCCAATTGCAAATGAGAATGTTACCTTTGAATTGCGCTTTTTGCGAGATATTGATTAAAACTTCAATCGTCAATGACATCTTGCCTCGCATCACGAGTCCACAAGCAAACAGAGAGGACGGGAGGTACTAGTAACTAGACGGAGATGGACCCTAAATGTATACACATCCCACCTCACTGAGGCCAGGTGCAGGACAAAGGCATATCAATCAGGCTTGTACGAAATTCCGAATTGAAAGAATTTCAATTCAAAGTAATGTCATAATACGAACACTAGGTGGTGGTGTTCTATGTACTTTCAATGGGTGGTGTAGATTAAATTCAAAGAAATTCAAGGTAATGACACCACTTAGTGTTCGTATTATGGCATTACTTTGAATTGAAATTCTTTCAATTCGGAATTTCGTACAAGCCTGGTATCTATCGAAGACAGAGTAGAAGTCTTTCACATGCCTGGTGAAGGCCCTGATGAGTTGAAACATATGTCTTGACTTAAACCTTCTTTCGGAGTTGCATTGTGCAGACTTCTACTCTCTCTTTGAGAGCCATTCGACCAATGAACACATTTTGCTCCACCTTTGTACATGAAGGCAAAAAAAGTCCTATTTTGTCAGAACCTATGGGGTGAAATTCAAACTACTTTCTGCCGTCCTCTTGCCAGCACAGAGCGACTTTTTCGGGGCTTTCCCCCATTTCAGCATCTCGATATCAAATGAGAGAGAATGACCTTTGGATTTGTGTTTTTGCATAAAACCAATGACTTCAAGCCATGCCATGAGGCCAGAGGCGATAAGGAAGGACGTGAGGAAGTAGTTTGATATGTACCCCAGGTGCTTTTGAGATTGAGCAGCGCAGCGCAGAAGAGCACACCTTAGCGTCACCACTTTATCAGGTATTCTACAGATTAGTGGCATCAGTCACAACTGCTCAATCACAAACACACCGTCTGTCTGTTGCCAGCAACCCATAGGTTTTTGAAATTATTTATTTGTTACTTATTTATTTATTTATTATAATATTTTTTTATTTGTTTTTCAAAATGGGTGGGATGGGGGATTATAGACGTTGCGAGTATATTCAACTATGTTGCTATGATGTTGTATGACCAAACCAAGTTGAGGTGTAAATACATTTGGTGTATTCAAAAAGATACCCCGGCCATTTATAATTAGACAGGCAAAAAATATAAATACGTACCAAGATGGAGGGACACCAGATGGTGCTATTGAGTCAGTCTTCAATGTTTTCTGGGTGCATTGCAACTAATGGATTCTATGTTTTTCTATTTATTTTAAACATCTGTAAAATAAAGGGAAAACATTAAATGTAAAATAATCATTCACAACTGATAAGCAAGGAGATGAAATAATAAGCTACCCACCATGTTTGTACAGAAAGATTCGATCATTTCACATCTCCTTGAAGACAGGAATATTCTATTCACATGATTTGCTACACTGAGATTATTGTTATTACTTTGTAAATACAGTAATTGAGGGGTTATGTACGGTATGTGTGTACCGGTATGTGTGTGTATACAAATGAGTGTGGGTGCATGCATGTGAGTTAGCCCCACTGTGTGTGTGTGTGTGTGTGTGTGTGTGTGTGTGTGTGTGTGTGTGTGTGTGTGTGTGTGTGTGTGTGTGTGTGTGTGTGTGTGTGTGTGTGGGTACTTGTATGTGTACTTGTATGTGTGCATGTACATGCACAATGTGTGTCTGGGCTTGGATATGTGACTTTAGCTGCTCCCTTATTCTTATCTATTAACACCATGTTTACCAGCACTTTCCACAAACCTCTAAATTCCCCTTTATTGCCCAACATTTATCTGAATCCAGACTGAGTCATTCAACCAGTCATTTGAAGCTTGATCAGATCACAGACACCACTCAGCACCGCTCCTCTCACTAAAATAATATACAGCATGATGTAATCTATTCACAGGAATTTTGCTGTGAGCATTCAAATGACTAGAGTCAGGATACGTGGCTACCTCCACGTCCGCTTCATATTCCTGGTATGTAAACCACTTTGATGCGGTGAAAAGGCTTGGAGTGCAGTGGGAAGTCCGTGTCCTCATGCTGCCAGTGACTCAGTGTGTGTCTACGTGTAGTGACTCCACCACAACCGCTAGTCACCCCTATTACGTTATGGAAATTCTCCAATTCTCTTTCAATGTAACTGTCGGTCTAAATCACCCATAAAACTAACTAACTGTTTTACTAACATTGTGAAAGTGTTACTTGGCATGCTGTGTGAAGTAGAGGATAGTGTGTCTACTGAGATACAGGTCAGTGTGAAGTGAACCCCTCTCATTTGGGGTAGGAGTCACTGCAGGCTGATGAATCTCACTGCAATATCCCCAAAGATCGTATATTAATCTCTCAACACCCGCTGGTATACAGTGTATTACACATCCGTCAGTTACTGTCTTTTTAGACCTGAACCATGTTTTTGTGGGTAACTGGAGGACTTTATTGTTAATTTACTGAAAGCAGGCAACATGATCTCACAGAATTACATGAAATGAACATGGACCTTTGTGACACAAAATCTGTGGCAGTTTCACAACTTTTGCCAAAGTTCCATGATGGAGTCACGGAAGTGCTTTCCATGAAGTGCCCACAGGAGTGCTTTCTGTATATTCGCACAGAACTATGTTCCAACAGTCTTATGTCCCAATCCTGTTCTCTCAGGATTTTTCACACTTCATAGATTATTTTTCTTTAAAAAAAACCCATCTGACAGGTTAGGGTTAGGGATTGTTTTGATCTCCGCACAAGTTAAATATCATTTTTTTGTTTGGTAATAGAATTTGATATACACCGACTGGAAAAGGTAGGCTAATCCACCACTGGTGTGTCAGTTTTCTAATGATAGACATTGTATTGCAGTGGGATCGTTTAAAAAATCATATTGAAAATATGTCCATGACCATAACATTTAGGCAAAATCCGGGATTTTGTGTCACAAGTGTGTCCGTTTCATGACTGCTGTGAGATCATGAAGATGGTGTCTATAGAACACCCTCTACTTCCCTATATGGACAGGAGAAACAGAAAAATCTAAATGTTGAGAGAAAGAGAGAGAGAACGATAGAGAGAGTTGAACTGAGTCTCTCTCTCTCTCTCTCTCTCACTCACTCTTTCTCTCTCTCTCTCTCTCTCTCTCTCTCTCTCAAATGCAAGAGCCCTTGTGTGCTATGTGTTTTGTTTATGTGTCTGTGTAGTCTGTGTAGGTTGGGATATTACAGATGTTAACTGTCCGACTTCATTTCTTTGTGGGTAGGGGCAAAACAGATGCATTACTGTGTCTACGTATATATTCATCCTCTCTATTTGAATGATTGCTCTGTGTGTCTAGGATGTGTTTTACGAAAGTGTGTGTGTGTGTGCGTGTGCGTGTGCGTGTGCGTGTGTGTGTGCAGAACATGAGGATATAGTTTGAATGTCAGACTCAAATGTTTGTGTCTAGTCTGATGGGATAACTGCTGAGAGTTGTGCCGTTTTACATCAACGTGTCTTATTTATTTTATTGGTGTTCATTCAAGTATTTTTTTAAATAAATGTTTGGTGTTCACAGAAAATACACAGTGTGCTTGGAGTGTATACACATTAATGAACACCTTGGCATTATGTTGGTACAGTGCTGTGCTTGTGTGTATGAACTGGGAGTCACTTGAAATTTTAGGCCCCATAAAAAGCAACACAGTAGCACTTTGTAATGATCTATAATAATATGACATATAATACTGACATGAAATATGGTTTCTATTGTATAATATATGCAGGTGGGCTTTGGAACATTTTTTTATTACATTACATTACATTGCTCTTAGCTGACGCTTTCATTTATTCAAAGCGACTTACAACTATTATTTTTCAGGGTATTGGTTACAGTCCCTGGAGCAATGTGGGGTTAGGTGCCTTGCTCAAGGGCACTTCAGACATGGATGGAGATGTAGGGAGATGTCAGTGGGGATTCGAACCGACAACCCCTAGATTGAAAGACCAACTCTCTAACCACTAGGCCACGGCTGCCCCGTTTTTATTCATTAGTTGTCAGAGCGAAATGCATTTTAAAACCTTACACTGTCCTTATCCTGATCTTCCACATGCACACACACTCACACACACATGCACACACTACCCACATTCAACGCATTTGGAATTCTCCTTGTGTGCTCCTTATGTGACATCAGTAATGTTTGATTTAGATTAGCAGTGTAGTGTAGTAAATCTGTGCATACCAATGGCTTATCAGCAGACTGCGTTGTAGCTCATTACTGTAGGTTTACATGGATTTTAAATAATTATTGAACTATTGGGCAGCTGGGGTGTTATGGTCAGGGAGGTGGACTATCACAGGTTTGCAGGTTTATATCCTTCCTTTACCACTCCCCACACCTCCATCCATGGCGGAAGTGCCCTTGAGCAAGGCACCTAACCCCACATTGCTCCAAGGGGTGTAACCAATAGTCTGTATTATCTGTAAGTCTGTAAGCTTTAGATTAAAAAAAGTGTCAGATAAGTGTAATGTAATGAATAATAATGTAATGAAGAACTATTTACATAACTATTTAACCCCGGAAGACACGGCATTATAAATTAGCTGTTACCAGAATGGCAATGACCAAGTCGTAATATATTACTAAAGGTCCCGTGCACGTCCCGTGTTATAGTAGTGTAGTACTATAATAGTTAACTTTCAATGTCTGTTACAGCGTGCCACCGGAGGTACGGCGTGCATTAAGGGGCTACCATACATAACTATTTGCTCTGGTCTGTCGATCAGGAAGCTTTTCTGGTAGTGAATCGTCTTGGTTTGCTCTATATTGCTCCCTCCTTAGAGATATAATGGCTTATGCCTGTGTGGTCGTAGAGAGAGAGAAAGAAAGAGAAAAAGAAAGAAAGAAGGAGCGTTCTCAGGCTGGATGATGTCAGCATGGCATAGGACTAGTGTAGTGAGAGGACAGGGGTTACATCACATCCATTAGTCTCCCACAGATTTGTTTCTATTATTTACTACTTAGTAAACTGTAATAGCTGGAGTTCAGGGCTGGCTCTGTCCTTCCATTTGACCTCTTTTATCATGTTTCTCTCACTGCCATCCATTCTGTTTATTTCCCTCTCTTCGCTCGATGTCCTTCTTTTCGATTATACTTTCTTTGTATCTTTTTCTTTCTCCCTCCCTGTGTTTCTGTCAATCCTCCTCTCTCCTCTTTTTTACTGCAGAGAAAAGAGGAAAAGGAATGGATTGAAAACGGAGCAAGAGAACAAGAAGAACGGAGCACAAAACAGAGTGAAAAGTTTGCCAGCAGTGGGAACAAAGAAGCCCTCTCACTAGTGTGTGTGTGTGTGTGTGTGTGTGTGTGTGTGTGTGTGTGTGTGTGTGTGTGTGTGTGTGTGTGTGTGTGTGTGTGTGTGTGTGTGTGTGTGTGTGTGTGTGTGTGTGTGTGTGTGTGTGTGTGTGTGTACAATGAGAAACAGAGGCATCCAGAGGGATTTGGCATGGGAGGTCCTCCCCTAGTTCATTCCCCCACCCCCGCAATGAACTCACACGCACACACACAACCACACACACATAAACACATGCAGACACACACAACCACAACCACAAAAACACACACAACTGCACAACTGCACACACACACATGCACACACTTAAACACACATGCACAGTTGCTCACACAAGTTGTGTGGCTTACTCTGAAACTTCGCTGACTCACTTTACACACACACACACACACACACACACACACACACACTCCCAGTTTCTCTCTCTTGTTCTGGCGCACTGCACAGCAGCAGTCTGAATGAGCTCTCAGGGTAGGTCAGAAGTTGCGAAAGAGTGGGGTGGAGTTGAGAGGAGTGGAGAGGTAAAGTCTGCAAGAGAGGGTGTGTAGTGTAGTGTAGTGTATGTGTGAAGCCAGCCAGGCTCGCCGAAAGGAGTGGGGCAAACGGGTATGTTGTCCTGGGCCCAGGTCAATAGGGGGCCCAGAATAGTGTGTCCCCATTACATTGTATGTATTGGGTAGGGGGGCCCTTTCAGATAAGTTTGTCCTGGGCCCAGCGATAGCTGTCAGTGGTCCTGTGTGAAGCAAGGAAGGAGGGAGGAGACTGAGGGAGAGGGACGGTCCAGTGTGCTGCTCCTGCATGTGCTACAACATGTTGTGGGAAAGGCTTCCGCAAGCTTGATACCACTGTATTCAGGTGTGTGTGTGTTTGTGTGTGTGTGTTTTTTTTGTTTGTTTGTTTGTTTTGAGGGAGGAGCTAACCCCAAGGGAAACACACGCACACGCACACGCACACGCACACACTCACACTCACACTCACACTCGCACATTCACAAACCCTCGGGCACGTACACATTCCAGAAGCAGATCAGTCAGCCGCTGGGGAGCTTGGAGGAGGAATGCTGGAGTTGGTCTTAACAGTCGTCCTGGTCCTACTCTCCCTTCTCTACCTCTTGACACAGTCGTTTGGCAGGACATGGTGAGAAGGCCCACATGGTCTTTATTATTTTTTACCCTTCTTCTGTCTCTTTCTCTTCCCCCCTCTCTGCCTGTCTCTCTGTGTCTCTTTATCTCCGTCTCTGTCAGATTGACATGATTGCCAGTTTGCAAAACTTGTACGCACTCTCTTTATCTGTACTTCTCTCTCTCTCTCTCTCTCTCTCTCTCTCTCTCTCTCTCTCTCTCTCTCTCTCTCTCTCTCTCTCTCTCTCTCTCTCTCTCTCTCTCTCTCTCTCTCTCTCTCTCTCTCTCATTATGGGGTGGTCCAAGTGTTTTGTGATTGTGCATCTGTATGGGTTTCATGTTTCCTCAGTCCCCCTGTACGTGCATGTCAATAATTATGTGAATGTGTTGTTGCCATAATGTCATAGCAGAACCTCACGATGAGGGAAGGTCTCAGTTTGTCTCAATGAGGCGATTTGTCAATTGCCACCATAACCCCAATGTATTGATCCTGCTTCTCCTGTCAGCCAGTGTTACTGTGATTACTTTACTGCTATTGTGATTGGTTTTGTTTGACTATGAGTGCAGGCTTCATGTAGAGCCAAAAGACCTTTGATCAAACTGATGCACGGACACACTCACACACATGCATGCATGCACGCACGCAAGCATGCACAAACACAAACACACACGTGCGCGCACACACACACACACACACACACACACACACTGAAACTGGGTCAAATAGCATACAAGGACACAGCATTCTCTCTCTCTCTCTCTCTCTCTCTCTCTCTCTCTCTCACGCACATGCACGCGCGCACACACACACACACACACACACACACACACACACACACACACACACACACACACACACACACACACACACACACACACACACACACACACACACACACACATACACACACAATCGCTCTCTGTTGTAGATAAAGTTTGACATATGTTGTAACTTGGCTAATTTGGTTTAGCGTATGCCTTTCTGTGGTGTCAGAGTACTGCAGTTGAGTTGGGGGTATAGCAAATATATCAGGATGATTACAGGGCCCCAAAGCTTCACAAGGGCCCACAGGAAGGCAGATGGCACAGCTGGGAAAGGGACCCAAAAGCTGGCGACACTTTATAGCAGGGGTCAACCGATACAGGTTTTTTAATGGCCGATGCGATACCGATTTTTTTTTTTCCATCACCCTTGGCCGATACCTGATTTCCAATACACGATATTTGGGGCCGATATGGGTTTAAAAAAAGGTAAAAAAATGACAAATTCCAGGTCTCAACTTAAAAATAAACATTCCTTTAACATTATCAAATTGAGGTAGAACTTGTAACATTTAAACACCGACTCTAAAAATAAAGTAATAAAAAAAATAAAGTGTCTTGGTGCTTTTAAAAAACCCTGAATGACATAAAATAATAAATATTGCGTATGCGTATCGGCCAAAACCACATGCGTATCGGCCGATACCGATACACTTAAAATGTGCAAATATCGGGCCGATATCGGACCAATATATATATATCGGTCTATCCTTACTTTATAGTAGCTTGGCTGTAGTCTTATTTAACACTGCTTTAGTGTGTTAACCGTGATCTCTTTATTATTTGTCAATGCTTAAACTTTAATGGTTGGAGTTGGGAATAAAACACTGATGGTGTGGACATGGTGGTTTAATTTTGATACTGAGCTTGCAAGTGTAGTTTTTTCCACTTTAAGTTGGAGTTGGATGGTCAAACATTATATTCTATTAAGGGGCCAACAAGCTCAGTCTGAACCTCAATGGTGCCCTTGCTCTGCACATATCAGTCAGCCAAATAACAAATGTGCAAATTCATCTTCACATCTATCACATTGAAATAGAGTGATATCTACATGCATGCATAATACCATCTGCAAATTTATCTTTGCAGGAATCAAATTCAAATACATTTACATGCATGCATATACAGCACACACAAATTCTCACACACCCTTGTCCTCTCTTCTTCTTTCCTTTCTCTCTCTTCCTCTGTTTTGATACCCCTCTCTTTCCCTCTTTTTTTTCTATCTCTGCTCTCTGTTTTATTTCAAGAAGTGTCATTTACCTAACAAAAGCAGGCTACTGTAGTTTCCATACTTTTGAATATATATTTTAATATTTGCTTGTAATGGAAATACTTAACACCTAAGCCCTCCAAACAGGTGCTCTGACCACTTCATCAAAGATCCAGGGGCTCACTGGCAGTCAGACTGCACTAGTTATAATCACACTCAGGGCCAAAATAATCTGAAAAGCGCCCTCTGTCAATACATACATACAATCTAAGTCCCAATTCCTTCTCCCTGGGCCTGAGACAACTGACCCGTTTGCTCATACAGTAGCATAGCACACAGGAGTTGAGGAGACAGATGGAGTAGGGCTGGAAAATGACAGGCCTGATTTGAAACACACACACACACACACACACACACACACACACACACACACACACACACACACACACACACACACACACACACACACACACACACACACACACACACACACACACACACACACACACACACACACACACACACACACACACACACAAACATGGCCCTTACAGAGAGTAGTAGAACCTGTGTGGACTTGGTCA
>NC_085858.1:23450722-23465722 GCF_034702125.1 Engraulis encrasicolus
AGGCATGTACTAAGCAATATCAGACAGTTGTTAAGCATGTATTCGCAAATGTCTTGTTCATGCCCAATTAGGGATGTATTACTAATATAACCTTAGTAAGGACCAGTAAGCCTATATTTCTATTTATTATTAGTAAGTAGTAAGTGGCAGAATATAATGTGTATAAGCTCCTGACACACTGTGTGAACAAACTCTGGACAGTGTGAAAATAGATGTGGAATAAGGGTCCCTATGTGATGCATTGCTCAGCCCAGATGGCTTAAGGCCCCCTCACTACCAAAGTCCCTGTCATTTCCTATTATATAATATATATATATAATATTATATAATTCAATCTAATGTAGCTAAGACATCTATTTTCTTTTATATGCATGATCATAAGAAAGGAGCCATTATATACCAAAGATTGAACGTACACTTGTCAATAACGGTGGGTTGGTGATATGTAATTTTTTTCATGTACCACTGAGTTTTAATTGTAAAAACCCCAAAATAAATACAGAACATGAGAGTAATAGTTTTGAAGTGAAACTAAACTATTCTTTTGTGATAATTAAGTTAATGTTTGAGAATATTAGCTTCAAGAAGTGCAGTGCATGATGGGTACGCAATCTAGGCCTACAGGCAACCTACCCGGCTCTGAGCCTATCTACGTCCTTAGCCCCTCCCCTCACTCGTGCAATTTAGCTGTTATCCAAACAATTTGCCATGTACGTATAACAGAAATATTATCATTGCTGCATTGGCCATTCTGCATTTCCAAGGACCCATCATGCACTGCACTTCTTGGAGCTAAATTTCTCAAACATCAACTTATCACAAAGGAGTAGCTTAGTTTCGCTTCCAAACCATTACTCATCTTTATATTCTGCACTTATTGTAGGGTTTTTACTATTAAAACCAATTGGTGTATAAAAAAATGACATCTCACCACCCCACCGTCATTAAGAAGTTTACGTCCAATCCTTGCTATATAGTGCTTCCTGTTACCCTTTCATATGCTGCCACATACCTTAGACTGATGCAGGATCATATAAGCTGTACACTTTGCTTCCCAAGGGGGGGCTGCTGGGTAGAGTTGGGGCCCAAGGTAGTGTGGGCCCCAGGTAGTGCGGGGGCCGTAAGCCATCTGGGCTGAGCAATACCTCACTTTAGAATAGGGACCCTTATTCCACATCTGTTTTCACACTGTTCAGGGTTTGTTCACACAGTGTACCAGGAGCTTATACACATTGTGTTCTGGCCCTTACTGCTTACTCATAAATAGAAATCTAGATCTACTAGGGCCTTACTAAGGTAATATTGGTAATAAATCCCTTATTGTGCATGAACAAGACATTTGTGAATACATGTCTAACAACTGTCTGATTTTGCTTAGTACATGCCTTACAAGTTACTTACATAGGTATTAGTATTGTATGTATTAGTGCTAATAGATGTGTCCCTAAAATAAAGTGTTACCAATAATTCTGTATGATAAAACACCAAAAGGGGCTACTTTCATACATGGAATATACGTATGTATTTTATAAAAAATAATTTGTATAAGTTCTTAACCATTTTTTTTTCGTATGGGTTTGAACAGAGGGAGATGGGGTTGTACGCACTCTGCGAGAGCCTGATGTTCCACGCTTCCATCCTGACACTGTACGGCAAGCACGATCGCACGCACTCGCCCGCCGTGCTGGAGGAGCTACGGGGGAAGTTCTCCAAGTTCGACGCCAGTTTCCCGCTGCTGGTGGGCGGGGTGCCCATCTGGCTGCTGGTCCGGACCAATGCACTGCGGGGGGAGCTGATCAAGCACTTCGACCCCCGCAGCATGCAGCAGTGGAGCAGCCCGTCGGAGTTCATCACCACCAGGGCACAGCTGCTGGACGAGTACCGGCTCACGGACATGGAGAAAGGAGGTACAGTGCACACGTGATGCGCACACAATCAGTGCTCAACCAGTGCTCTCCCCCATCCTCCTCCATGACTGAGGTACCCTGAGCATGGTACCGTCCCACCGCACTGCTCCCCATGGGGCGCCACTGAGGGCTGCCCCCTTGCACGGGTGACGCATAAATGCAATTTCGTTGTGTGCAGTGTGCAGTGTTCACTTGTGTGCTGTGGAGTGCTGTGTCACAATGACAATGGGAGTTGGAGTTTCCCAATGGGCTTTCACTTTCACTTTCACACACACAAATATAAAGGTCCTAGCGAATACACACGCACATGGGTGAAAAACTTTTTTTGTTGGCTCAGATGTCAGGTGGAGAAATGCCATTTAATGGCCATAACTTAATTCGTAATTGGTGGTTGATACTGTATGCTGCAATGAATATGCTTCTTAGATAGTCCGCTAAAAACAAATTAAAACTAGAAATGCACTCAGAGAGTGCAGACCTCCACCAAGGAAGCTGTTTGATAGAACATTTGACTGTTACACCCTGTTTTTACTTTAAGTCTTTCTGGCTTCTTTTTGCTGAGTTAGAAACTGGAATGTCAAAATTCACCCTGTGAATTTGCGGTCACTAGGGGCGTCTAGATTTCTAGGCTAACAATGGTGAAGAATCTTTTTAAAAATCCTGATTTCGGTTCGTGATACGGATCACCACCAGAATTTAATCACTTGTTCCTTGGGTCATTTCAAACAACTCCATTAAGTTTCATGCAAATCCGGTGATAGGTTTTTGAGTTATCCTGCTGATAGATAGACAGACAGACAAACAAACAGACAGACAAACCAACGCGACCGAAAACATAACCTCTAAAAAAGCCACACAATAGTGGCACTGGATGTCGTTGTGCCGCCCTGGTGTGTGCTTCGGCTGAAATGTCACACACACACACACACACACACACACACACACACATACACACACACGAACACACACAGTGTTGCTTTTCCAAGGTCATGGATGGGGTGACTGCGTAGATGTGTTACACAGTATCATGAAATGTGCCTGAAATAGGGACATGGAAATGGAGACAGAATGACTGTGACAGAGGAAAAAAAAGGACCTTGACCTGAGCCTGTTGTATCACATGTGTTCCACTGTCCTTAAAAACTTAAAGGAATACACTGAATATTGATGAGCACCCGCACATAGACACCTGAGAACCCAGCTCAAGTAAGCACACAATCACACACACACACGCTGCACAAGTACATGCACGCACACACACACACACACACACACACACACACACACACACACACACACACACACACACACACACACACACACACACACACACACACACACACAGGCGCATGCGATTGAGTTTCACTGCGTCTGTTGATATCGATTGATGTCTACGGTACGTGAGCAAGATCTCACTGTCATTGCGTTTCATGTTTCTTCGGCAACACACAAGTTGAACACAAATCCTCGCAAGGTGATGAGGAGGCACCTGTTTGATCTACGTAGCATTAGCATGATCATCATCGATTTTCAAAAATCTTTTTGAGACTTCGCCTGGCCAAGAACATAACAATTAACATTTCCCAAACAGCTTGACCCACCTCCCTTAGTTTGCTTGGTTGTTTGCTTCACTAGTTGAGTCACAAGGAGGTCACGGCCTGGCTAACGTAGCATATGACATGGCCGTTGTGTGAGGTGTAGTGGGACAGATGGGGATGGAGAGGTCTAGTGGGATGCATTGCAAACTTTGTTAGAGCTGTGGGGGACAATGTATCTAAACAGACGCCAGTGAACTTTTAGTCAACTCCAAAGGTGTTGTGTGGAGGCGGTATGAAGCCCCTTGCAACAAGCATCAATGGAATAAAGCAGCTGCAGGAATTGCAGGGTCTGTCTGTAAACGCTTTGATCCCACGAGTGTTTGGGACCATCTGACACGGTTTGTGTCTTTGTAACATCACATCACTACATTTGGCCAAGTCGGGCGATATCTAACCATCATGCAACATTTTCAGGCCAGAATGCATTGCTGATGTTGTTTTGTAGAGGTTGTGGAATGTCGATCGTACATATTCACTTGTTGTCTTCCTCTCCCTCCTTAGCCCATCACTTCGCTATCCTCTGGGCCTCGGTTGGCAACACCGTCCCAGCTGCATTCTGGGTAATGTACCACCTGCTGGCCCACCCAGAGGCCTTTGCGGCAGTGAAGTCGGAGATCCAAGAAGTCCTTGGCATCAAGGGGGAGGGGCTGTCCCTTAATGATGACCTCACACTGCGTCCTGAAGACCTGGACCGCATGATATTTTTAGGTACAAATGCTCTATGACACCAGTCGTCTGTAATAAGAACTATAAGTGTTTTCTATATTAGGATGGTTTGCACATGTAGGATTTACTGGTGCACACTAAACTTGCAGGTTTCTCTCTTTGTTTTCCTTCCCTTTGCTTTCCACCACTTTATGCAATTGTGCACTCTAGACCTACACAAATAAAATCATTCTCTCTCTCTCTCTCTTGCTCTCTCTCTCTCTCTCTCTCTCTCTCTCTCTCTCTCTCTCTCTCTCTCTCCATATGTGTGTGTGTGCGTGCATGCATGTGTTCAGAAAGTGCAGTGAATGAGAGTCTGCGTCTCTCGTCGGCTTCCATGAATGTGCGTGTGTCTCAGGAGGACTTTGAGATGCGTCTGGATTCCCAGAGGTCTGTGTGCTTACGGAAAGATGACATCATTGCCATGTACCCCCAGAGTATGCACATGGACCCCGACATCTATCCACAACCAGAGGTGTGTGTGTGTGTGTTTGTGTGTGTGTGTGTGTGTGTGTGTGTGGTGCGTGTGTGTGTGTGTGTGTGCACATGCATGTATGTGGTTGGGTATTCACTTTGTAAGTGTATGTGTAAGCGTACCTTTTTTTCTTAACACACCCCCTTACCTGTGCCCAAAATAAGCCGCACATCCCCATCCCAAACGTCTACACGTGTATATGCACTAAAAACTGATTTAAGTGATTAATTACAATGACTATTGCTTGAGACTTAAATCAATACCTTAATCACTTTACATGGGGACCAAAACATGTTTTAATTTGGTTTTGATTTGGCCTAATTATAATGTTCACAGGCAGAATTTTGGTCGCATCCTCAACAAAAAAAAATTCTGTGCACCCCCTGAAATCATCCCAGGTTAAGAACCACTGCTGTAATGTATAGGATAGTCATAGTGTATTTATTTACAGGCACCATCCATGGTATTTCTGCTAACTTGAAAGTGTGTGTGTGTGTGTGTGTGTGTGTGTGTGTGTGTGTGTGTGTGTGTGTGTGTGTGTGTGTGTGTGTGTGTGTGTGTGTGTGTGTGTGTGTGTGTGTGTGTGTGTGTGTGCGTGCACGTGCACGTGCACGTGCATTTGTCTGTCTGTCTGTCTGTCTGTCTGCCTGTGTGTGTGTGTGTGTGTTTATCAGGTTTACAAGTTCGACCGGTTTGTGTCCGATGTGTCAGAGAGCGAACAGGGTTCTTCAAGGTGGCGCCGGCGAACAGAGTTCTTCAAGAGGGGTCAGAGGTTACACTACTTCCTCATGCCGTTCGGCTCGGGTGGGAGCAAGTGCCCCGGACGATTCTTCGCCATCAGAGAACTCAAGCAGCTGGTGTGTGTGCTTCTGCTCTACTGTCGCCTGGAGCTCACACACTTACACACACACACTCCACCCAAGCTGGACACTGGCCGCGCAGGCCTGGGCATTCTGCCCCCCAAAACAGACATCGACGTCCAGTACGGGCCATACTGTGCAGGGGCGGGTGAGGAAGGCAGAAAGGGACAGAAAGAGTGCAGACAGCAAAACGTGAGCGAAAAGAAAGAGCTAGAGCTAGAGGAAGAGCAGAATGAAAAGAATGAAGGAGTGACGGAAAGGAATGAAGGTATGAAAGAAAGGTTCGTGACCCATCCAGAGGAGTGATCCAGCAGGCTGGTTCCAGTATTTGGCTAACAGCCAGTTGCTTCATCTAAGGCAGGCTTAATAACCACTGTGAACACATAGCTGATACTGTGCTCAGGCTTATGCTCTGAGAGTGCCTTTGTCTTCTTCTTATCTACAAGAAATTTCCAGAGTCTTGACCATTTCCTCACATACTGTGCAGCACTTACGGCACGTCCTCTGATGACGGACATGATTATCTTGAGGATTCAGGCCGGACCTGAGTGAGAGCAGCTTAAACTAACCTGAATCTAACCAGGGTACAGTACGTCTGAGCAGGGTAGGCCTACCTGACTAGTGTCTGTGTCAGTGGTTCTTAACCTGGGGTGTGGGCAGCCCTCAGGGTACCCCAGAGATTGCAGCGGGTCCATGGAATTTTGCGCAAAGGTTGTGACCACAATTCTGCTTGCCAACATTTTAATTAGGCCGACAAATTAAAACATGATTTGGATTTGGTCCTCATGGAAAGACATTACGATATTGATTACATGTAATATCCCGAGGAAGAATCGTTGTAACTAATCTCTCAAATCATTTATAGAGCGTATACGTGTAGCAGTTTGGGCTTGGCGGTGCACGGCTTGTCTTGATCACAGGTAAGGGGGGGCTTTCAGAAAAAAAGGTTAAGAAGCACTGTGCTGTGTAATACTGTACAATGTGGCGCCCCATTTGCAAACACACTGTAGCATTACAAGCCCATAGGCACTGAATCCACATTGGCACTGAGTCAGTATTAGCATCAGTATTTGGTTCGTATTAGCATTTGATTTGCATTAGCACTGAGTCCACAATAATATTGAGTCAGTCCACCCTGAAATGATGCAATATGTTCGTCTATGAAGTATTAGATGTTCATCTGAAGCAGGGCGGGCATTTTTGCAGCCCCTTCGAAATTGTGGGCCAGTCTCTTAGCCTGATAAACCACACTAAATAGCGATTAGTCCCCCATGCAGCCACATTATTACACAGAGGTTGACCCCGCCTCCGAGCCTCGGCGTGCTTGATGGCCCCGGATGGCCCATCGAATTCGACGGGCCAGGGAAAGCGGCCCTTAGCCCCACAACCTGGCCCGGCGGCCATCTTTAGCACCTAGCCCCCTTTTGATGAGATCACCGTCAGCCCCCTTTTGTCCGGGCCAGCCCGGGGCTGGCCCTGCAATGAGACCAAGGCTATTGTGTAATTTAGTCTGGCCCCGATGAACGACACATCGAGAGATTGTTGATGGAAACAACCCGTTGTTTTTCAAATTGTGCCTATTGACCAGTGCTTTGTCGTCACTCCCTCAAAACCCTGTCCGCTTTGCATCCAAAGATTCAAAACAAATCAAAACAAGTCTCCTGCGTTGTGATTAGTCTGCCACATTCAGGGCATTACAATGTCCGAGGCTAGACCCACTCGCAGGCACAAATAATTTTGGCCGCTGGCGGGTGGGGCTAGTTTACTAGGCTACCAGTCTCTAAGAAAATACAACAAACCCAACAGCATGGTCCCCTGAGCACTCACTGCTGGCCTACTGGGTAATTCCAGATAACCAGAGAGAGTAGAGAGAGAGAGGTTCCATTGGCCCATTGTTTCCGGGTTCTATTATTGCAAGGGGGAGGGGGGTGAAATCCCCCTTTAGGCAGACCTAGGCAGACCTAAGGACTGTTCTATTCAATGCTAGGAGTATTATGACACATCCCTTTAGGCAGACCGGAACCTGGTCACATTAGGTGCCCATAGCAACCTATTACAATGGCATATCTCTATACTTAAAGAATATCTGAGATGACCAGTCCAGGCCTGATCTGAAATGATTATAGGCCCATCCACCACGTGATTTCAAGTCAAGGACTCACTGTAGCATTCCATACTAACTCTATGTCTCTCTGATTTAAGTCAAACTCATACGTCACACTGTTAACAAAATCAACACTGTTCAAAACATAAATAACTGGATTTTATTAAGGGTGGGGGACCACTACAATTAACTTTGAGCCTGTCTATACCACTGTCCAACACAATCAATGAATGGATGTAATTTTAACCATGGACCAAATAAGACACGAGACAAAGGTTAAAGAGCGAAACTGATCTGAATAAGCTGTAAATTGATTTTACTGTATACTGACTGTTTGCACTACTATGTATACTAATTTTGAACACTGACTGGGCTTTTTATCATCAAAACACACGCACACGCATGCACACACACACACAAACACACACACACACACACACACACACACACACACACACACACACACACACACACACACACACACACACACACACACACACACACACACACACACACACACACACACACAAACACACACACACACACAATTAAGACAGTTGTTGTGCCTTGTATATATCTTTTTGACGTCGACACATTTCCATATAAATTTCCCACTAAAACAGTGTCCTGAATATTTTCATATGACCCAAATACTTTGTAAATATCTCTGTTCATTATGATGGTCATGCTATTGACATGCTATTAAATTACTTATCTGTGCATTTATAGTGTTTAACCTTTTTCATTAAATGTTTATTCTTGAACTTTTCCTAATATATTTGAAAGCATTTCTGCTGAAAAGCTTACTGCAACTTTATGCAAAGAGGTACATACACAGAGCTGTGCCCTGATAGTCAGTGGACTATATCACCACCATGTGGCAGCTTTTGCACATGACAGTAAATAGATGTCAGAATTGATAGATTGAATATATATTCCTAATATGTTTTCCTTGTTACAGTAGGGTATTTATATACAGCATTTACATGTATTATTCCACCCGCAACAGAATTGATTATAAATTATATAATTAACTCCAGATATGGGCATTAAACTCAGTAATTAAAGACACAAAACAACTATGTACAGCCTGTTACCCCTTTCCCATCTCTGCTATTCCCACCCCACGCCATTTTCAGAGTAGCATGCAGTACCATGTCCCTCTTTCACTCTAAATCCGTATTCACCATCTTTTCTCCATTTCTTTTACTTTTCCATTTGCTATTGCACTATACTGTGTGTGGTGACAATAGCATGACAATAAAAAACACCTGCAGGAGGAGAGAAGTGCTGCACACTCTCGAGTTAAATAAACAACTTTTTTAATGTGACAACGTTTCGGCCTGTCGGCCTTCCTCAGGTCATGTGATATCCTCAGGTCAACAGGCCGAAATGTTGTGACATTAAAAACTTGTTTATTTAAGTCGAGAGTGTGCGACACTTCTCTCCTCCTGCAAGTGTTTTACTGGTTGCCAGCACCTCTGTTTCTGGTGTGCGTTTTGCACCTCCACTCAATAAAAGACACCCCCACAGCCCATAGTCTCCTCACCACTTACTATACAGTGCATTCAGCAGTGTTAATTCAACACTTAGACAATACTCTAGGACCAAATAGAAGATGTCAAATCCACTTTCTAAGTGTTGAATTAAAACGGTAAGCTTTACTGTGGTGTACCAGCCATGTCTCCCCTCCTCCCTACGGCTGAGGCCGCCTCTGTGGGTTCCTCATCCTCAGAGGCCTGGGTGCGGAGACTTGGGCCCTGGGTGCGGAGACTTGGGCCCTGGGTGCGGAGACTTGGGCCTTGGGTGCGGAGACTTGGGCCCTGGCCGGGGCGTCCCTCAGGGGGATGCGGGCCCCCGGGGGCCTCCTGAGGGGCCATTTGGGGTCAGCCCACGACTGGGCCGGCAGCCTGGGCCTGGGCTTGAGCTTGGGGAACTTCCCTGCCTGCAGGTCGTCCACGAAGGCCTCCACCCGGTCAAACTTGGCCCCCAAGGCCCCCAGGTTCTCCTTCAGGGTGTTGAACTGCTGATAGAGGTCACCAAGGGCGTCCGACAGAGGCTTGATTCTGGAGGAGAGAGAGAGATGAGAGAGAGACAGGGAGAGAGAGAGGAAGAGAGAGAGAGAGAGAGCATGTTTCTGTTACCTATTAAATGTAGAATATTTGAATGTTGGCTCACATTCCGTTCAGTTAGCTCATACTTATCCGTAAATGATCAGTCAATATGCTCTGTAGAAGTTCAAGTGGCACAGATACAGTGAATGCTTTGTAGTAGTATTGTGTAATGTGTAGTAGTACTCAAAATAAGAGAGACTGACAGGGAGAGAGAGAAAGAGGGCAAGCGAAAGAGTGAGAGAGAGAGAAATAAAGATACACACACACACACACACACACACACACACACACACACACACACACACACACACACACACACACACACACACACACACACACACACACACACACACACACACACAGCCGCACACTGTTTTAGACATCCAGCATTACAAGCACCCCCTAAAGCCCTATCAACGTCACTGAGAGAGGACTCATGTTTTACACACACTCCAGCATACACACATGCAACATCTCTCTCTCTCTCTCTCTCTCTCTCTCTCTCTCTCTCTCTCTCTCTCTCTCTCTCTCTCTCTCTCTCTCTCTCTCTCTCTCTCTCTCTCTCTCTCTGTGCCTGTCTCTCTCTGCGTGTTAATATAAGGAGAGTTACATAATTTGCACATGTGGCCTGGGACCAGAGACAACAGAAAAGCTGCCCAGCCCATGTCAAGGTCTCATTTTCCTCTGCCTGCTTCACACACTCAACTCTTGAATTCCATTTCACACACGCTTCACTCACATCTTATCCCATGTTAAAACTATTGCTACACAATCACCCATGACCTCTGAATAGCAGACCCAGATGTGTGTAGCGCGCATATGCCAGGAAGCGAGGAAGAAAAATACGGCGTAAGATGTTCTCAGATGCTTTGCTGCAGTCAATTACTCATGCAGTCATTTTGAAACACTCCACAGAAAGTGAAAGTAGCGTGTGTGTATGTTTGCTCTTTCACAGTCTGAAATTATCACCAAAAAAGATACAGACGCTCCCATATGAATTATGTCATTAGATTGTAATAGCATTAGATCAGGGGTTCCCAACCTTTTCCAACTTGGGGCCCACTTAAAATGTTCACAAATATCTGGGGCCCAATTATGACCCAATGAACAATAAAACTTACATAAAGAGTCAAAATTAATCAATAAAACTGTAACAAATTAACAACAACACATACAGAAATGTGATTTGATTTTTACAAAAAATGATTTCAAGACCCACTTGGAATACCTTCAGGGCCCACTAGTGGGCCCCAGCCCACAGTTTGTGAATCACTGCATTAGATTATTACAGAAGCATGGATGTTTTAAGGTAGAGTAAGCCTTGTGTACTTTTTCAGTAGTTTACTTACAGAATGTATGCTGCCCATTCACAATCACAAATATTATCGTTTTCATCTTTTTCTTTTCCACCACCATTCATTTCGAAGTATTAACTATGACTTAGAAAATGACACTTTCATATAAAAATCGGTGGATCTTCTCCTTGGCCCATTTGTAATTTACAGCAATACATCTCAGACCAGTAAATATTTGCACTAAGTAAATATACATTAAAAGATCGAAGCACTAAATAAACATATGAAAATATCAAATTGTTGCCATGCTTACTCTGGCCACAAACCTACATACTCACTTATCCTATTTCTTTAGAAGTGTCCCTTGAAAGTAGAGACTATAAATGCCATGTGGCTGTGGTCAAGTCTATTGGTAGTCATTGATATTGATATTTTCCTCATGGAAAATAAAAACTAAATACAAAACTACACTGCTTACTGGCACACTATGGCACATCTCAACTGAAAAACGCACACACTAATCTGTTTCCACCAGAAGATGGAATGAATTCTACAAAACGCATTCATCCTGAAGGAATGCAATGCCATCACACAAACACTGTAACCACATGTCAGTGAAGAGAACGTCTCTCTTTTTTGTGCACAGACAATAAAACAGTTGAGTCGTGTCATGCATTAAATTGATTCAGGGTGCACATTTGTTTTTCGAGAACAAAACAATCTCTTTGTGAACCAAATAATTATATCAGGATCAAGCTTATATTTACCAGACGCTTATCCCAAGCCAAGCACAAAAAAAGCATTTTGGGAAAACACATTTTTCTGTAGGCCTATGCATGATGCACAAGTGTTGATGGGCACAATAAGCTATATAACATATTTTGCCCAAATGTAAGAAGGTCATTTAGGAGTCATGGACCATCTTTCTTCAAAATTCCAAACTTTCCTTTGTGCAACAGTTTTTCCATGAAATTGCTAACAAGGACAGGCAGACAATCATGTTAAAATGCTTCCCCTTCGTATGTTATAAATCTGCTGTTACCAGAATGGCAATGACCAAGTACGTAGTAATGTATTACTAAATATGCTGTGCAATGTTGTTGTAGTGGGGCACCTGGGAAGTCTTTTCAACGACCACTGTGCCACTGTCAAATAAATGTTAATATGAGGGCCTGGTGGATATATTTTTAATCTGATGTCGGATTGCAAAGGTCTTGGATACACTTCTGCAGACTTACACTTAACTTTTCTCCATTTACATATTTTGATCCCATTTACACGGCATGTTTATTTTTTTAAAAATCACCATTGTCATAGGTGTGTTACAGATGTCTCCACAAAATGGTTTAAACAAATATCCATTTTAGGGCGTTAACCCCTGCTTACTTGTAAACAAAAGGCCCAAATGCTTTTCGTAGCCCACTATTGCACGCTGTTCCACCATGATCTCCAGAATTCCATGCTCCTGGACACGGATGTTAAGGACACGGAATCCGTGTCCAGGAGCACGGATTTTGCCAAAATTCCGTGCTCCTGGACACAGAATTGTTTTCCGTGATGGACACACAGAAGTGCTCTCTCTATACTCCCACAGCTCTATGTTTCCACAGTCTTATGTTTTCTCAGGATTTTTCTAATTTCAAACATTTTTTTCTAAAAAAAAACATGTCTCACTGACAGGTTAGGGTTAGGGATTGTTTTGGTTTGGGCACAGCTAGAATTCTTTCATGTATTGTATGAATTTGATAGCCTATCAACCAACTGGAAAAGGTATTTCTCAAAAATATGTCTTTAATGACAGGTTAAGGTTAGGGAATGTTTTGGTCAGGGCACAACTTAAATTGCTACAGCATTATTTTGTTTAGCATTTGGTATGTATTAATATCCCCGAAGCGCGGAGCGTCGGGGATGTAATGGTTTTGCGTGCGCCGCTGGCGCCGCCTCGGCCGCCGCTGCCGCGTAAGGTCTTTCGTGTTAACGCGATAACTTTTGAACGGATGTTTGGATTTGTCCCAGATTTTTTGGGTGAATGCTCTAGGGCAGGTTCATGAACTGATTCGAGTTTGGAAGTCAACACTTTCAAGATGGCTGAATTCAAGATGGCCGAATTTTTGTTTGGCCCATAACTTCTGACTGGGTGGATGGATTTCTCCCAGATTTGGTGTGTTAATGCTCTAGGGTAGGTTCATGAACTTATTCGAGTTTGGAGGCTAACACTTTCAAGATGGCTGAATTCAAGATGGCCGAATTTTTGTTTGGCTCATAACTTCTGACCAGTCGGATGGATTTGTCCCAGATTTGGTGTGTTAATGCTCTAGGGTAGGTTCATGAACTGATTTGAGTTTGGAGGTCAACAGTTTCAAAATGGCGGAATTTTTATTTGGCCCATAACTTCTGACTGGGTGGATTGATTTGCCCGATACTACCTTATTTTAACAGTTCACCATTTCAGTGAATCTACCATATTAGGTACAGTGTAACAATATTTAATACCATGTAATACTAGTGTAATACCAGTGTAACAATATGCAATACCAGGTACAGTGTAATAACCAGTGTACAATATTTAATACCATGTAATACTAGTGTAATACCAGTGTAACAATATGCAATACCATGTAATACCACTTACACAAAAATACATTATGTAGTACAAAATTGGTACATGGTGTTACACTGGTATTACATGGTATTAGATATTGTTACAATGTTTATTACACTGTACCTAATGTGGTATATTCACTGTAATAGTAAACCATTAAAACAGTGTTACCATTTGCCCCATTTTTTGCTTCATTTTCACAATAGTCATTTGGTTTTAAGCCTATGCACGTCATTGGTCTATGTATAGATATTAAATATATTTCTTTAATATTTTGTATTTATCATATACGTTTATGAAAAGGTGGACGGGAGTGGTAGGAATGATGGGGGACTGGAAGCGTTGCGTTTCGGGGATATACCTTAAGCAGTCGAAGGCGACTGCACAGGCAGTCTAGCTTCTAATGATAGAGTTACACAGTGCTGTGGGAATATAGAAAGCACTTCCGTGTGCCCATCACGGAAAACAATTCCGTGTCCAGGAGCACGGAATTTTGGCAAAATCCGTGCTCCTGGACACGGATTTCGTGTCCTTAACATCCGTGTCCAGGAGCACGGAATTTTGGAGATCAGGCTGGTTCCACCAGTGGAACGCTGCAATAGCTCTTGAAAAGTCTTACCTAACACAGGGCCTTAGTAATACATTACATATAGTAATGCAATACACTTGTTGGTCATTGCCATTCTTGTACCAGTAACTTTACAACAGGGGTCTTAAAGGTTTTAAAAGTATGCATTAAAAGTATGCATGAACAAATGTGTCTATAATACGTGTAATGAGGCCAACATACCTGCCGTATTCTGGCAACACTGCAGAGTGGTCGTTGACTAGCATGTCTTTCACCTGAGTCATGATGGCAAACTTCCAGTTGTCCAGCACCTGGGTCATGTTGGAGCAGGCCTTGGTGTTGGACTGGTCTGGGACTGACAAGGAATGATGACAGGGGAGCAACAACAAATCAGTATGCATTAACCCCTTAAGACAAAGCATTATAAATTACCTGTTACCAGTATGGTAATGATCAAGGCGTAATGTATTACTAAAGGCCCCGTGCACTGTCATAGTTGTGTAGTCCTATAGTAGTTAACTTTCAATGTCTATTGAAAGCCTATTATATAAGCTCGCCTATTATATAAGCTCAAAATAGCAATCTTAATCTAACATTTAAGACTCTAATATCCTAGCAATGTTGTCATGATGTAGTTTTTCCATAAATAGTCAGATCACTGGCAATCCCATACGCACCAAAAAGGCTATGAGTTTTCATTACCCAAAATTCACGTTCAGATTCACTTTCAATCAGCCTTCAATCAGTTGACTTTTAATCAACCTCATATATA
>NC_085858.1:23470722-23495722 GCF_034702125.1 Engraulis encrasicolus
ATTGTTGCTCAGTATCTGACTACTTGTATTGCCTAATCATGACTGATTAAACATTTGCTTTGCTTTCAGTAGAAATGTAATGCATTGCAATGCATTGTAGATTTGAATCGGATCAGATCGGATCGCATAGAATCGAATCGAATCGCTACCTCCCGAATTGTGATCGAATCGGATCGTGAGGGCAGTGCCGATCCACACCACTACATGATATAGGTACAGTACTGGTGTATCTACATTAAAGAGTCATTTAGTCAGTGAGTTAGTGACGACAAGAAGGGAAGAGGAATGGAGGTTATGAAGGGGAGTGAGAGCGTTTTTTTAGGCCTACAAACAACTGTGGCCTGAACTTGGGCCACTCATTTGTAGAACTGATGCGGGACCCAGCATTAGCATTCTGGCTGAGAGTGAAGGAGTAGTAGTAATAATAATAATAATAATAATAATAATGGTAATGATAATGATAATAAAAATAACTAGATTGCATTTCCTCGCAGAAAATGCTGGAGTATGCTTGCCCGTCTTGCATTCGCTGCCCTTCATGCATGCCTTGCCTTTCATGCATGAATTGCCCTTCATGCATATGCTGCCCTTCATGCATATACAACATACAGTTAACCATCTAGACATGAGCTAACTTCCTGTTTAGTGTGTATCATAATGGCAAAAACACATTTTCACTAACTCTAGCACCCCCCAGAGGCCGCATTGCACGGAAATCGGTATGTACCCTCTGGGTGTACTGGAGATCATGTCTGAGAAATTTCGTTAAGATCTGTGAAGGCGTTGCTGATATATGAGCTAACTTCCTGTTTGGACGGTGCGTTTGTCTTTGTTGTCAAATGTGATTGGCTGCTGTGCGCCGATGCTTTCAGCTATTGATCTGTAAATTTCAGCATAGGTGCAGAATAGTCCAACGGTGGTCTGATAAAAATTGTAGGACGAGCTGACAAAAGTTGTGGGCGGAGCTTCATTTTTATTGATTTTTGAATTTGTACAAATGGCGGGAAATTCATGATTGTAAATATGACGTCATAGTATGTGTTGGATTCGGGTTGACCCAAGGATTTCAGCGATACCAAGCGT
The DNA here is from genome assembly GCF_034702125.1 of Engraulis encrasicolus. Taxonomy (NCBI): domain Eukaryota; kingdom Metazoa; phylum Chordata; class Actinopteri; order Clupeiformes; family Engraulidae; genus Engraulis; species Engraulis encrasicolus. The sequence continues at coordinate 23,471,806 of NC_085858.1, forward strand.
TTGATGAATTGAGGTCAATACGGGCCAATATGGACAAAAACACATTTTTGCTTATTGTATCGCCCCCTAGTGGCGCATTTGCACGAAAATTGTTAGGTGTCCCCTGGTGATAGTTCTGATTATGTGTATAAAGTTGGGTTATGATACAAGTAGCCGTTGCTGATATATTAGCTCACTTCCTGTTTGGCGACTTCAATTTCAGCTAAAAGACATTTTCACTAATTGTGGCGCCCCCCAGTGTTCAATTTGCACGAAAATTGGTATGTAGCCTCTGGCCAAAGGGGAGATATTGTTTATTAATTTTTATTGTGATACAAGTAGGCGTTACCGAGATATGAGCTCACTTCCTGTTTGGAGTCTTCGTTGCCAAATTCGATTGGCTCCTGTTCAAAGACGGTTCAATAAATCGTTCCGCAACTTTCAGGGTCGATGTATCTTCGTCTGAAGATGCCGTGTGTACAATTTCGGGATGATCCGCCAAGAATTGTGGGCGGGGCGCCATTTTTATTGATTTTTACAAAATTCAAAATGGCGGGAAAACTATCCAGGCGGAAAATGACGTCATAGGGTGCGTTGGATTCGTCTTGGTCCAAGGATTCCAGGGATACCAAGTTTTTGAAAATTGGACCTACGGTTCAAAAGTTACCGTTTTCCTGTTGGTGGCGCTAGAGAGTTCGAGTTATCCAAAAACTGAGTACAAGCACACATCCTCGGACCGAACCGAACAGTTTGGCATCGGAACGGACTCTCTATGTCGAAGATTTCTTGCCATTATGATGTCTGGTAGAATTAAAAAATATAATAAGATTAAACGGGGGAATAACAATAGTATGCTTGCCGCATGGCAAGCATACTAATAATATGGGGTATGATGGATGTAACAAAAAACCAACAACAAAAAACAGTTACCCTAGATCAAACTTCAAAGTTTTTCTAAAAAAGATGTCCCTTAGCAAAGTCTCTTAGCTGTCCTTGGAGGGTCAGTAGCCCCTTAAGGGGTTAAGTTCCGAGATGACGTATATGAGGAACAAAAGGTTGCTGTCCATCCAAAAAATATAATTTCATTGGTATGACGCACAGGGTAAGTTTGAGTTGTCAAGAAACTTTTGGAAAGAGACTGATCGACAGAGGTGGAAAGTAACTAATTACTTTACTCGCGTTACTGTAATTGAGTAGCTTTTTTGTGTACTTGTACTTTTTAAACTACTTTTAAAATTTTGTAATTTTACTTTTACTTAAGTACATTTTCTTTTGGGCAATGTACTTTGGTACATTTTACAGCACAAGCGTTACTGAGTTAAAAAAAAAAAAACAGTGGCGGAAAAAAACGCGTTCTGATGAGTTTAGGATGCTGAGCGTTGCGCTCTAGCTCTAGAATAAGCCTAGTTTACAAAGAGTTGCCGCGTGCGACCTCTCTCTCACTCAAACGATGATGGCTGACATGGAGGCTGACGATGGAGATTCACTTAACTCAGAGGAGATCAACATTAGCTGTTCTTCCTAAACCCAGTGCACCTCTTGCACATCACAGTAGAGGCAGAAAACGCTGATTGCTAAAAAAAAAGTTACTTTTTACTTTTACTCAAATTACATTTTAAATTATTTACTTTTACTTGAGTAGATTTTTTGACTGGTAAATGTACTCATACTTGAGTGCATTTTCAACAGAGTAACAGTACTTGTACTTGTGTACACTATTTTAGTACTCTTTCCACCTCTGCTGATCGAAACCAACTCCACACACGGACAACATAGACTGTGACACTGAAAGTAGACAATATTATGAGCTCCCCCTGCAGATCCATCTTTGAAGAGAGCAGAGCACAGGCCTGCCTCTATTGGCATACCCAGTACAGACCAGACAAGCTCGATCCAGTCAGGAAAAGAAAATGAGTGAGGTAGGCTTTATATATCACATCAAAAAGTCAGAAGGCCTACAAGAAGTAAAAAAATATATGCCTGAGTACTATCCCATCTAGGATGTGTTTTGCCAAAATCCATAATTTACGCTACATATGAGAACACACAATTACTTTTTATTGTTTCCCATCACCCATAACGTTTTTTCTTTTGGATGTGCGTGTTGAGAACAACAGGGTTTTTTTTTCCATTGCGGGCTCTAGACAGAGGCATATGATTTCTGTTTCAGATGATGGAGCCAGCCAGGAGATTCCTTGTCAATACACGAGCATCTTGATTGATGTATTTTTAAAAAATAAATAAAGCCAGCACCAATCATCACCTTGTTAAAAAACAGATGTTGAAAAATACATGCAGGAGTACAGTTGGTCGTTCCCTATGCAGCAATTAAAGCATGCAGCGAGAGAGATAAAAAGGACGCCAGAAATTATTTGCCTGCTGTAAATATGTTGACACTTTTAACTACCGTACCTCTGAGCTCTTTCTAAAGAGAAAGCCATCGCATCAAGTCTGACCTGGACTGGTAATCTGTCATATGTGGGACTTTCCCAGTGGGCTGACAGTCCACAGGGGCTGTTTTCTTGTTTTTTTGTTTTTTTTTTCCTTTTCCCCATCGGAACTGGACTCCATTTTTCCACCTTCAAAATAGATATTGGACCGAGCCAATCCAGATTACGTATGTAAGCGAACTATGTATGTGTGAGGGGCAGGTTCTGATCAAAAGGGCCCGTGTCATTTTTTGATCCCAGTCCAGGCCTGCATCAAGACCCAAAACCCCTGCGCGGCTATTACGGTCTTTGTCGGCCAACATGGAGCGAGGCCCCAACGCCAGAAGCAGGAAGGACGCACACATAACAGTGAGTTATCTGTGGACAGCCACTGTGGTGCATGGGCCTCTGTCCAGGCCTGGGAGAGAGAGAGAGAGAAGGGGGGAATCCACCCCATCCTAACCCAGTGCACAGTGGCCGTAAATCTGACAAGCCAGACTGGAGAGGACAGGACAGGACAGGACAGGACGGGATAGGAAAGGAGAGGAGAGGATGGAATAGGGCGGCTGTGCATCCCACCAGTATCCCATCATGCCATTCTCTCTTGGAGAGAGCAGCAGGTCAGATGTGCTTGTGCTTCTGGGCGATATGGAGGTTTGTCCTCTGTGGATTTCATGTGGTTGTCATGGGTACATTTTAAGTGGCTGTATAGAGATTGTTTATCAGGGGGATCCAAATGTATATGGGTCATTCTACGTTTCCAGTGCACTTTTGGCAAACGCAAAATGTCAATTATCAGTATTTCTTTTCAAATAAATGACACAGATGTTTACATAGTGTATATATTTAGGTTTCCAAACAAACAAATTGCCAAGTTTAATCTTAAATTATTTGATAAATGCTCTAATGAAAGCGAACATTTGTTTGATTATTTTGTCAACAGTATTATGGACAAATACTATGTCATTTCAAACATATATAAAAATACTACAGAGTTGAAACAACATACGTTTGAAAGTGCTTATGTCCCTTAACAATAATGTTGTCATTAATCTGTGCAACTGATATAGAAAATGTGATTGTTGAGCGTCATAAGTAGGATTTTATGATTCACTGTGATACAGACTGACACATTTTTTCATTATAAATCCCTGTAACGTCTGATTTGAATTTAGTCACCCTCCTTACACAAGACTTCCCTCTCCAGAGATAATCCCTAGTGTCTGTTCATAGGATTTTCCCAACACATAAGGGATCAATAGCACAAAAACACTTTCAAAACAGTCAACCGTGTTACTCAACTGTGTTACGGTCAACAGTGCAGGGGAACAAGTCGGCACTTTTTAAGGAGAAAAAACAGAGCAGACAAACCCTCCCTAGAACACAAATTATTTTGTTTGTTTGTCTGTCATAGCTGATGCGTAACACCATTGACGATAACACGGCTTGACATTTCAGCCATTTTATGGTGTTGTGCTAACTGAGGACCTCAGAAGTTCCACCACAACACCTTAATCAATTCATGTATTTGTATGCTTTATCTGTGTTTTTCTACATGTGATTTCTAATTCAGATTTTTATGAATATGCTGATAACACAGTTGACAGGCTATTTTCCCGCTATGAGAACATGAAAAAGAATGGATTAAATAATGGAAGGATGGAGCTCAAAACTTACCAAAAAGTCTTCCCATATCCTGCCAAAGAGGTTATGACATCACGTGATGTTATTTCAGTGGCGGTTTTGGGGGGTGTGATGCTGGTGAGCACAAATTCTGTAACCAAGCCAAACTAGTGGGGTCTCCCCCAGATGAGATTTTTTAAAAATAAAAACGCTCCTAAATTGTGAATTTTGACCACTTCAGACAGCTCCCTAGGCTACTAAGTCATTCTACCACGTTGCATTTGACATCCTTCACTCCACGACTTGAAAATACAATCCAAATGTTTGCGTTGCATCTTACAGCAATGCATTGAACAGAAAAACACATCACTGACGGTCATCATTCCAGAAAGGGTTCTTATTCTGCTAGGTAGAACTAATGGAAATGAAGTCAAGAGTGGCCACGAGCATGCTTGCGACCAGGGTACACTCACTGTACAGTACACGAGAGCTGCCAAAAACTTGAAAGAGCTGCCGTTAACTTGAAAACAGGCTACGGGAAAGACAGACACCAGCCCTTCTGAACAATTGTGAACTCATCTATGGGTGAGCGAGTGAACCCATTCCTAAGCTGCAAGCTTCATCAACAACCAAACATGTTACAGCGAACAAATATAACCTTACCTTAAAATGCTGTCTTGACCACAGAAATCCCAAACTGTCACTTAATCCACACGTTTTCAAAATCATTGTCCACGTTCCCGTTTGTAATCCATATGATATCATAATCAAGACAGGCATATTGTGCTGCCGTTTAGCTATTCTCTTCAACTAACTGACGGTGTGTGGTTCATGTTATCTGCATATTATTCATTCGTTTCTTCTTATACAATACAATATCTTTTATTTGTCATTGTGACAAGCACAACGAAATTGTGCATTCCTTGTTGAAGCAAAAATAAATAAAAAATAAGAATAAAAATAAAATTAAAAAATGGAATAAAAAGAATGGTATGTATATAAAAAATTATTATAATTATAATTATAATAATTATAATATAACAAAATTCAGTTCTGTGATGGCCGCTGCATAGAAACTGTTTTTCAGTCTGTTTGTCCTTGTCTTAATGGACCTGAATCTCCTGCCCGATGGCAGCAATTCAAAAAGACTGTGACCTGGGTGGGATGTGTCTCTCAGAATGCACTTGGCCTTTTTTAGGCAGCGGGTGCTGTGTAGGCCCTCCAAAGATGGAAGAGGGCAGCCAATAATGTTCTCTGTAGCCTTTATGACCCCCTGGAGCTCTTTCCTCTGTGCCACAGTGCAGCCTGGGAACCACACACAAAGACAATATGTCAATATGCTCTCCACTGAGCAGCGGTAGAAGGACACAAGCAGCTTCTGACAGATGTTGTTTTTCCTAAGTATTCTTAGGAAATAAAGTCTTTGCTGTGCCTTCTTCACAAGCCCAGTGGTGTTGACACCCCAGGTCAGGTCCTCGCTGATGTGAACTCCCAGGAAACGGAAGTCTGACACCCTCTCTACACACACCCCCTCAATCATAAGTGGCTGGATGGCAGTCCTCTTCCTCCTGAAATCCACCACCAGCTCCTTGGTCTTGGCTGTGTTCAGGAGCAAGTTGTTCTCTCTGCACCACCCCACCAAGCGCTCTACTTCATCTCTGTAGGCAGACTCATCCCCATTTGAAATAAGTCCAACTACTGTGGTGTCATCAGCAAATTTCACTATGGTGTTATTAGTGTAGACTGGGGAGCAGTCGTGGGTGTACAGTGTGTACAGCAGAGGACTTAACACACATCCCTGCGGCGAGCCAGTGCTGAGGTTGAGGTCCATGGAGGTGTTATGACCTATGCGCACTCGCTGGGTGTGGCCTGTTAAAAAGTCTTTAATCCAAAGGCAGGTGGAGTGTGGTATGCCAATGCTTGATAGTTTGTCCACCAGTCTGCTAGGGAGGATGGTATTAAAGGCAGAGCTTAAGTCGATGAAAAGGAGACGAGCATAACTCCCCTGCTGCTCCAGATGGTACAATGCAGCATGGAGAGCTGTGGCTACTGCATCCTCAGTGGCCCTATTTTCCCTGTATGCAAACTGGTGTGGGTCAAAAGTGGGGGGGTGAAGCACAGGATGTGCTTTCGTACCAGCTTCTCAAAGCACTTCATGACCACAGGAGTGAGTGCTACTGGCCTATAGTCATTGAGGGAGGTGATGTTGGTCTTTTTCGGCAAGGGGACTATGGTGGAGGACTTAAGACAGGATGGTACAGTGCACTGGGAGAGGGACTGGTTGAAGATCTTTGTAAAGACCCCCGCCAGCTGGTCTGCACAGTCTTTAAGCACACGCCCACAGATGCCATCGGGCCCGGGTGCCTTTCTTGGGTTGATGGCCCGCAGTATGCTCCTCACCTCATGCTCCTCCACTGCAAAGACGATGTGGTCAGCGGTGGGGAGTTGCCTTCCTTCCTCTGGTTGGATTGCCTCAAAGCGAGTGAAGAAGTGATTAAGCTCCTCTGCCAGGGAAACATCGCCTTCAGCACCCCCAGCTCTGGTCTTGTAACTGGTGATGTGCTGTATTCCCTGCCACACCTGCCTGCTGTTGTTGCTCTCCAGGTGGCACTCAATTTTCCTCCTGTGATCAGCCTTGGCCTTACGTATGCCACTCTTCAGTTTGGAACGTGCTGTACTGTACAGAGACGCATCCCCTGATCTGAAAGCAGTGTCCCTTTCTTTCAGCAGCAGCTTGACCTCTTTAGACATCCAGGGCTTCTGGTTAGGGTAGACTCGTATGTGTTCATCAACTGTTACAGTATCTACACAGTGCTTGATGTAACATATCACACTGTCTGTGAACACATCTAGATCTGGATCTTCAAAAATGTCCCAACAAGTTGTGTTAAAGCAGTCCTGCAGTAGCTGAGTGGCTCCCTCAGGCCATGTTTTCACAGTTCTTGTGGTGATGGAATTCCTCCTCCTTAGTGGAATATAAGATGGAACCGCAAGCAGTGACAGGTGATCAGACTGGGCTAGATGTGGTAATGGCCTCACTCTGTATCCCTTTTTGATATTTGAATAGATCTTGTCAAGTGTATTTGCTCCCCTAGTCGCACATTTGACATGCTGATGGAATTTTGGGAGCACCGTTTTCAAATTAACATGGTTACAGTTGCCTGCAATAACAAACACTGCATCAGGATATCTGCTTTGTTGACTGCTGATGTTAATATTTAAAAGCCCCAGGGCTACTTTAGCGTTTGCATCAGGTGGTATATAGACTGTTGTTATCAGGACAACGTTAAACTCTCTGGGGAGGTAGATGGGCCGACATTTAATTGTCAAGTATTCCAAGTCCGGGGAACAGTGGCAGTCTATTAATGCTGTGTTTGTGCACCAGCTGTTATTGATGTACGCGCACAGTCCCCCTCCTCTGCTCTTACCGGAGTCACTCGTCCTATCATGACGATGAGTTGTATATCCCTCCAATTGTATAGCCGCATCTGTGATGAGTGGGTGGAGCCAGGTTTCAGTAATCAGCAAAACGCAGCTATCCTTGATGTTTTTTTCCACCGCAACCTCAAGGCGCAGTTCGTCGATTTTGTTAACGAGAGACCTGGCGTTGGTGAGGAATACACTGGGGAGCGTTGGCTTGTGGGGTTGTCTCTGTAGCCTTACTGACACACCCGCTCTGCAGCCCCGCTTCTGCTTTCTCTCTCGTCGCTGCCTCTTCCGTCTGGCCGCTGGGATGGTAATCCATGGTGCGCCACGGCACCTCGCGATTTCGGGAGGAATGTTGTGGCAACGCAGAAAGTCCGAACAGACGCTCCGCTCATAGCAATTAATGCCGAGGTTGAGAATATCATTTCGACTGTATTTATTTTCTTGATATGTCCCAAAGTTCTACTCCATGATTTGTCCACATCCAAAACACAGACGTTTCCTGAAAACTTTGATTGCACTTCAAATGTGTTGTCAGTCTTCGAGATTATCACAAAAGCAACTGGCTTCAGTCAAAAATGTAAACATCACGTCTGCCTGAGCTCTACTTCCTGAATCCAATGTTAACGTAAGGTGTCAGATCGATTTATGATTCATCAACTCATCTGTCAATCATATTTTCCGGTGCGCTATTGGTATAAGCACAATCAAAATGTGCTTCAAAAACTGGCTGGGCATCAGCGGAAAGCCAATTAAAAAACAGATTCTCTGCCATTGACTCCAAGTCATTTAGAAATTGTGCTTCATTTGCTGTAGTAACGTGTTTCACCATCACTGTTAAACAGTGTTTCTCGATAGCCACTGTGGTGTCGCTGTTTAACCAGTTTTATAAGAACCGCCAGTAGCAGACAACACAGACAGCTGAATCATGTCAACAGGATGAAGGGTTTAAATTCAGATGTCGCGTTTGTCGCTTTGATATTGGTAAGCCGTGCTTCAAGTGCTTACATTAAGAACCGCCTCTGTGTTATTTGTATGGCCTAAGACCATGACACGGTTAACACAGCTTTCGTGGACACAAACACAAAATAGCAAATTTCATGTACAATGGAAAGCACAGTGGTCTTTCTGACAGTTTTGTCATATGGTGATGAATACTGTGAATCAACATTTGCAATTGTCTTGGGCAAAACAAGTTTCTTTACATGCTAATATGAAGACTGAATCTGACATTTGGAAAACAGGACGGCATGAAAACGCCCAAAACCAGTATTAAATATTCATTCTTGCTGAGGGAAATACATGTCTACACTTTCTGTATTATATGAAAGATAAATGTGTGCTAATGTCCAAAACATCATTAGTTAATAGTTAGTGGAATTGGCAAATAAAATCCATGGACTTAAAAGCACAGCCGAATCGTAGAATGACCCATATAGGCCTATTTTTAAATAGCTGGTAGACAGTAATGTTTTGCAGATCTCTCAATAAAACACATAAAGGTCTTTTTTTATTGTGCATTAACGGTTTGAACTTAAAATCTAGTACATGTAGTCTTAAGGGTGATTTATGCTCCGAAACTGCGTCATGATGCAGACAGCCACGCAGTTATTTTTCCCCCTCCGCAGTGACTAAAGGGCTCTGCATACTTCACGTGCGCACTTTGGCGCGAGAACCATTAATGACGTCATCACTTGCGCCAGTCTATTCATACTTCAAAAGCGCCTTTACAGGCTTTCGCTCGCATTGTCGGAAGTGCCCTCTGCTGTTCATGAGAGAAACGGCAGTATCTTTCGCAACTCGCAGCGTGAGTTCTACGGATGAATAAAATAGAAAGCCAAACACGGCTGCTGTAGGGCTACTGAACGTCTGACTTGTGACTTACCACATTGAAACATATTTTTTTTGTTGTAGCCTACATTGCCAGATCATTCCAAGACCATGTGAGAGCATTGTTCTGGCGGCAGAATTTGTAAATAGATCTCCGAACACAACTTGCTTCTGAACAAAGTAAACAATTGTTTCACTGAACAACATTTAAGAGAGAAGATAAAAATAACTCTCAATGACATTTTATTATCCTCAAAATGGTGCAGGATCCATTCTGTAGTAGCCTACAGTAGTTGTAGCCTCTCTTCGCAACTCCTGCTTTGTCTGCCTACCTGCATGGTCGCTGGTGGCGCACGACAAGTTACAAAAAATGTGGGGTGCACGACATCGCGCCACGCCAGCTCGCGCCACGGCGTGTGACGTCATTTTGGGTCACGTGACGGCGCGAGTGAGGTCGTGAGTGAGGTCGCGAGTGAAGTATGAAGGAGGCTAGCGCCAGTCACGCCAAGTATGAATCCCCCTTTAGTGTGCACCCCTGAAAATGTTACTGCCCGCAGACAGCAACGCAGTTAACGGCAGCAGGAGCTGCTGTGATTGGTCCTCTCGACCAGCGTGCTCTGTCCTCGAGAACAAAAAGCTACTTCCTTGTTCTAACCTTCGTCGGGCTACGGACTGTGGGCATTTCTCAAAACCTAGTGCGCACACTTCCAAGTGTATCAGCCTAATTAGTCACTCTCAGTGATTGGATACTCTTTGGTGAACTCTACGGAGTATCCAATCACTGGGTGTGACTAATAAAGAGTATCCAATCACTGAGCGTGACTAATTAGGCTGAATAAGTGCGCACACTAGGTTTTGAGAAATGCCCAGCGAGCTCTTCATTAACAAAGTTGCCTGTGCTTAGTGGTTTAATTTATTTACACGAATTACCAAAGATAACATGTGCGCTTGCAAGTTATGACGCTGAAGTTATATCGGGACAGTTGAACAGTGTATCCGAGGAAACGTTCCGCTTCGTGCGACCTATTCTTGACAAATGAGCCACTTCTTTGTTCCAAACCACTGCGGTGGCTGCTAGTGCGATCAAAAATGCACGTGACATAAATACTAAATGTTCCATTGTCATTGTCGTCGAGTCTGTGTAGCTTCAAAAAAACAGACGTCTAGTTTACTTCTTGTGAAGGCAGTTTGAACATTCATCTCGCTGCCCCTATAGGCTACTGTTGCGACAGATACGAATAGCGCAGACCTAGAATGGAGCAAAAATCAAAACTGCGTTGGCTTGTCTGTGTTAGGCTGAAAAAAAAGCATAACCCGCCCTTTACAGGCCCCCAATAAAATGCATACACGTTTTAAATCTATGAATTTCAATAAAAATAAAATTCTACTACACATTGATTCAATTACATGAATATCAATAAACACCGACTTTGTAATGAATTAAAGTGTGTATGTATCTTATTAGGACACCCTGTATAAAAACACAATGTTGTGGACCTTGTTGAAAGGTGGGTGGAGGGGGCAAGTACAGAGGTTAGTACATTACATGAACAGCAGTAAGAGAGATTTCTTTACTAAGCATATTGTTAACCAAAGCAAGCAATAAATAATGACCATGAATTGCAGGTAGCATATAACAATATTTGTTCATGAATGTGTTAGCCCTCAACTATTGCACTGTTCTCACACCTGAGTTGAACCCTGAGTTGAGCTTTGAGGTATTTTTGAGGCTCTACATTATGTTACAAAAGACAAGTTCAAGATCAACTTCAAGATTTATGTATGAAGAATCCTTTTCAACTTTGAAAACTGTTAGATGGAGATTTGCCCAAAGTGCCCATATTTCAAACCCCAATGGACTCAAAAGACAGATTGATTGTATTCAGTGTATCGCATATTTTCTCACGGCTCCAAGGTTTGGTTAGGACAGTGCAGGGCTGGGCTTGAAATCTGGCATACAGGGCTTTTTCCTGGTGGGCCAACAGTCCCAAGGGGCCAATTCTGTTGTTTTTTCGCTTGCTTGTTTGCTCGTTCATTTTCCCCTTAGAGACCAGCCCTCAATTTAGATGGGGCGGCCCATTCGTCTATCTAGCAATTTAGATATAGTGGACTGAGCCAACTCTAATATCATCAAAAAATAGGGTCTGATCTGTGCCAATATTCCCGGGCTGTTTTCCGGTCCTAGCCCAGCCCTGGGTGAGTTGCTCCTTTTATGTACAGTATGCCCAAAAAAGGCATAGAGCCTGACATGACTGTGTTAGCCTGGGCGAATAGCCGACTGTTGACTCCGTCAATCAGTCTGGCAAGAGCCATGAGGAATCCGTCTCCGTGGACGATGGGAGATGGTCTGATCTTACTCTATCATTTAAATTAATTGAAGTTCCAAACTCAAATTAAAGATGGCCTCTCAACGTCATTTAATTAATATTGCCGTGTTCCCAATTGTTATTGAATGTGTTACGCGTTGGTCCTGTTTTAAAAAACGTTCTGGTTGCTTTGTTTCAAGACGTTTTTGCAAGCTGGCAAGGTGGCTTGTGGAGAAACGAGAGAGTGTTCCGTGTTTCTCGTGGAAATGCGTCTCTGATTGGCTCACTCCTCCTGCTCTCAAAGAAACGCGTCTCTGATTGGCTCAGTCCTCCAGTTCTTGGAGAGAATGTAATGGGAAACAGAGTCGCCACTTCCCCGGGTGGTACTGCACTATAGGGGCGCCAACGGAGGCGTGCAGGCTCCATTCAGGGCTGTGCTCTTTCGACAGCGACCCCCAGGCGAGCTGCAGGCACGGAGCAACCGGAGTGAGCAGACTTTATGTATGAGGCTTTGTGCTGTGTGTGTACCTGAGAGTAGCAACCAGCTGATAGCTAAGCTAAGCTATGTTTCGGGCCACCAGACGTTGCTTGTTTTGAAAACAAGCAGAAAAAAATTACTCGACATGTTTTTAGATAAATGGGTCGATATAAACCTTTGTGGGCAACGCCTTCTTTCGACGTGACGAAACACAGAAAGGCTTTCGTGATTCGCTCGTTTCTCTGCATTATTTATGTAAATTGGGAAACACCGGGAAACACAGCCAGGAGAGTTGACGCACCGCTATGAGAGCCTTGCAAGTGAGTTTAACTTGGGGTGACCGTCCGATCTTCGAAAGGAGTGAGTAAAACTGAGTTTTATCGGAAGTTGGCCTTTAAAACCTATATTGTGCTTTATTAGCATGCCTGTTACATTATAGCGTCGCAAAAGCATACAAATAATAAAACGAAAGTGTCAATATAGTTACTTTAACCAATCAGTAACGGAGCTCGCTGGTGAGTTCTACGTCACCACTCTCAACTGTTTGCTGATTGGCGAAACACTGAGAGAACCGAGCTCGAGGCTTTTGCCAGACGATGTGCGGAGCCAAAATCTTTGGGTGGAGTACAGAGGATGGCGTCGCGAGGACTGTGTAACCACCAAGTGAACAAAAAACTTAACAAAGACAAAACAGAATTCCATTGCTATAAGGGAGATCAAGGAATATTTGAAGAGTTTATTGTAAAACGGTGTATCCACCATTTTTTACTTTTGCTTTTTATTATTGGAAATGACTGTTCAACTGTTCAAATTCACCTGTGGGTGAATTCTTGCCATTCAAATATTTTGAGGAAATACTTTTTGAACCTGCAAAGTGTATAAAATGCTTTTTTTGCAATGCAATGCAATGGAATGCCCAATACAAAAATGTCAATTTCCCATTTTATTCTATAAAATGGAGATACACCGTTTAGCTGTGAAACTCTTCACTTCTAAAATGTCATTGACAAACAAAGTATAGAGCTCAAAGATTCTGTTCAACACATGATTGCTAAACCACAGCAGACTCTCTTTCTGTGATGTGAGATATACTTCATGCCTGCCATTTGTTTGCTTTCCAGGCAGTGCAACAGTGGGAGCACACAAACAAGCCAACAAAACACTGAATCCATTTTCCATCTTCACATCACATTCAGATTGAAATTGCATGTGGCTGACTTTCACCTCTCTCTGTGCAGGAAAGAGTAAGACATTTACTGTCTTAGCATTTCTCAGTATATCATTAAATCTCCAAGCGTAACGTTTTCTGGATGTGAAGCTGAAACGTTCCTCGGGCCTGTTAGTTTTTCATTGGGTATGCTTGGATGGCTTGGAGCTAATTTTCAGCTGGTAGTTGAGCCAATCTCAGGCTCATCTTAATCTTTATCTGGGTCTTCACATGTCACATTATACACGTGCAGCATTTGACTTCCTTTTAGTAGGCTACCCCTGTTACATCTAGGGGCGGGCCGACCGGGTAATTGCGGCAGCACCAATCGCCATGGCGATATTAACCTGTTATTTCCCCACTATTACCACACTATTGTAACAAGTATATGTTATAAGCGTTTTTTATCAGCAGTAATGCAATAATAAACATTTGTTTTCACCGACAGGGCCTTGGTGGGGGGAGCGGCACATGAGGGGGGCGTTATAGGATCGCTACTTGTTACATCAATTAGCTACACTGTAACAAAGTGTGTGACTATGTCATGTAGTTACATTGAACCATGGTATTGCCATGGTATGGCATTGCTGCACGCGCATGAACACGCACACACACACGCGCACACACACACACACACACACAAACAAACACACATACACACACACACCATCACCACCATCACGACCACCATTACCACCACCACCACCACCACTACCACCATCACCACCACTTCCAAAAAACAGCACATGCCTTTTGCCCCTTTCTTAGGCCTGTAAGCCTCATCTCATCTCCAAACCAACTGTGCAAGAAGAGCCACTGCCGTAAGGGAAGTCTAATCTATTCCAGAACCTTTGGGGAGAGGCCAGCAAGCCAGTAGCCCAGGCAGCCAGCAGTGGATCGGACCGGGGGAAAGAATGACTGGGCCCATCAGCGCCAGCGGATCCAAGGAGGAGAGAAAATAAAAAATAACATTTGAAAAAAAAAATACTAGACCATCTCTTTTCTCCTCAGCTCCTAAACCTAAAAGAGGATGGCTATATCAGACCGTATGTGTATCTCTGGAAGAATAAACATAGAGAGAGCATCACTTCAACCCTCAGAGGTACAACAGTAGCCTCGCTACACTCCAGCTTGTCAGTGCTCGTTGGCGAGTAGCCTGGTGAACAGAGAGAGAGAGAGAGAGAGAGAGAGAGAGAGAGAGAGAGAGAGAGAGAGAAAGAATGAAAGAAAGCTGAAACAGACCAAACTGCACCCTGACTCAAAATGCACACTGACTTCATCACGCGCCATTTTAGTCGAAATGTGAATCATTAGTTCCTATTAGCATTGACGCTAAGTGCTTCCATACTTCGGAGGCACGTGGCAACTGGCAAGTGTGTCTGTGTGCCGTGCACGTCACTTGGGATGGAACGTTGGGCGGAGAGGCAGGCCAAACCGTCGCATAGTTTTCCATGTCTAGTGACCGAGAAGCCACAAAATCCTCATAGCAAGTGTGTAAGTCTGGTCCTGGCCAAAAAAAGAGCTGGGATACAGATATATAAATCAGGTGCTAACAGGTTGCTGACTGACAAACATGTGATCAAATGCAGTGCTGGTCCATGGTCTGGTCCGTTGCAGAGCAAAACAAAACCAGTGTTGAATTCGCTAGCACATGGTTGATTTGGTTGACTCTTGAGGGGTTCATGTAGCTACAATCTTGTTTCAAACGTTTCAAACAATCAATTATTGTTTCTCTAGTACAATCTCCGGATCAATGTTTCGGTTGAATTTACACAGATCTGTACATTTGTTTTTGGTTTAGAAGATGAAATCTCGCTGACATTTGGACAGGCCAATTTCCAGTTTTAGGTTACAACACAGCTTGGAAAATAACTTGATTGAGGTGGAAAATTTGTATTTATGTGAGTATTTTTTACTACTAAATTGTGGCATTTGTAAATAACTGGTAGCCAGTTTGGACGAATGACGACACTTCACTGGTCCAAGATGTCATATGCTATTTTGTTCAGAGCGCCCCTGAGAAATCATGCTGGAAATTTCTGGAGAGAAACAGACGAAATCTCGCTGATGATGACGTAAAGATTTTCCATCTCTGGACTCCGGAGCAAAATGAAATCTCCATCTCTCTCTGCCCAAGGGTATGGAGCAGGTGAAATAATTACCAGCCGTTTGTTTTTCCTCTTCTCTCATTTCTCTCAGTTCACTCCCCCATGTATGTTCCTCTTCTACATGTGCACAAAATGTACTCTGGATTTTCTCAAACAGTTAAGACTCAGTATACTCAAAGTCACACACACACGTAGACACACACGTGCATACACTTAAGCATAGGCCTACACATGCACGTGCACATAGGCCTGCCCCACACACTATACACATGCACATATGCTCACACACACAGTCATGATGAACACACACACACACACACACACACACACACACACACACACACACACACACACACACACACACACACACACACACACACACACACACACACACACACACACACACACACACACACACACACATACAGGCACACGCACACACACACATTGTACTTTTTAATGGGAAGACATCTGGGTATCGGGACATTTGCACTGTGCACTTACACATACAGTAAGTGTGTCCACCTAGGGTACTTCTCCTTGATTCAAAACACCTTGCCTCGGCTGTAATCATGTCCAAACTCGGCATAGTCATTTACCGTGAGATGGGTTAAACTGTCTCACTCAAGCAATAAAATAGTTTCACATTTCCAAAGTCAACAGTCTCACCTTTTTTTCCAGTAACAAAAACCTTGAGTAAAGAAAAGCTTTGGAAAAGTGGATGGTTAGATCCCAATGCAGCGTTAAACCATTATCGTAATCTTAAAAGATTTTCAGTGTGCTTCTCAATACAAAGCCAAAAAGCTGTAGGCTAACTATGCCCAAGTTTAAAAAACTGACTTAATAACATTACTTAATGACAAAATAATATTCCCCTTGTCTACTTCGTAACCAAAAATACTGTTCTTGTTATTATGAAAAAAGTGTCATCACTTTACGTTGCACCATATTTGTCTGGGCAGTATGACAAGCCATTTTTATCAGTTTCAATGCTCACACAGTTATTGCTGTTTTCCTCTGTATAGGGCAATGCATATGCCGCATGACTGGAGAGCAATAAGAGACAAGTAATAGAAACCCTTTAACAAGCCCCAGTACTCTCCTCAGTGCTGCTCTCTCATTGAGACTGGGTCAGAAATACAAATTCTACAGATGCTTGCACTGGTGCAGATGTTTCCAATGTGTTTTTGAGGAACACTTGAGGTTGCTTAGGTTAAATAACAGGCAAATAATGTCATAACAAAAATAATAATAAAAAAATATAATAATAATATAGTAATAGGCAAAATAATGTAGCAATCAGGCAAACTAGAACTGTTTTGTTTGTGGTGGTGGTGGTGGTGGCGGTGTGTGTGTTTGTGTGTGTGTGTAGCATTTTATAGTTCCTTATTTGTAAATTGTCCAACTTGTAAACTGTCCATTTGGTAACTCTAAATAAACGAAAAAGCATAAATCTAATCAGTGACATATAAACTGACCTGTAAACATATTGTCCAAGAGCCTCCTCTCCCTCCCTGTGTGTGTGTGTGTGTGTGTGTGTGTGTGTGTGTGTGTGTGTGTGTGTGTGTGTGTGTGTGTGTGTGTGTGTGTGTGTGTGTGTGTGTGTGTGTGTGTGTGTGTGTGTGTGTGTGTGTGTGTGTGTGTGTGTGTGTGTGTGTGTGTGTGTGTGTGTGTGTGTGTGGGCGTGCATGCGTGTGTACGTATGTGTGTGCCTCTGTGTGCGACTGTGTGTGTGTGTGTGCCTGTGCGTATGTGTTTGTATGCGTGTGTGTGTGTGCACGTGTGTGCACGTGTGCGTGCGTGCGTGCGTGCGTGCGTGCGTGTGTGTGTGTGTGAGGATAGGGGTTGAATGAGTCAGCTACTGGCATGACAGTAGAGGGAAAGCAAGTCTGTTGATCCCATTCCTCAGATACCTACTGCATAAGGCTATGCCCCGTAAAAGATGTATTTAAAAGACTAACAGTGAACAAGGGCAGGCCAAGATACTGGCCTTCAGAGACGGAGGGCTTCAGAGAGCTAGCAGGCACATGTGGAGCAGATGATGGGTATGGCTGCGATGGTAGTAATTAGGGGTGTAACGGTCAGGCTTGTACGAAATTCCGAATGGAAAGAATTTCCATTCAAAGTAATGCCATAATACGAACACTAGGTGGTGGTGTTCTATTTACTTTCAATGGGTGGTGTAGATTAAATTCAAAGAAATTCAAGGTAATGGCACCACCTAGTGTTCGTATTATGGCATTATTTTGAATTGAAATTCTTTCCATTCGGAATTTCGTACAAGTCTGGTAACGGTATACAAAAATCACGGCTCGGTTCGGTACGTACCTCGTTGTTTGGGTTACGGTTCGATACGTTTTCGGTATATATAAAAGGAAAATACATTCAAAATTCTACTTTGGGTCGGAAATTTCATCAGTTTGAGAAATACTACTTTTCACGAGGTCTCACAAAGAACAAGCCTCTACACCAGGTTTTTTCTTGCATTCTCTCTCAGTGTTCTGCATGAGCTACTGCATGTACTGGCAGCATAATGTAAAAACATGAGTAAAAAAAAAAAACAGAGTAGCCTGTCACTCTACCTTTCGGTACAGCACTGTTTGGTTCGAACAGGTCTGTTTGGTTCGGTACAAATAAAATATAAGTGTACCTTTACAGGCCTAGCAGTAATGCATAGTGGAGAAGGGGATAACTGTGGTAGTGGGATTGGTGATGAAGATAATTCGAAGTAGCCATCACGGTGACGGTGATGGTGATGGTGAAGGTGGTGGTTAGAGTAGGGATGGTAGTGGCAAAGGTGATGATGGTAATTAATGAAGGTGAATATGGTGGTAATGATGATGGTGTGATGGTGATGCTAAATATTAGGGCATTGGTGATGGTGTTGATGTTAGTTTACATTGCTGCCAGTTAAACGTACAAAAGTAAGTAGCAAGTCGTACAGTGTAGCAGCTGGGTAATAGTAATGGTGGTGATGAGGTTAGTCATGATGGTGATGGTAGTGATGGGGATAATGTTGCTATTGTTACGATGTAAAGGGTCAGTTGGTGCACAGAACAGTACAGCCCACTATCATATCCACATCACACGGGGGAGACGCAACTGGTTACCTATAAAAGGTAGGGGTTCAGAGGTCACGGGAGACTTCCGGAGCGAGACCTCAGGAGAGGTGGCTCTCGCGTGCTAGCCGGGCCTGCTAGGCCATGAGCAGGCAATTGGAGAATTCACGTGCCGAGAGGTTTGTCAAGGATATTTAGAGACTGTCTCATACAGCTTGCTGGAGACACGAAGACTTTTGGATTTTAAGAACTATACGTGGGGTTTCCCCCCCGAACCCTGAACACTGAAGAGGAGCGCAGGAGAAGAAGCGCTGGGCTTGCATTGGTCACCTACCAAGGGCCTGGAGATTATGGTGGCCCAGCTGTCGCGTGAACGCTTGGACCCGAGGTAAATGCTGTGTTCTCTCCCTACAGACATGCATACATTTAGATCGTACACTCATACTGACACGTTAACGCACACATAAAAGTTAGGAGTTAGTCAGGGGCAGCTAACTACCTTACACTATGATGGTGATGATAGTGGTGGTGGGGGTTGGTGATGATAATTAGGGTTGGGATGATGTTGATGGCGTTTACTCACCTGTCAGGTTTGGTAGTGGTGGTTGCTGTTGATGATGATGTTGATGATGATGAGGATGATTATGATGATGATGATGGTGATGAGGATGATGATGATGATGATGAGGAGGAGGAGGATGATGATTATGATGATGATGATGGTTATGAGGATGATGTTACTCCTCTATTCATCACCCTTTGTTAGTGTACCATTTAATAAAACGGGTGTTGACACATCACTGCACCTCTGACAGCTCAGTTCATTGGCTCCCTGCAGCATGGTAAAGCGGTAAAGGGGTCAGTTGTCCCGGGCCCAGGGAGACAGGGGGCCAAGAATTGGGTTCTCAATACATTGTATGTACAGGATGGAGCCCTTTCGGGTGTCTTTGTCCTGGGCCCAGCTATAGCTGTCAGCGGCCTGGGCCTGCAGCAGTAAAGCAGGCAGGTGGCTCAGCAGGAGTTGGAGCAGCCATATGTGATAACCACAGTGCTGCTGAGGGTCATGGGGGCCGCCTGGTGACAGTGCTAATGTGGTGAGAAATATTGGTTTGACTTGGCAAAGGGGAGTACATAAGTATGTGCGTGTGTGTGTGCGTGTGCGTGTGTGTGTGCTGTGCACAAGTGCAGAAGATATTGCATGCATTTATGCAGCTGGTTTGTTCATAGTAGAGCACTAAGAGTATTCTTTGTGTGTGTGTGTGTGTGTGTGTGTGTGTGTGTGTGTGTGTGTGTGTGTGTGTGTGTGTGTGTGTGTGTGTGTGCGTGCGTGTGTGCGCGCGTGCGTGCGTGCATGCATGTGTGTGTGCGTGCGCATGTGTACACATAGCTCAGTAGTCCCGTGTCTGAAATATCGTGGGTATTGAGTCTGCACCCCATGGGCTGAGAGTGGTGTGTATGTGTGTGTGCGCGGCTGAGTGCGCGTGCATGCGTACATGCGTGCGTGCGTGCGTGCGTGTGAGGAGGGGCTGGCAGCATGTGAGCGGCTTGAGCAGCAGACACGCCGTCAGGCAGGAACAAAGGGGTCAGTTGTCCTGGGCCCAGGAAGAGAGGAGGGGCCCAGAATTGAGTCCCCATTACATTGTATGGATTGAGAACGGGTCCCTTTCAGATGATTTTGTCCTGGGCCCAGATGAAGCTGTGAGCGGCCCTGTTGAGCTGCAGTTTACTGTACTGTAAGCTGGCGTGTCGGCGTGAGTGGGGGCGCCCTGATGTCTCCCTAATCCCCTGGCTATGACTCTCACATGATGCCCCCCCCCACACACACACACACGGCTACCACACACACAGCCCCTGTCTAGAGCAGCACTGTACTACACTGTTTCACCCTCTCTTTCATCTGTTTGTTCTTTCACTCTCTCCCTTTCTCTGCCTTTCTCTCTCTCTCTCTCTCTCTCTCTCTCTCTCTCTCTCTCTCTCTCTCTCTCTCTCTCTCTCTCTCTCTCTCTCTCTCTCTCTCTCACACACACACACACACACACACACACACACACACACACACACACACACACACACACACACACACACACATTCTTGTTCTCTTAACCTTTCCCTTTCCTCTATGGACTTCTTGTGCCCCCCCCTCCCTCTCCCTCTCTTCCCACGTCTCCGACCCCCTCTCTCCTTCTCTTGCCCGCTTCGTTCCATCTACCTAAGACTTGTGCTCTCCTCTTTCTCCTTTCGTTTGGGGAAGTGTAGAGACGGCTGTAAGTGAATCCCTTCTCCCAGCAGTCTGGGAGGATGAGGCGGTTTCAGGTGCTGAAGAGCTTCCCTTTCTTCACGTCACAGGGAGCCAACGCCCAAGATGGAGAGACCCGTTTACTCATACCAAAGGTAAGGGTCAGACTGGCCAAGCCAGCCCAGATGACCGGTGTTAACAGATCACATATTGCTTTAAAGGACAATACAAATGATACTGCTTGTTGCAAATGTTGTTGAATGTAATTCAGTCATTCTTTCAAGCAGAGATTCCGTTGTTAGCTTGTCACCAAAAATAGTAATGACCAAGTCTTAATCTGTTTAATACTCTTAGCAATGTCAGAGCAATGTTGTTATGATGTAATTAGTCCAGTTTTTTTCCCAGAAAACAGCCAGTCTGATCTTATTGGCAGTAAGAGCACCAGACACACCTGCCCCAGGGCTTTGGAACAACCCAAGTCGTCCATGTCTGTAAAAAAAAGAAGTTAGATTGTCATTTCCACAGACAGCAAAGCGTTTCCACTGATCAGTGGAACGAGTGCACTAAGAGGCTTGATGGCATGATATGTAGTTGGACTGTTGACTGCTTCTTAATGCGCACCATTCCATCTGTGGCTTTACTAGTTTATAGCAATACATAACTTGACTTGGAAAGTAGTAGTATTATTAACCATGCATCTCTCTGGGTTGCATCTAACACTTGTGTTATGACAATTACTAGGCCTATATACTTTTTGATTTCAACTAATAGCATTGATGTTACAGAGTTTTTAGAGCAAATGTAGCAGTCACCCCGCCCTGCTTCAAACCCAGGCCTGCGGGGCACCAAACATGCGCCCTGACCGAAACCACTAAAGACGATCATTAGCACAACAGCCAGAGCGTGGCCACAACCCTGGTGATTCCTCTCACTGTGCATCACATGGGGTCATTACGTTACACAGAGGCACTGCTGGACATCTTGGCCCAAGAGCAAGGCAATACTATTGATATATTATTGTTAGACCATCAAAGGAGCGCTCTGTCAGTGCCAGACCCTTAAGGGCAGTTTATGCTCAGACACATAGGGTGCATTCCAATATGCAACCTTGCCTCCTCCACTTGTGCTTGTTTCCTGGCCCCGCCTTCTGACCCCTCCTCTGTGGAGAAAACAATAAAGTTTCCCAGCTGTCAGCTTAGTCACAACAATTTTTGAGGGACTGTTTTTTATTCACCATCGCAATTGCAAATGAGAAAAAGACTCTACAATTGAGCTTTTGCAAGATATTGAAATATATTGCTGTTGTCAGTGATGTCATCATGACATATTACTTCCTGATACGAGGAGACAAGCAAGTGGAGGAGGCAAGGTGGCATATTGCAACGTACTCATAGCCTCTGTGCTTGTCAACTCTGCCTCTACTTAAGACCACGCCCCCATGCAGAGGCTTTGCACGAGTCAAAACATTTCCTGACTACGCTACAAACGCATGTGAACCTACACAGTCCACAAACCTTAGATAGGCTACCATCTGCGTTTTGGCGGGTAACTACTTCATGTCACTTGACTTAGCACGCAGAACAAAGATGGGAAAACTGGCAAAACTTGACAGTTTGTGTCAATTGTTGCTGAACAATGATCAGCCCTTTAAACATAACTCCTAACTACCCCCCCTCCCGTCATTACATATGTCATCCAGGGAGAAACAAGCGAAGCTTCGGCAGCCACAGCATACCAGGGCACTGACTCCGAGCAGCAGCCCAGCGATGTCGAAAAGTCCTCGGCCCCAGGTGCCACCAGCACCCCGTCCCTCTTCCGACGGACCGACACCCTGACAGACTACATCCTGAAGATCGTGCTGCTGACCTGCAACATCCTGTTCACGGCCCTGGGCCTGGCGCTGCTGGGGCTGGGCATATGGGGGCTCGTCAACAAGGAGTCGTTTGCCCAGGAGCGCATCGGGCAGCTGGGCACGGACCCCATGCTGGTGTTCCTGCTCCTGGGGCTGCTGCTGTCGCTGCTGTGCCTGACGGGCTGCGTGGGCGCGCTGCGGGAGAACTACTGCCTGCTGCGCATCTTCTCGGCGCTGGTGCTCACCATGGTGGCGGCGCAGGTGTGTAAACACACACATGCACATGCACAAGCACACGCACGCGCACACACACACACACACACTACAGTATGTACACCTGATGTTACAGCCTCATCCATCTCCTCACTTCATACAGGCACACTTTTCAGACCTATCCCACACAACCCCACATACACACATACACCACATAATGCCACAGCCACACACACACACACACACACACACACACACACACACACACACACACACACACACACACACACACACACACACACACACACACACACACACACACACAGACAGACAGACAGACACACACACACACACAGACACACACACCTTAACCCCCTTCCCATTCCCATCTTCACCTCTTTCACCCACTTTTATCTTTTCATTTTTTCCATCCATCACCATCCTCTCTGCGCTGTTGGTCACCATCGTTACGGCTGGGCATGGCAGGTGCTGGCGGCCATCATTGCCTACAGTCTACAGGAGCGCATCGTGGACGTGCTGCGTTCCGGAATGCTGACCGCCATGGTGCGTTACCAGGACGACATAGACATGAGGTTCATCACGGACGAGATTCAGATGGGACTGCAGTGCTGTGGAGCCGACGACTACCGAGACTGGGAGATCAACGTGTGAGTTGATGATGATGATGATGGTGATGATGATGGTGATGATGATGATGGTGATGTGGTGGTGATGATGGTGATGTTGGTGGGGAGTTGTTTTTGATAATTGTGATGATGATGATGATTATTATTATTATTTTGGTGGTGATGATGATGGTGGTGGTGGTGATGAGGATGGTGGTGGTATTGGTAGCGGTGATGATGATGATGATGGTGGTGGTGGTGGTGGTGATGAGGATGGTGGTGGTATTGGTAGCGGTGATGATGATGATGATGATGATGATGGTGGTGGTGGTGGTGATGATGGTGATGAGGAGGAGGAGGAGGAGAAGGAGGAGAAGGAGGAGGTGGAGGAGGATGAGGGTGGAGTCTAGAGGTTTGATCAGGGTTCTAGTCCTCCATTTATTACAACTGTGGAGCTGATGACTACCACAACTGGAAGGTCAACGCCTGAGTTGATGATGACATGTATTCACTGACTAGCAAATGTCCTGTTACCGAAATAAGAT